>NC_090829.1:7112750-7422000 GCF_028021215.1 Eschrichtius robustus
ATAGGGAGGGTGGGAGGGAGGGAGATGCAAGAGGGAGGGGATATAGGCATATATGTATATGTATAGCTGATTCACACTGTTACGCAGCAGAAACTAACACACCATTGTAAAGCAATTATACTCCAATAAAGATGTTAAAATTATATATATATATATATATATATATATGACTAGTGAGCTTTGGGCACAGAAGTCAACTGAGTCCTCGCTCCAACATTTAGTAGCTATGTGACCTTGAACAAGTGGCTTACTCTGTTTGGGTGTCAGTCTAACTTGGAAATAAAACCACTACTGGCCTAGCCTCCCTCACAGGAAAGGCGTGATGTCCGTTGGCACCTGGGATATGAGGGCACCACTTATGTATCAGTCATAACTTTAAAGTGATTGCAGCTGCCTGGGGGAAGAAAAAATCAGGAGAGTGGAAAGTAGATCTGTTCATGCTCCTGGAAAGCAAATTACTTGTGTCCTCGAAGGCAAAAAGTCAGTCAGAATTGAATTTCTTAATAAAACAGAGGACTTCTAAGCATTTTCTCACATCTATGTCAGTCCTGATTCTCCAAAGACAGTCTGAAACTCACTTCATAATTCATACCCTCTTCTTTTCTTTTATATGAAAATTACCACTCCAGTTACATCTTGCTGCATACAAGAAACTTAAAGTCAGGTAGTGTCTTATACATCTTTCCATCCCCAGTATTTAGCACAGTACAAAAACAGAAGCTCAATAAATAACTGCTGAATGAATGACTAAACGAAATCCCATATATCTATGTGTGTGTGTGTGTGTGTGTGTGTGTGTGTGTATGTGTGTGTGTGTGTACATTCTGGGCAATTTTTTCAGAATAATTAGATATTTGAGGCCCCCTAAGACTAAACCTTCACTTCTTATAGAACTTGCCTGAATATTTATTACAAATACAAAAATATTTTAACAGAATCAAGAATTTTTATCAGGTATATTTGATACACTTAAAGAGAGAGAAACATTAATCATATTGCTTACTCTATTTTTCTTCAGCTTTTCATGCCTGAATTTCACTCCCTACAAATGTGTCCTCCCTCTATATCAAATATGTAGACCCTAGGAATGCCCTCATGGTCCAGTGGTTAGGACTCCATGCTGTCACTACCAAGTGCCCGGGTTGAATCCCTGGTGAGGGCACTAAGATCCCACAAGCCACTCAACACAGCCAAAAAATTAAAATTAAAAATAAAAGCCAATAGGGACTTCCCTGGTGGCACAGTGGTTGAGAATCCACCTGCCAATGCAGGGGACACATGTTCGAGCCCTGGTCCGGGAAGATCCCACATGCCACGGAGCACCTAAGCCCATGTACCACAGTTACTGAGCCTGTGCTCTAAAGCCCATGAGCCACAACTACTGAGTCCACATGCCACAACTCCTGAAGCCCGTGTACCTAGAGCCCGTGCTCCAAACAAAGACAAGCCACCACAATCAGAAGCCTGCACACTGCAACGAAGAGTAGCCCCCACTCACCACAACTAGAGAAAGCCTGTGCACAGCAATGAAGACCCAATGCAGCCCAAAATAAAATTAATTAATTAATTAATTTTTAAAATGATACAAAACATATATCATTGTACAAAAATGTATAAAAAAAAGAAAAACAACAGCAACACACACACACAAACCTTCTCTTACAAAAAAATCATTTTCCATAACTTGAAATAACTTCTTATTCTGATAATTGTTCATTAAAGGGGAAGAATTAAGCTTTTAGGAGAAAGTATAATTGATCCCCAGTTGATGAATAAAAGCTGTCCTTTACCAAAAAAACAAAACAAAACAGAAAGCCAGATAAAAAGGTAGGGAAAAAATGTTAAAATTTGAAAATCATCATTGAAATTCTTCCAATTAAATAACTGATTTAAGCACTAAATGAATTATAGAGAGAAATAGAATATCCACACAGAGCCAAAGTATCACTACACAGATTGTTTGCTAATTGCCAAAGGGTAACTGTACCTTTTAATAGAAATATCTTTTGGACACAATCATAACCAAATAATATAGAAATACAGAAATTTAGAATCACTAAGACAACCTGGTATTCATGCCTCTTAATGAAATGCAATATGGAATGCACAACATCACCCATGAAGTATTACTGACAAAAATACTTAGTTTAAACCCAATCAAGAATTTAAATTGTTTTTGCTAATTAAAATCAAGCCTATATATTCTTAAATTTTTTTTTAAATTTCTAGACCCTGCCTTCCAGCTTGTTCACTACTTGTAGCAAAACTTCTTGAAAGCATCATGTAGTTGCTGGCTTCAATTCCTCTCCTCTAATCCTCCTTTGAACTATTTCTGGTCAGACTTTCACCCAAAACATGACACCAAATCCATTCTTAACCAAAGTCACTGATGTCCTCCAAGTTGCTAAAACCAGTGATCACTTCTTAGTCCACAGCATCTTGACAGATCAGGAGCATTGATGCCTGACCACACCTCTGCCTTGTTACCTTTTCTTCACTTGGGCTCAAACATCATACTCCTCTCTCACTGGAAGTTCATTCTTAGTCTCTTTTGCAGACTCCTTATCTCTCCTGGACCTGTTAACTGGAGTATTTCAAGTCTCAATCTTTGGACCTCTTCTCCTTATATGCCCTCATTTCTTTGACGATATCATTCTGTCTCCTGGCTTTTACTACCATCTCTACACTACATCTCTTATGTTGACATCTCTCTCCAAGAATCATATCTCCAACTTCATCATAAACTCCAATCATATTGTAATATGATCCCCTTGGATGTCCAATATTCACTTCAAGCATTACATTGTCCATTACTGAACTCTTGATCTCCCCTCCCAAAACCTGCTTCGTCCATATATTTTCCCATCTTAACTGATGGTAATTCCATCCTTTCAAGTGTTCAGGCCCAAAATCTTGATTTCATCTTTTACTCTTTCTTTCTTTCTCTCACCCTATATCTAGTCAGTCTTGTTGTCTTTACTTTCATAATACATCTAAAATCCAACTACTTCTCACTTTTCTCCAAGCAACCATAGTCTCTTGATCACTGCAGTAAATCAGTCATGATAGCTCTCCCTGCTTCCACTTTTGCCCAGCCCCTATCTATTCTCATCAGGTTTTAAAAGGATCACTTTCTACATCTGTGACTCTATTTCTGTTTTGTATTGATAAATAGGTTCATTTGTACCATTTTTTAAAAATTCCACATATAAGCAATACCACATGATATTTGCCTTTCCGTGTCTGACTTACTTCACTCAGTATGACAACCTCTAGGTCCAGGGGGAAAGGGACGGGGAGAGATAAATTGGGAGATAGGGACTGACACAAACACACTACTATATATAAAATAGATAACTAATAAGAACCTACTGTGCAGCACAGGGAACTTTACTCAATGCTCTGTAATGACCTATATGTGAATAGAATCTAAAAAAGTGTGGAGATATATATAGCGCCACAATTTTTTATATATATACATAACTGATTCATTTTGATGTACAGCAGAAATTAACACATTGTAAATCAACTATACTCCAATAAAAATTAATTTTAAAAAAAGAAAAACTATTAAATTTTATAAAAGGGTTAAAAAAAAAGGATCCCTTAACAGCTGGCTCTGATAGGGACAGAATCCATATTTGTCCAACAAAGCTCTTTAAGATCTGATCCCCACCTCATTAACTCTTTGGCAAAATTCCTAATATTCCTAATATTTCCCCCTTACTCTGCTGAGGCACAGAGGCCTCCTTGCTGTTCCTAGTATATCCCAAAGAATGAGCTAAAACAATTCCACAGATGATTAACAGGTCTTTACGTCCATGGCTTCCTTGTGTCCTACCCACAAATACCAGCTTTTCTGTACTGTATTCTAATAGAACACTTCTTCCTTGAAGTGCCCCACGGATTGGTAGAGAAAATTTTAATGTTAAAGGACCTTCAATCACTCATTCATTCTACAAGCATTCGCATTTGACTTTGGGTCAAATCCTTAGTGGGTGCAGATAAATGAGACAGGATCCTTCCCTTCAAGTCAAGTGAGGAAAAACAACTTCAGAAAATAATTACAATGCAAAGTGGTGGATATGGATAGATTTCAAAGTACTGAAAGAGCACAGAGGAGGAGTACTTTAATTTGGCTGAGGATGACCAGTTGTGACTTTCCAAAGGGAATCATGTCTGAAGAGTTCAATCTTTTCACCACTGCAAGGGAATGTCATTAGGCATACTGCAGAAAATCCCTGATATCAATTTGCTCATTTGTAAATTTGAGATGATAATATTTGCCTCACAAGTTTGTTTTGAGTGTCAACAGAGGTGATATACACCCTTTCAAGTATCATGACAGTGTTACCTATAGATATTATTCCTTCCCTGGCCTCTTGCCCACCATGCTCCACACAGAAGCACGTACTTCAGAAAGTGTAGTATCTGTTCATACAGCTTCTAACATTTGATGAAATAAACTTATTAGCTGAGTACCTAAAATTCAATATCTTGAAAAACTTGAGTGCTTTCTTATTTTTGTTTTAGCCTTATAAATCTTTTTGAAGAAATGAACCATAGTTTGTTTCTATGTTTCTAATAGGGCAATGCTATTATGTTTATCTACATCAACCCAGTCAATATGCATTGATTTGTGTTCTAATATTCATGAAACAATGGCTCAGTTCAAAAGCAATCCTCTGTATTTGAGTCTATTTTATGCTGCAAATGAACAACTAATAGAGCTATGGTTAATGACGGCTACATCAGACAGAACGCTAAAGCAACAGCTTGCTTGACTGCAGTGCACCTTGGAAGAAACACAATTCACAAAAAATTCTCTTAGAAATTAGTTTTTACCCCTAACATTTTTCTGGAACCCACTGTGTACAGACTGATGAACTGAGTAATATTGGGAGAGGGAAAGGAATTCATTGTTAAGATTTCTGCACTTGTCTTTATCATGGAACACGGGACTCACCTCTGGTTTTCCCCCGTAAAGTGACAGATATCTTCTGCTGCTTTTAAAAATAATTAGTAAGGAAAAGTCTCTTAGAGAATAAAAATTACTATGAATTGATACTGCAGTCGTTTTTAAAAACATCACAAATTCTTCAATACCACTCTCATGAAGAGGTCAGATCTATATCCCTTCCCCTTGAATATGGGCAGGGATGTGACTGCTTTGATCAATAGAACAGAACAGAAGTGACATTCTATGATTTCTGAGGTTAAGTCACAAAAGCCCATGCAATTCCTCCTGGATCTCTTAGAATTCTCTCTCCTGATGCTTCCTTTTGGGATGCTCCCATTCAGAACCAGCCATGAGAAGCATAATACACATAGAGAGGCCATGTGTATGTGTACCTGTCAACAGCTCCAACTGAGTGCAGCCTTTGTAACATCCTGGTCCACATATCAGACATATGAGTGAAGAAGTTTGCAAATAATTCCAGCTCCCATTCATCTGAGCCACTGCTCAGCCATTTGAGACTTCCTGGCTGAGTCCCCAGACTTGGTGCACCAGAGACAAACCATCCCTGTGGTATCCTTCTGAATTCCTGACCCCCAATTGTTATTTTACCCTACTTTTTGGGGTGTTTTATTTTGCAGCAATAAGTGACTGGAAATGGTGGTTCATAAATGGTAACAATTAAAATGTCTAACATTTAGGGGAATTCTCTGGTGGTTCGGTGGTTAGGACTCAGCGCTTTCACTGCTGAAGCCCAGATTCAATCCCTGGTTGGAGAACTAAGATACCACAAGCCACGCAGAGCAGCCAAAAAAATAAAATAAAAATAAAATGAAATAAGGACAAAAAAAATCTAAAATTTAGGTAACTACAGGAGATGAATATGTTTTTCATGCTGTATAGAGCTCATCTAAACAGACAGGAAGGTTTGTGGAGATAGAAAGTTGGACTAAATACCCAGAAAAGTTTTCAATGAGATGCTATGACAACTCATTCTTTCCCCACATATCTTAAGATGCACACATAGTGTTTTAACTACATTTGCCAACTTACCAGTCAAGTCAGAAAGACCAAAAAAATCCTCAGTTGTTGATTGTCCTGTCTTCATCAGTCTCTAGATATGAGAGAGATAAACTGGAAAGTAAAACTGCAGGTCAATGGACTTACTCTGCTAACTATAATATCAACCCTAGTTGCCAAGGGGGAGGTGGGGGTGAGACAGGAAGAGGGCAGGGCACAACCTTTAAAAGAATGACATAGCCCAAGGACGCGACATAAACTGATTAGAACCAACTAGGTCCAAGATGGCAGATGAGCCAACTTCCACTAGACCTTGAGCCTCCATATATGCTCATTGTAACACATCAGCACAGCTAAATGACACACCCACAGGCACCATGACAGTTCCAAGACTGATCACAAAATGTCAAAAAGTGCAGTGGCCCATTCCTGGAAATCCCCACCTCTTCCCCCAAATAGCTGGAATACTCCTCCCATTCATTAGCCTAGGAAATTACCCATCCCTATAAAAACTGACAACCCTGTACCCTGGGGTCTCTCTCACCTTCTGAGATGGCCCACACTCTATCTATGGAGTGTGTATCTCCCTGAATAAAGCTTCTTTCACTTTACTATGACTCACTCTTGAATTCTTTCCTGCACAAAGCCAAGAACACACACATGACGGCTGTCCCAGGGATTCAGACGTGACCTGGGATGTGACTATCTTCTCATACCCCACTCTCTTTCCTGAAACAAGGGGAGGAAAGGGAGTTTGGGATTAGCAGATGCAAACTATTATATATAGGGTGAATAAACAACAAGAGCCTACTGTATAGCACAGGGAATTATATTCAATATCCTGTGATAAACCATAATGGAAAAGAATATGAAAAAGAATATATATATGTATAACTAACTTTGCTGCACAGCAGAAATTAAACACAACGTTGTAAATCAACTATACTTCAATGAAAATTTTTAAAAATATATCAACCATAATGTTACAAAATTATTTAACAGATATAATGGGCTTTTCTCAGTGTTGTAGAGAAGATGCAAACTCTAAGTTTTAAAATTTCAGATCTTAATACATGTTAAAGAACAAAGACCACAGAAAGGTAAAACTAAATAATATTAACAACAGCCAAAATCTTAGTCTTTTTTTAAATATAAATTTATTTATTTATTTTGGCTGTGTTGGATCTTCATTGCTGCGTGTGGGCTTTCTCTAGTTGTGTCTAGTGGGGGCTACTCTTTGTTGTGGTGTGTGGGCTTCTCATTGCAGTGGCTTCTCTTGTTGCAGAGCACAGGCTCTAGGCGCACAGGGTTCAGCAGTTGTGTCACGAGGGCTCAGTAGTTGTGGTTCACAGGCTCTAGAGTGCAGGCTCAGTAGTTGTGGCACATGGGTTTAGTTGTTCCGTGGCATGTGGGATCTTCCTGAACCAGGGATCGAACCCATGTCCCCTGCATTGGCAGGCAGGTTCTTAACCACTGTGCCACCAGGGAAGTCCAAAATCTTAGTCTTTTTTAATGTACAAAATATATTTTAATTGTTAAGATTTCTCCATAACCTCAGTTTAACCAATTTTTTTCTGAAAGATTTTTCATTACTAATTAGCCCTCAAAAAAGCAGACAATATCTCCTTTTGCACCAAGGGTTGTAATTTTCCATAGCTTTGACTTTTGTTTAATAAAGAACGTTGTACCTTTTTGCTGAATTTTAAAATGCTATCATTCTGTAAGGTAAAGGACTTAGTGCTAAGTGAAATGTGAAACGTTTTCCTCTGAGAAAAAACTAAAATGTGCCAAATATATCACCACAAAGAAAGGAAGGACATTCTTCCTGATGTCTACTCCAGGAATAAACTCCCTGGGGAGAATTTTGAAAGGATTTGAGCATTTTAAATGTCCTGATCTAAATTAGTTAATTAAAAATATGGGTGAGCAAAGTCCACTAAGGTTAAAAGGAGAATAGTCAGCAATCCTTTATCACAGTGCCCTGTTCAAGGATTTCAAGATACCTGATTAACAGTGGCAATTCTCATTTAGATTCATTATCTGATGGAGCAGAGTTGTTATTGATCCAACAGTTGACCTCACTGCAGGCTTAGGGTGTGACAATAATAATCTCTCCATATAGTGTGCCTGCAGTCACTGATGGTTTCAGTAATGATTAGATGAAAGAGATGATTAAATAGCTAATTCTTAAAAACTCTCATTCCATTTCTATTGATGTTTCAGATTTTCCACACACTTCATATTTTATCTTCTTATCCTTCCCTCTTCATTTCTTCCTTTCCTCTTTTAAAATGATTTATGAAATTAAAAAAAAAGTTTTAGTAGAGTTAAAATTGTTAGGGAGGAAAAACTTCTTCTCCACCCTCTTAGATTCAGTGACTGGGGGCATGCAAATTTAACTGATGAAAGACATATTAACATAAGAAAAAGAGTACAAATATATTAATATTTTGCATGCACAGGATTTCAAAGAAAAGAAGTGAAACTGAAGCAGTTAGACTCAGGGGTTTATGTACCATTTTAACAAAGGAAATGGAATTATTCTTTGAGGAACAATAAACGGTAGAAAAGTTACTAGGAAATAAATGGGGAAAACTCATGAAAGAGAAGAGTTATTTTAGTAATGTTTGTTTATGCAGATGCATCTCAGTGCAGACTGCAGTAACAACCTTCACAGAGAAAAAGTTATGCCTGAAACTGAACAGGACCCTGTGGGGTCCTACTGGATACATATCCTTTTTGTGTCCCCCAACTCTTGTTTGTTGGAAATAGGCTTCATTCAGCCTCCTTGACCTTCTTTGAGTTCCAAAGGGCAGATTCAAACAGTTGCTAATCAGGGAAGGGAGTGGATGCAGAGACAGGGAGGAGCAGTCAAGAAACAACAGTGCAGCGTCCTGGTTTCTCCTTAAAGAATATAAATAACAATACCTTTGAGTTCTTGTGCAGGAACTAAGGCCCCCACCCAGATGGAGGATAGTAACTTCAGGCTGAGCACAGGATTCCTGGAACACCACTCTCTTACCTGACCACCAACCAATCAGAGGAAATTCTGCACACAGCAGAAGATAACAAAGACTCTGATCCCCTCCCCCAATGATTCTCCCTTTAAAAATTTTCATGGTCAAGCAGAATATTAGGAATTGGTTTTTGGACATGAGTCCACCTTCTCCCCAGGTTGCCAGCCTCCTGAATAAAGCAGACTTTCCTTTCCAATCAACACTTGTCTCTCAAGTGTTGGCTTTTGAGCCACAAGCAGTCAAAACATGCCCTGCTTTTAGGCAGATTAGGGGAGAGTAAAAAACTCTTCCTGTATCCATTTTTTTGTTTGTTTTTTGTTTTGTTTTTTCTGGCTGCACCATGCAGCATGTGGGATCTTAGTTCCCTGGCCAGGGACTGAAGCTGCACCCCCTGCATTGGAAGCACAGAGTCTTAACCACTGGACTGCCAGGAAATTCTCCCTGTATCTGTTAATTCTCAGTTGCCTTCAACTCAAAATCATTCTTTTGCCAAAGTGGAATATTTGGGGGTAACATATTCTGGACCCCTTCAAAATTCTTCACTTCATTTTATCATATCTTACTGACAGTGATTAAGGATGTCTTCTACATCCACTATATAAAATGGTAATTTAACACAAGAAGAGAAAACTTGACCAAATATTAGGTTTTAAAGACTATAATTTTCATGAAGAATGGAATGTAGACATGAAATCAATGCTTTCAGAACTTTTTCTACTAAAAATTCATAAAATATCAGAGAGCAATGGGCTTGGGCTACATCAACACAATGTTGAAACATCTGGAGGAGAAGTGGAAAATGAAAGCAATTGCTCAGATACCTTGTCTACACAAAATTCAGCCATCCTGCTGTTTGCTTTCCCCAGGCCAAACATCTAGATGATTGATGGAATTCCTTTCATTTCTATTTGTGTATATGAACATCCTCATCTACTCTTATTTTAACAATGAACAACATCTCCTGGAGTGGGATTCTAATCTGTTTGTCTCCTCCACACACTCTTTTTCTTCTTTTAATCTATGTGTATATCTTTTTAAAGCACAAATAAAAGAAAAAAACCGTATATTGTTTGTATCTTCTTATTTTAGAGTAAAATAAGTGTAGAACAATGGCTGAGTGGTTTGAATTTTCTTTGCGGCATCTAGCACACCAAGTGCAGTCAATAAACATTAAGCCATCAAATAAATCAGAATTCCAAACTGTTGTCTGCATTGAAGAATACATTATAGTGAGCTGCTTTTGCAGCAGGGTGAATTTCAGAAAAAAGACTCGATTGGCTGTTCTCAAACATTAATGTGCTTATAAATCTCCTGGGGATGCTGTTAAAATGCAGATTCTGATTCAATAGGTCTGGGATGGGGCCCAAGACATTACATTTCTATCAAACTCCCAGGTTACACTGATGTTGCTGGTCCATAACTGAGTAGCAAGCAGGTTGATAATTGGCAAGAGGGAAAAGTCAAATCTGCCTGTTCAGCAGTTCTAAAGAATATTTATTGTAAACAGTATTCCAAAAAGATTTAATTATCAAAGAAAAAAATTTTAAGTAGAATAAAACATCATTGTTTTTTAAGTCCAAAAAAGTTTTGAATAAACTTAAACCATCAAGAAAGAAAGAAAAAAAACTCTCAAAATAAAATCTGTAATCTAAAACTAACAGGGCTACTTACCTGGAAAAAAAAATAGTTTGCAAAACACTAAAGAGATCAGAGTTAACAGGAAGTAAAGGGGTTCAGAATGAGCTTCCTCAATATATGTAACTTTACACGTGGATTATTTTGAGCTGAAGACAATCAAGACCGTTTGAACTCAAAAGAAACTATTGCCCTTCCCTTAACTACCTAGAAGATTTTAAATTGAGGGTCTTTCCCCAATGAGAATTATTACCAGAGATAAATTTTATCTGTACGGCAGGGCAAACAGCTAATCACCCAACCTTTGCTCGTCTTCTTATTGTCCTGTAAATTGCACTCTTCCCCTCTGAGACCCCAGGCCCTCTTTCCCATCCCTTAGCTCAGGGTGGCGTGTATACCTCATTTTACCCTTCTGTCTTTGGACCTCTCATGTATGTAGGGCTCCTGCATGTATGAAATAAAATTTGTTTTTCCCCTGTTAGTCTGTCTCATTTTGATTTGATTATTAGAATAATCAAAAGAACCTATGAAGGGTAGTAAATTCTTTCTATTCAACAGAGGAAAGAGTAAAAAAAAAAAGTAGTTTTAAGCTAGATGTACAAATATAAACCAATAGCTACTAGTACAGGTCCTGAAACCACCCTCTTCCCCCTCAAAAAATCAGTCTTTTAGGCCATATATATATGTATGTATATACATATATATGTAATAAATTAGTTACATCTTCAAGTATAGAATAGTAAACATCATAAAAGCATTCATGATTTTATAGGAGAGCAGAATTTGCCACCCCAAAATACGTCTGTTTGGCATAAGGATTATCTTAAGCTGATTATTTTTTTAAGAAACTGCAAACACAGGGAAAACTCTTGAAAACAAGATACAAGTTACTGTTTTTGTAAGAGACATTTACATGTAAAAGGGAAATTTCCATTTGTAAGGGTATCTCTCTCTCTCTCTCTCTCTCTCTCTCTCTCTCTCCAGGGAAGAGGGGAATGACTCTAAATCTCTAGAAACTCTTATCAAAGGAGACGGTAATGGCTTATATCTGCACGTATAACAACTTTACCCTTGTTTACTCTGCTTTTTCTGGTCACCTCCCAGAACTGATTTCCCAGCCCCAACATTCTCTTTTGTCTTTAGCTGAAGATGGCATTTAAGGTAAGAGATTTCACCAGTTGAGCAAGTTACTCAGTTTTCTTTGGTCTCTTCCATGTATATATGTTATTAAATTTTGTTTTTCTCCTGCTAACGTGTCTTATATTAATTTAACTAGTAGACCAGCCAAAGAACCTAGAAGGGAAGAAGGGAAAACTTTTCTGCCCCTACAATTTTAAAAAATTAATAGACAGGATTGCTTGTTTTGAGAAAACCTTTATGATTCAAAATTGAAACTGAGCAGGACCCTGTGGGGCCCTCCTGGGTACAAAGGCTTTCTGTGTCCCCTGTTTCTTACTTGCAAGAAAAATGCTTCAGCCTCCTAGACCTTCCTGAATACCAAAGAGGAAATTCAAACTGTTGCTAATCCAGGAAGTAAAGGAATGCAGAAACAAAGGAGGAACAATCAAGAAACTATAGTGCAGCAATTAAAGCAGGATCCTGGTTCCTCCTCAAAGAATATACCTAACAGTATCTTTGAGTTCTTCTGCAGGAACTAAAGCCTCCACCCAGGTGGAGGATGGTAATTTCAGGCTGAGCACAGGATCCTGGAGAGCCACCCTGTTACCTCACCACCAGCCAATCAGAAGAAAGTCACACACCCTGCAGCCTTCACCCCAAATTTTGCCTATAAAAACTTCTCCCTGAATACTCCCAGGGAGCTTGAGGTTTTTGAGTACAAGCCACCCGTTCTCCTTGCTTGGCCGTACAATAAACCTTTCTCTGCTCCAAACTCTGATGTTTCAGTTTGTTTGGCCTCACTGTGCATCAGGCACACGAACTTGTGTTTGGTAACAAAATTATATAAAGTGATGGCTTAAATTGTTTCCTTTAACATTCTATCTAAACCATCAAGTTGTGTTTGAAACAGGGGAGAAAAGCTATTTATTTAACCAATCTTTAACTCAGTCCTTTTCGAAAAACACTGTGCTATGCTGAGTGTGTAGTGCTGATCCAACATGGATTCTAGCCTGGATCTTAGTCTAATAGGGAGAAAATATGCATATATAAATAACTAGAATATGAATTCAAGGCCTAATTGCCATGAGAAATATGCTAATAATGGGTTTCAGAAATTCAGAAGAAGTATAAGCAGCATTGTGATTGCACAGTAACTCCTTCCCAAAGTTTCTTGAAATGAAATATTGAAAAGACTCAATTTTCTGAAAGGACTCCCAATTCCAATAGTTTAATGATCATGAGAATTCTCATTTTGTATATCCTCTTCCAATTTAGGCTAAAATGGATCTGCATCTGAGGAAAATGCCAAGGCAGCATATAAAGAGTACTAACAATTCCCCAAGAGAATACCTGCAAAACTCAGGGAGCTTTCCAAATGTGTCTATAACCATTTACCTGCTGGCAAAGGTTTAAAAATGAGCTCTGCAGCATGAGAGGAACTCAGATTTATAGCATTTACTGATTGTCATGGTGTAAATACACTCATTTGGAGAAATGTCTATTTAAGTCTTCTGCCCATTTTTTGATTGGGTTGTTTGTTTTTTTTACTATTGAGCTGCATGGGCTGTTTATATATTTTGGAGATTAATCCTTTGTCCATTGATTTATTTGCAAATACTTTCTCCCATTCTGAGCGTTGTCTTTTCATCTTGTTTGTAGTTTCCTTTGCTTTGCAAAAGCTTTTAAGTTTCATTAGGTCCCATTTCTTTGTTTTTGTTTTTATTTCCATTACTCCAGGAGGTGGATCAAAAAAGATCTTCCTGTGATTTATGTCAAAGAGTGTTCTTCCTAGGTTTTCCTCTAAGAGTTTTATAGTGTCCGGTCTTACATTTAGGTCTTTTTGAGTTTATTTTTGTGTATGGTGTTATGAAGTGTTCTAATTTCATTCTTTTACATGTAGCTGTCCAGTTTTCCCAGCACCACTGTTGAAGAGACTGTATTTCTCCTTTGTATATCCTTGCCTCCTTTGTCATAGATTAGTTGACCATAGGTGCATGGGTTTATCTCTGGGCTTTCTATCCTGTTCCATTGATCTATATTTCTGGTTTTGTGCCAGTACCATATTGTCTTGATTACTGTACCTTTATAGTATAGTATGAAGTCATGGAGTCTGATTCCTCCAGCTCCGTTTTTTTCCCTCAAGACTGCTTTGGCTATTCTGGGTCTTTTGTGTCTCCATACAAATTTTAAGATTTTTTTGTTCTAGTTCTGTAAAAAATGCCACTGGTAATATGATAGGGATTCCTTTGAATCTGTAGATTGCTTTGGGTACTATAGTCATTTTCACAATGTTCATTCTTCCAATCCAAGAACATGGTAAATCTCTCCATCTGTTTGTGTCATCTTTGACTTCTTTCATCAGTGTCTTATAGTTTTCTAAGTACAGGTTTTTTACCTCCTTAGGTAGGTTTATTCCTAGGTATTTTATTCTTTTCGTTGCAATGGTACATGGGAGTGTTTCCTCAATTTCCCTTTCAGATTTTTCATCATTAGAGTATAGGAATGCAAGAGATTTCTGTGCATTAATTTTGTATCCTGCAACTTTACCAAATTCATTGATTAGCTCTAGTAGTTTTCTGGTGGCAGTTTTAGGATTCTCTATGTATAGTATCATGTCATCTGCAAACAGTGACAGTTTTACTTCTTCTTTTCCAATTTGTATTCCTTTTATTTATTTTTCTTCTCTGATTGCCGTGGTTAGGACTTCCAAAACTATGTTGAATAGTAATGGTGAGAGTGGACATCCTTGCCTTGTTCCTGATCTTAGAGGAAATGGTTTCAGTTTTTCACCATTGAGAGTGATGTTTGCTGTGGGTTTGTCATATATGGCCTTTATTTTGTTGAGGTAGGTTCCCTCTATGCCCACTTTCTGGAGAGTTTTTATCATAAATGGGTGTTGAATTTTCTCAAAAGCTTTTTCTGCATCTATTGAGATGCTCATATGGCTTTTATTCTTCAATTTGTTAATATGGTGTATCACATTGATTGATTTGCATATATTGAAGAATCCTTGCATCCCTGGGAAAAATCCCACTTGATCTTGGTGTATGATCCTTTTGTTGTTGGATTCCCTTTGCTAGTATTCTGTTGAGGATTTTTGCATCTATATTCATCACTGATATTGGTCTGAATTTTCTTTTTTTGTAGTATCTTTGTCTGATTTTGGTATCAGGGTGATGGTAGTTTCATGGAATCAGTTTGGGAGTGTTCCTCCGTCTGCAAATTTTTGGAAGAGTTTGAGAAGGATGAGTATTAGCTCTTCTCTAAATGTTTGCTAGAATTAACCTGTGAAGCCATCTGGTCCTGGACTTTTGTTTGTTGGAATATTTTAAATCACAGTTTCAATTTCATTACTTGTGATTGGTCTGTTCATATTTTCTATTTCTTCCTGGTTCAGTCTTGGAAGGTTATACCTTTCTAAGAATTTGTCCATTTATTCCGGGTGGTCCATTTTATTGGCATAGAGTTGCTTTTAGTAGTCTCCTATGCTGCTTTGTATTTCTGCAGTGTCCATTGTAACTTCTCCTTTTTCATTTCTAATTTTATTGATTTGAGTCCTCTCCCTTTTTTTTCTTGATGAGTCTGACTAATGGTTTATCAATTTTGTTTATTTTCTCAAACAACCAGCTTTTAGTTTTATTGATCTTTGCTATTGTTTTCTTTGTTTCTATTTCATTTATTTCTGCTCTGATCTTTATGATTTCTTTCCTTCTAGTAACTTGGGTTTTGTTTCTTCTTCTTTCTCTAGTTCCTTTAGGTGTAAGGTTGAATTGTTTATTTGAGATTTTACTTGTTTCTTGAGGTAGACTTCTATAGCTATAAACCTCCCTCTTAGAACTGCTTTTGCTGCATCCCATAGGTTTTGGATCATAGTGACTTCATTGTAATTTTTCTCTAGGTTTTTTTTTATTTCCCTGTGATTTGTTCAGTGATCTCTTGGTTATTTAGAAACGTATTGTTTAGACTCCATGTGTTTGTGTGTTTTACTTTTTTTCACTGTAATTGATTTCTAATCTAATAGCGTTGTGGTTGGAAAAGATGCTTGATATGATTTCAATTTTCTTAAATTTACCGAGGCTTGATCTGTGACCCAAGATGTGATCTATTGTGGAGAATGTTCCATGTGCACTTGAGAAGAAAGTGTAATCTGCTGTTTTTGGATGGAATGTCCTATAAATATCAATTAAATCTATCTGGTCTACTGTGTCATTTAAAGCTTGTGTTTCCTTATTAATTTTCTGTTTGGATGATCTGTCCATTGGTGTAAGTGAGGTGTTAAATTTCCCCACTATGATTGTGTCACTGTCAATTTCCTCCTTTATATCAGTTAGCAGTTGCCTTATGTATTGAGGTGCTCCTATGTTGGGTGCATATGTATTTATAATTGTTATATCTTCTTCTTGGATTGATCCCTTGATCATTATGTAGTGTCCTTCCTTGTGTCTTGTAACATTCTTTATTTTAAAGTCTATTTTATCTGATATGAGTATTGCTACTCCAGCTTTCTTTTGATTTCCATTGGCATGGAATATCTTTTTCCATCCCCTCACTTTCAGTCTGTATGTGTCCCTAGGTCTGAAGTGGGTCTCTTGTAGACAGCATATATATGGGTCTTGTTTTTGTATCTATTCAGCAAGCCTGTGTCTTTTGGCTGGAGCATTTAATCCATTCATGTTTAAGGTAATTATTGATATGTATGTTCCTATGACCATTTTCTTAACTGTTTTAGGTTTGTTTTTGTAGGTCCTTTTCTTCTCTTGTGTTTCCCACTTAGAGAAGTTCCTTTAGCATTTGTTGTAGAGTTGGTTTGGTGGTGCTGAATTCTCTTAGCTTTTGCTTGTCTGTAAATCTTTTGATTTCTCCATCAAATCTAAATGAGATCCTTGCCGGGTAGAGTAATCTTGGTTGTAGGTTCTTCCCTTTCATCACTTTAAATATATCATGCCACTCCCTTCTGGCTTGTAGAGTTTCTGCTGAGAAATCAGCTGTTAACCTTATGGGAGTTCCATTGTATGTTATTTGTCATTTTTCCCTTATTGCTTTCAATAATTTTTCTTTGTCTTTAATTTTTGTCAGTGTGATTACTATATGTCTCAGTGTTTTTCTCCTTGGGTTTATCCTGTATGGGACTCTCTGCGCTTCCTGGACTTGGGTGGCTATTTTCTTTCCCATGTTACAGAAGTTTTCAACTATAATCTCTTCAAATATTTTCTTGGGCCCTTTCTCTCTCTCTTCTCCTTCTGGGACCCTATAATGTGAATGTTGTTGCATTTAATGTTGTCCCAGAGGTCTCTTAGGCTGTCTTCATTTCATTTTTCTCTGTTCTGTTCAGCAGCAGTGAATTCCACCATTCTGTCTTCCAGGTCACTTATCCGTTCTTCTGCCTCAGTTATTCTGCTATTGATTCCTTCTAGTGTATTTTTCATTTCAGTTATTTTTTTGTTCATCTTTGTTTATTTGTTCTTTAATTCTTCTAGGTGTTTGTTCTTTAATTCTTTTAGGTCTTTGTTAAACATTTCTTGCATCTTCTTGATCTTTGCCTCCATTCTTTTTCCGAGGTCCTGAATCATCTTCACTATCATTCTTCTGAATTCTTTTTCTGGAAGGTTGCCTATCTCCACTTCATTTAGTTGTTTTTCTGGGGTTTTATCTTGTTCCTTCTTCTGGTACAAAGTCCTCTGCCTTTCCTTTTGTCTATCTTCTGTGAATGTGGTTTTCCTTCCACAGGCTGCAGAACTGTAGTTCTTCTTGCTTCTGCTGTCTGCCCTCTGGTCTTTTTGACATCTTGTGATCAGCCTTGGAACTGTCAGCATGCCTGTGGGTGTGTTATTTAACTGTGCTGATGTGTTACAATGAGTGTATACGGAGGCTCAAAGTCTAGTGGAAGTTGGCTCATCCGCCATATTGGACCTAGTTGGTTCTAATCAGTTTATGTCTTGTCCTCAGGCTATCTCATTCATTTAGTTGTTGTGTCCTGCCCCCTTCCCTCATGTTTCACACGCACAAGGTCTTTCCATACATGTAATATTTCTGTATCTTTTTAGAAATAACCTAACAGTCACCTCCTCCTGGATACTGTTAAGAGTATGACCCTTCAGATGGTCTCTATGGTCATGAAAATACTGGTTCTCTGGACTATTATATGGATATTCTGAGAGATTTAGCAAACATATTCATTCAGTATTAAGTCTAAGAAAACTGCACTTGACATAGAGCTTACGGATTATACCACTCACTTAGGATTTGGACTTACTCTGTTTTATCTTGGTCTCTAATTACATGATACCATAGTAGAATATTAAAGCTAGAATGTGACCTTAAATTGCACTTGTCAAGGAGGAATTAGTTTTCCTCTACCCTTCTGGCTGTTCTAAGAATTAAATTGACATGAGACAGATTAACAAGAGAAAATGAAACAAAAGTTAATAGTATGTATACATGGGAGAGACCCAGAAAAATGAGGAACTTGCTAAAATGGCCAAAGCTCTCACCTTAAATATCACCCTCAGCTAAAGACAAAAGAGAATGTTGGGGATAGGGGATGGGGACTTCACAAGGAAAGAAGGAAATTCACACAAAGGTGGAAAAGCAAATGTTTGGTAAACAAATGTTTGCTGGGCCATGCAGAGGCAATGAGACACAGAGCAGAATTTTAACAGACTTTGCTAGGTTCCCCCCTGTCTACACATCTGGTTCATACTGTAGTTACCTGTGGTGATAGCTCCCTTTCTGGAGCAGGTCCTCTGTCTACTTTCTTTACGCAGTTAGGGAGAAGATCAAAGGTTCTCCCTGAGTCTTTTGGGCCTTGGTTATTTTCAGCTAAAATAATCTGCATGCCAAAGAGACACATTGTGGTATCGAAAACTTTGCTCCCCTACACAGTACTTTGTGTGCTGTCTTAATTCCCACTGCCATTCACCTTATTTATAAATCAGATTATAAACTACTTTGGGGCAGAATTAGGTTCTATCCATCACTATTTCTCCATTGTCTCTTCCAGGGCTTAGCACTTAGCAGTTGATAAGTATTTGTTGAATTAAGATGATTTCATACCTTCCCGAAAGAAGTTTCATTTACCTATTCCAATAAGAAGCAAAAGAAGGATTCCAAAGGCAAAATCCTGGAAACTATACTCTCTGTTTTGAAAATCACAAGGTACATTAGCTTATTAAAGGATCAGCAAAGTGTTGTAGTTAAGAAACCTGTTTAAAATTATTTAACTTAAAATTTTACATTCAAGGAACACCTATTAATAACATAATTATAAATATTATTGTCCAAATCTGAACAATTTTTGAGAGTGAAATGGAGCACTATTAATAATTATATCAGGAAATAGGCACAAACTGGAATGATACAGGGTAAATCTGGACATGTAGTCATCCTACTTATGATGTCATTAGGAAGTGGATAGAAGTGTGGAAATTCCCACAACTACTGTTATATGGATCAAAGTTCAGGAAACAGTGATTGGCCTTAATCCTTCATTTTATTCATAAGAAACATGAGGTCACAGAGAAGTTAAACCACTTCCCATTGGCAAGTCCTTTGGAACCTAGTTAAGAGACAGAACCATGAATAAAGTCCAGCTCATTAGAAAGCATTTTCCAAATCAGTTCTCATTTATTCAATTCTGAAATTAAAACAATTAATTACTTGGCTGTATCTTCACAAAGAAGAAAAGAATATCTAGACTTATATGCTCCTCTTACAATATCATTTTGTCATGCAGGAAGTACTGATTTTGTGTACATGCAAATGTAAATCGGATGTCAGCTGGGGACCTTTTTTATCTTTGGCGATCTAGGAATAAGATCTAGGTCTTGAGTTCTCAATAATTCCATTCCCTAATAGAAGACCAAACTTCTTCTCCAAAGTTTCCGCAAATTCCCATGGTCCTATTTCTCATGGCCTCCTCTGCCTTCTGGGCTCATGGTTTCTCTGTGACATACAACATTAACTTAGTCATAAAACTAGGTTCAGTTGTCCCCAAAGAAGTACACTTTCACTTGTTCTCAAAATATTTTGAAAATTTTTATGAGGAAAAAGGAAGGATTAACTTCACAGCAAAGCAAATGACAGTCACAATCAAGCTACAGCATAAAATATTTGTTGGCTCTACATCCCATGAATTTTCACTGGATCCCATCTTCTTACCATCTTCTGGTTCTTCACCCTTACCCATCCTCCCTCCTCTTTCCTCTTTCTAGCTTCTCTCCTCCTCTCCTCTGGGTATTTGACCACAGAATTCTTTCCCTTATGCTTTTAGGAAAAATAACTTTCCCTTGCCATAACATTTTGGGATCACTTAATAACCTTAACTGTATATGATACAAGTGTGGGGAGTATGTTGGAGTGGGGGAGGGGTCCTTTATCCCAATCATTCTTCCAATAAAGATAGAACATGTTTGAAAGGAATCTAGGTGAAAATAATATTTTGTGCCTCATTAAGCAATTATATAGCTCAATTAGAAGGTAACTGCATTTACTCAAAAAGAAAATGATGGCAACTTGGACAAGAGTGGTGGCAGCAAAAGCAGAAGAAAATGGACAAATACAAGAGAGCCTTAGGAGTCAGAGGCCACAGGTATTGGTGGTTGACTGAGTAGGGGAAGATAAAGAGGAAAAATCAAGTACAACCCCTAGTTCTCTGGGTTGGGCAGCTGGAGAGTTGGTGGCCCCATTTATAAAGATAGTGAGCCTTAGGAGGGAGCAGGTTCAGAAAGGAATATGATGAGATTGGCTTTGAAAATGTTGACTATGAAATGGCCATGAACAACCTCTGGGAGATGCCTCCTAGACAGCTGGATATGTGAATTAGGCTCTCAGGAGAGTGATAGTGACTAAGGATACAGGCTTTGGATTCAGAAATACCTGGCTTCAGGACATGGAAGCAACCTAAATGTCCATCAACAGCAGATTGGATAAAGAAGATGTGGTACCTATATACAATGGAATACTACTCAGCCATAAAAAAGAACAAAATAATGCCATTTGCAGCAACATGGATGGACCTAGAGATTATCATACTGAATGAAGTAAGTCAGAGAAAGACAAATATCATATGATATCACTTATATGTGTAATCTAAAAAAAAAGGGTACAAATGACACTGCTATATTTAAAATGGATAACCAACAAGGACCTACTGTATAGCACAGGGAATTCTGCTCAATGTTTTGTGGCAGCCTGGTTGGGGAGAGAGTTTCTGGGAGAATGGATACATGTATATGTATGGCTGAGTCACTTTGCTGTGCACCTGAAACTATCACAACATTGTTAATTGGTTATACTCCAATATAAAATAAAAAGTGGGGAACAAAGGGTACAAATGAACTTATCTACAAATAGAAATAGAGTTACAGATGCAGAAAACAAACTTATGGTTACCAGGGTGTAAGGGGGAGGAGGGATAAATTGAGAGATTGGTATGGACATATACACACTACTACATATAAAAAAGATAACTAATAAAGACCTACTGTATACTCAATACCCTGTAATGGCCTATATGGGAAAAGAATCCATAAAAGAGTGGATATATCTATATGTACAACTGAGTCACTTTGCTGTACAGCAGAAACTAACACAACATTGTAAATCAACTATACTCCAATAAAAAATTTTTAAAATTTAAAAAGGAGAAATACCTGGCTTCAAGACCTAGCCTTCCCTCTTAATAGGTGTGTAACTTGGGCAAGCTAGTGAAACTCTCCAAGCCTCAGTCTCTTCATCTATACAATAAGAATTATTATTATATTCCTACATTGTGAAGCTATCTCACGATACCAGAGATAGCATATATGAAGCTCTTAGCTCAATAAAAATAAGTAATTCAAAAAATATACATTCAGCACTTCCTACGTACCAGACACTACTCTGAGCACCTGACTTACACTTACTCATTTAATCCTCACACCATCCCTACATCCTAGATACTATTATTATCTCCATTTAAAACATGAGGGAACAAATGCAGAGAAGGTACGTAGCTTGTAATGTTTATAAAGCAGGATGTGAAAGGTCTGAACCCAAGGAGTCTGGACCCAGAGTCTGCTTATTCAGCCACTGCCCTGAATGTTCTCTTAATGACATTAGCTAAGATTACTACAATTATAGGTTTGGAAGTCACCAGAACATGATGTGACAGCATGTGGGCTACTAAATAATGATACTAATAATCGCTAACTTTTACTGAGTGCTTATTCTCTGTAAGGCAATATGTTAAACGTTTTATACGGTTATCTCATTTAATTTCAACAGTTCTATGAAGTAGGTACTACTATTTCTCTCATTTTGAAGATGAAGAAACTGGGCCATGAAGAAGTTAAGGAGCCTGTCTCATGCCACAGAGATAAAGTAATGGGGTTAGATTCAAAACCAGACAACTTGACGTCCACGTTCTAAAATGAAATGTTAGTTTGGCTAAGAAGGATATGTAAAGATGAGAAGAAAACTTAAGATAAAGTTATGAGGAACACATGGTTCCAGTATCCTTTTAAGAAATCTTTTAAAACATAAGCAATCACCTTTCATTCCCTTTTTGCCAAAGCAGACTGGCAAACACGTCTTTCTCTAACCCTTTCCCAGCGCATTACCTGGACCCTACTTAAAGCACCTGGTCATGCTGTCATCACCACACATTCATTTGTCCCACGGTGATGTAAACCCTGCCATGTATGCAGGAACCCCTCACTCCTCACTAAATCCTCTCAAACATCCAGCGCCATCAACAGCCCCTCTTTAAATGTTCACTGAACTAAATTGACAAGGAAAAATTAGGACGATGAAAGGCAGAGAAGAGAACCAGACACAAAGGGCCAGGAGAAGGAGCAAGAAAGAAGGAACACTGAGAAGCAGCAAGAGAAAGCTTCTTGCCCTGTCTTCCCAGCCCGAGCAGGGAAACGCTAGTTGAAGTTAAATTCCTTTCCAGATCATTCTGCCACCAGGCAAGTTCAAGAAATCAGGAAGGTCTTCATACAGGTGACCATGCAGCAGAGTCTGGGAAGAAGGAAAAAGAGCTTCCCCCAGACATGAGAGTGATGAGGCATGGAAAGGAGAACATTTCAAGGCACATCTCTATTTCTTGATAAATGGAAGAATAAGGCTAAAGAACTCAGCAAGAATAAACTTGAGTGTATTCAACAGAGTTTAGGCTTTAGCCTGTACAGCCTCAAACTCAAAAGTATAGGATCCAGGGAGCTAAGATCAATAAAACACATGTAGGGGACCTCGGTGTCAGATTGGAAAGCACTTGTCTTGTCTATAGAAAGAGGCTCTATTCAGCTTCAGCTTTCTGGTGCTAGGCTGGAATGTAGACCCATTGTGGCCAGATCTTCAATTCCCCAAGAGAAACCAAAATCTACATTTTTGTGTAAAATAACCTTAGTTGTAAGGAATGACAACCTCCTCACAGACAAAGGAGAATCATTGAATGTTTTTAAACAGAGAAGTAATAGCGTCAGATTTTCATTTTAGAAAGACTACATGTGCATCCATAGGGAGGATTAACTGTAAAGAACTACTACTAGCCACCTACAAGTAGTAGCCAGTACTAGCCAACTGCATGCAGTTGGACTAGTGAGCCTCAAGAAGCCTAATCCAGTAATGAAGCTGGAAAAAAGAGTTTATAAATAAGAAATATTTAGGCAGTAGAAGGACTCAACTTGTAAACTGAATGGAAGTAGGGAATAAGTGAGAGGTTGATAATTTTTTCTATCTAAAATTGCATGGTAGTGAATGGAAAAGCTAAGTCCACACTTAGACATGTTAATTGTAAAATTCTTATGAAATATCCAAGAGGTAGTGAGTAACACTACTCAAAATAAAATTGTGAAAATCATGTAGCAACTTGCAAAAGTGATCATGCATTGATGTCAAGTGGGGAAATGACTACAAATATTTATCTGCACCAAGATGACAAAAATATCCAATGATATACAAATTATATGAGCATGCAAAGACTGAATGTAATTTTTAAAAATCACAATGGTTTAATTTGTTGAAATGACAGGATTTTACAAGATTTTTCCTTCTTATTTATTTTATTGTGATCTTGTAAAAATTGTTTTGCAGTGGAAATAATAATAATAATAAAAGATGGCCAATAGTTTCTGTGGGAGTTAAGAGGAGACAAGTTTGCCATAAACTAAAGAATTTAGGGAAGGCTTGCTGGAGAAGGCGAGGCTTGAACAAGGCCCGGAAGGACTTGAAAGTAATTATCACCTAAAGATGAATGTTTCCCCTGATTTTCCATGAAAAATTGCATTAATTCCAGGGGAAAAAAAATCCACAATTCTACTATATATCGTGGCAAAGGATGAACGAAGCCAATTGCAACATTGAAACTTATCTGGGTGCATTTCAAACTCCGCTCTGAATTTTCAAAAGATAAATCCATGGTTTTTGTTCAAGAGATGACTTGTATCAACAATGGAATTTTCAGGAACCTAGAAATCAGAAAACCTGGATGTGGCAAAGATTCACCCATTAACTAGTTGTTACCCCTAAGAATTCATTCTTTCTTCTGGGCTTCCATTTTTCTTTTGTAAAATGGAGGTGTTGAATTAGTTGATCCCTTAAGTTTCTATCCAATAATAAACTTTTTTTTTTTTCTGCTAAGAGTACAGGATTCGGATTCTTCACATACAGTTTAAGGCTTATGAAATTATTGACACACCGTGTTTTGTGTTTTCATTTTGTTGTTGATTAAAGAAGTATATTTTTAAGATCATCCATGCCTTCCTAACAAATGAGCCCATCACTCAGAAGCAGCCAACCAAAAGAACAGTAGAATGATCTAGTAAAGGCTCAGCCATGGTGTCAGCTCAGGAACAACCCAGTGAGGATTTGAGGCTCTGACCCCCAGAAGGCAGTGTATGTGCTACACCAATACTTGACATATGCTTCTATGCCTCCAATAACTCAAAAAGTCCAAGAACAAAGAGGTAGAAATAGAAGTGTCCCCTCTCATCACCATACTCAGTAACCCACTTGTGGGATTTGTGCTTCCAGTTACACAACCCTAAGCTCTGTTGGGTTGCAGATTCCAATTCCCAAAGGAGGAACACTTTTGCCAGGAGACACAATGGTGGTTCCACTGAACTAGAAGCTATTTGAACTCTTCATGACAGTGGCAGTCAAAGAAATCAGTTACTGCTGAGATAACCAACCTCGAGGACCATGAGAAGTTAGGGTTGCTTCTACATGATGTCTACGAATACAGGATATTCATTAAGGCATCTCTTAGCATTTCCATACCCAGTAATAACTGTCATTGGCCAATTGAAACAACCACAATCCAATAACATTAAGGCAACAAAGGGCGTAGGATCCTCAGAATGAAGGTCCAGGTCACCCCACTAGGCAAGCATACCAGTGGAAGTATTTGCAGAGGTTGGGGGAAATCTATACTGGATGGTGGAAGAGAGATGATAAACATCAATTAGAGCCTCAGGACCAGCAGCAGAAGCAGGGACTGTAGGTGCTTTTCACTGACCCTCTTGCCTTACCTCTTACTTCTTCTAGGAAAATGTACCTTGAAGGTGACTCTGTGAGTAATTGGACTTGTACCTCCACTTTCCAGGAGATGTGATGTCCTCTTATTCTAACAAGATCATGTTGTTCCCATGGTTTAGTTTGTGAACCAGATATAATTAGAGGGTGTAAATGAATCCCAATGGTGCAAGGGGCAGACTGTAAGACATCTTTTTACAACTTTTCAGACTGGATTGGCTTCACTGATCCTCCAGACAGCTGCCACCACAACCAACCTACTCAGCGCAGACCCATGAATTTTGCTACCTGAGGCCAACTAGCCACACACAAGTCTCTGTCTTCTCTGTCCCTTTCTGACTCAGCTTCAGATGAAATGCCACACCAAAGAGCATTTATTTTGGCAACTGAGAAGCCACTGAAGGTGTTGAATGGTACAAACCAGTTGTGCTGAGGGGCAAAGCAGTGGGACCAACTCTGGCCAGTAGAGGCAAGAGATGGGAGAGAGGCAGACAGATAAATTCTCTTTCCTTCCTCACTCACATGGAATGTTCCGGATCATGATTTCACCATTCAGCCTGCCCAAATGGGTTGACCTGCTCACTGATCTGCCATCTCTTTCAGTTCCTTGAGAAGTAATAGACAGCATGTGACCTCACATTGTCTCACTCCCTTGCTCTCACCCCAGCTGCCCTGGACTTTTATCTCTCAAATAAAATAGAACTTAGTCCTCGGCTCAGATTCTATTTTCTAGGAACCTAAATTAAATAACTACACTATCCAGACCCCTTTGAAGTTAGATATGACCACGTAACTGAATTCTAGCCACTTAGCCACTGGAATATAAGAAGAAACCACGTATACTCACTTCTAAACTTGGCACATAAAAATTTGCTCTCTTTCCCTACCGACTAACCAGAAAGGAAAAATCAGAAGAAAAGCCAGGGCCACTTGGAAGCTTGTATAAGACAGAGCCTCTGTGAGCCTGAGTTCTCTGAGTGACAGTGGAGGAGCACGATCTGCTGACTTGTTCACCATCCCATGACCATTCAATGAACTGGAAATAAGCTCCTGTTTGAAGCATATATATTTAAGGTCTACTGCTCATGGCAATCAGCATACCCTAGTTAATTGACTTATGTTGTCATTAAACCAGTAACTACAATTAGTAAAGTTTAAGGTACTAAAAAAAGGTATATCACTAAGGCTGTAAGTCACATTTTCCTTTTTTCTTTTTTTTTTTTCACCTGCTTACCTGAAACCACATTTTATTTGGAAATTTGTGTAAATGGAGTAAAACCACAAAGTTATGACACGTCTCCAAAATTCACAGTTAATAGGTTAAGAGTCTCTCCCACCCAGCTACTCTTCAACGCCTCTCTTCACGTGTCCAGAAAAGAAAGCTAAATGATCTGAGCCGGCAGATGCCAATCTGCTTAGATATCTTTGTGCTGATTTTACTAACAACAGCTAGGGAAGGAAGAGAAACTAAGCTAGATGCAATCACTGAAACTAAGAGATAAAGTAATTGAACTAATGAACTAAGAGTTGAAACTAAGAATTGAACTAATTCTTCATTTCTACTGTCCATGTTAGCCACAAATGAGAACAATTTTTCTCTAAAAAGTAGAAAAGTCCCCATGGGAGGAGCACTTTATTTTTTGATATTATAGTAGATGGTGCCCTCTGACCTTAAGAACTCGGGAGGACACTGTGACATATCACCCTCCCTCCCCTCCCCCAATCACTGCTCCAGCTCTTCCACAGACAACCCAAATACCCCTGTTCAATTCACTCTCGTTCTCCCTCCTGCTACCCACACAATCAGTACCTAAAGGTAAGCCTGTGGGGTAGTGGAAATAGTACAGTTCCTGCCTTTCTCTCCCAGTGCTGTATTCAGTAAGAAAAGAACAGATGCTGGGTCAGTCATGTGCTGCAGATGAATGGGAGCAGCTTAGCAGAGATGCTGCTAAAGGAGAGACCCAAACCAACCCAAAGACCAGGGAGGGGGTGGATCAGGAATAACAGATGAAGTCGACATCTGGGGCTTCTTGCTGGGGGCAAAGAAGCAGATCATAGATCTTGCTAGATCTCAGCCATACTAATGGGACATCTTTTTTTTTTTTTAATTGAAGTATAGTTGATTTGCAATGTTGTGTTAGCTTCTGGTGTACAGCAAAGGGGTTCAGTTATACATATACATATTCTTTTTCATATTCTTTTCCATTATGGTTAATGACAGGATATTGAATACACCTCCCTGTGCTTTACAATAGGACTTTGCTATTTATCCATTCTCTACATAATAATTTGCATCTGATGGAATGGGACATCTGAAATGAAGGAAAAATTTCATATTACCTTCATTTGTTCACTCAGCATAGACTCACTGAGAGCTTATTCTATACCAGGTGCTGTCACTGGAAATGTTGCGGTGGGCAAGATAATTCGATATCTCCTCTAATGGAGCCTGTGGTCTAGTCTAGAAACTCCAAACTACACTTTCAACAAGTCAAAAGTGCTGAGGGATTCATTCCCACCTGCTTTCTGCAGAAAAATTAATTGCAAAAGAAGTGAATTTCATTACCTTAAACATCACATAAAACTCCTAAAAGCGTCCTCTCATGGCTTAAGATATAAATCTCGAGACGTTGAGCTCAAGACCCTGAACTAAAAATCAGGACACAAGTTCTGAAAAATAGTAATTTCCACCATCTACTTAGGTTCTTTCCTCTCTTAAGATTTGCTCCCATGAGTTAGGTATCGGATCCCCCTTTTCAGATGAAAAAAATAGAGCCTGAGAGAGGTTAAATCAAGTCACATACCTCTTCTTTCATTTTTGTTTACTCATTTGTTAGACGTCCATATTTGCACATATTTGTTTGGCATTCACTAAATACTTGGGGGCACATTTATTGACGATCCACATATTTATCAGACATCCAGTAAATTTGTGGTTCATCGACTATCCGTCAGTGTGTGTGTGTGTTTGTGTGTGTGTGTGTGTATATGTACTTTTCTGGCTGGAAAGAACAATGAACAAAAGAGACCCTCCTCACAAAACCCAAGAAAAAACACTTGCCCTCATGGGGCTTACCTCCTAGAATGGAAAAAGAGGTTAGAAATTCTTAAAAGAGTAAAATCAATACTTATTAAATAGTGAAAAGTACAAAGGGAAAAATAAAGCAGGGGAAGAGGAAAGGAAGTGTGAGGTGGGGGGTATAATTTCAGATAGGGAAAGACTGCTGAGAAAATGACAGGGTAGCAGACAGCTGAGGAGGTGGGGAGTGAGCCATGCAGGTTTCCAGGGGGAAAGCTCTCCATTAGAGGTCACATAAGTGCAAAGACTCTGAGTGGGAAGCACGCTGGCCTGTCTGAGTGGCAGCAATGAGGCCAGCGAGTTGGAATCAAATAAGCAAGTGGGTGAATAGCAAGAAAAAAGGTCAGAGAAGCAAAAAGATGAAAGATCATGTAAAAACTGGCTTTACTCAGTCACTGTAAGAACAATGGCTTTTACTCAAATTAGGATGAGAAACCATGAAAGGGTCCTGAGGATTGGAAAGACATCATCTCACCTATATCTTAACAGAATCACTCTGGCTGTCTTGCTGAGAATAGATTTTAGAGAGGTAAGGGCAGAGCAGTGAGACCCGGATGATCTTGGAACAATCCGAGTGAGAGAGAGCTCACGGCTTAACCCAGAGCAGTAATAGCGAAGGTGCTAAGAATGGCCAGCTTCTGCATATATCGAGCAGGTGGAGCCAACAGATTTTCTGACAGATAGATGTGGGTTGTGAGAAAAAAAAAAAAAAAAAAAAGAGGATAGTCTGAGATGCCCTGAACACCTGTAGCCAGAGCAGTAGGAAGAATGGATTGTCATTTACTGAAATAAGGAGAGACATTGGGACAGAATCCTCAAGCTCAGACCCTTGATGACTATAGACCGTAAGCCATGCCTAGTTCCATGTAAATTGTAATCTAAACATATGATTTATGGTTTCACTTTTTTGAAAGAACAGTGAGGACAAAGCAAGTGGAAAGCAAATAGGGAAGGAGCGATAATTCTTTTTAATTAGTAAGAAATTATAACAAGCCTTCATCCACCTACCATTCTGGATTTATTTCTCACTATTTCCCTGGGATAGTGCCTTGTTTCTAGGAATCTGGTTGTCTGAGTTTGGGATCCTCCAGAAGCAGAGTCTTCAACAAGAATTTGGGTGCAGGGAGTTTGTAGTGGAGCAATTCTCAGGGAGCAGGAGAAGGGGATGGTATAAGAAGGGAACACCAATGCAGAGATGCATGGCTGAGCTGGTTACCACCCTGGGCCACAGAGGCTTAGTCCCGTTGGGGGGATCTCTGAGAAACCACATAGAATGCATCTCAGAATTGTCCCTGTGACAATTCTGGGATATTCCCGCTGACTCTCAGCTTCCCTTAGCTGCGGGATGCCTCCACAGACATTGACTCCTTAACACTTGTGGACCATCTTTGCTGTACTGAGCAGGCTTTCTAGGCATCAAAGAAAGCCTGAGGCCAAAAAAGCAGAGACACAACCTTGTAGACACTTGGGATGGGACCCTGTTGCTGTGTGGAACTGTCTAGCCCACTTGACCTGACACCAGGTGGGAGGGTGGTGACATGTGGTGCAGGTCATCACAAATTACTGTTACACTGGGTTGCACATGTTTCCCAGCACCTGGCCTGTTCTTTCACCTGCTCACACTTAACTCATCCTGTTTTCCTTCCATCACCATTGCACTCACACACACCCTCTCCTTCCTCTCTACCTACAATTGTGACCAACAGCCAAAGTCCAGCTGGAATGTCACCTCCTCCAAAAAGCTTAGGACTCCTTCCAGTTAAAAGAGCCTCCCACTCTTCTTAATGCCTACAGCATGAACACCCCAAACTTTGGACCCTTAACTCCAATCAATGCTCTATGGATAGCTAGAGCTTTACGTATGTGGGTAATTTACCTTCCCAAGTAGATCATAAATACTTCAAGGACTTCCCTGGTGGTCCAGTGGTTAAGATTATGCACTTCCTACAGACTGAAAGTGAGGGGATGGAAAATGATATTCCATGCAAATGAAAATCAAAAGAAAGCTGGAGTAGCAGTTCTCATATCAGACAAAATTAGACTTTAAAATAAAGATGATTACAAGAGACAAAGAAGGACACTACAAAATGATCAAAGGATCAATCCAATAAGAAGATATAACAATTGTAAACATTTATGCACCCAACATAGGAGCACCTCAATACATAAGGCAAATACGAACAGCCACAAAAGGGGAAATCGACAGTAACACAATCATAGTAGGCGACTTTAACAACCCACTTTCACCAATGGACAGATCATCCAAAATGAAAATACATAAGGAAACACAAGCTTTAAATGATACATTAAACAAGATGGACTTAATTGATATTTATAGGACATTCCATCCAAAAGCAAGAGAATACACATTCTTCTCAAGTGCTCATGGAACATTCTCCAGGATAGATCATATCTTGGGTCACAAATCAAGCCTTGGTAAATTTAAGAAAATAGATATCGCATCAAGTATCTTTTCCAACCACAATGCTATGAGACTAGATATCAATTACAGGAAAAAAATCTGTAACAAACACAAACACATGGAGGCTAAACAACACACTACTCAATAACCAAGAGATCACTGAAGAAATCAAAGGGTAAATCAAAAAATACCTAGAAACAAATGACAATGAAAACACGATGACCCAAAACCTATGGGATGCAGCAAAAGCAGTTCTAAGAGGAAGTTTATAGCAATACAATCCTACCTTAAGAAACAAGAAACACCTCAAATAAACAACCTAATGTTACACCTAAAGCAATTAGAGAATAAAAAAACAAAAAAAAAACCCCAAAGTTAGCAGAAGGAAAGAAATCATAAAGATCAGGTCAGAAATAAATGAAAAAGAAATGAAGGAAACGATAGCAAACATCAATAACACTAAAAGCTGGTTCTTTGAGAAGAAAAACAAAATTGATAAACTATTAGCCAGACTTATCAAGAAGAAAAGGGATTGAAGACTCAAATCAATAGAATTAGTAATGAAAAAGGAGAAGTAACAACTGACACTGCAGAAATACAAAGGATCATGAGAGATTACTACAAGCAATTATATGCCAATAAAATGGACAACCTGGAAGAAATGGACAAATTCTTAGAAATGCTCAACCTTCTGAGACTGAACCAGGAAGAAATAGAAAATATGAACAGACCAATCACAAACACTGAAATTGAAACTGTGATTAAAAATCTTCCAAGAAGCAAAAGCCCAGGACCAGATGGCTTCATAAGCGAATTCTATCAAACATTTAGAGAAGAGCTAACACCTATCCTTCTCAAACTCTTCCAAAATATTGCAGAGGGAGGAACGCTCCCAAACTCATTCTAAGAGGCCACCATCACCCTGATACCAAAACCAGACAAAGATGTCACAAAGAAAGAAAACTACAGGCCAATATCACTGATGAACATAGATGCAAAAATCGTCAACAAAATGCTACCAAACAGAATACAACAGCACATTAAACGGATCATACACCATGATCAAGTGGGGTTTATCCCAGGAATGCAAAGATTCTTCAATATATGCAAATCAATCAATGTGATACACCATATTAACAAATTGAAGGAGAAAAACCCTATGATCATCTCAATAGATGCAGAGAAAGCTTTTGACAAAATTCAACACCCATTTATGATAAAAACCCTGCAGAAAGTAGGCATAGAGGGAACGTTCCTCAACATAATAAAGGCCATATATGACAAACCCACGGCCAACATTGTCCTCAATGGTGAAAAACTGAAACCATTTCCACTAAGATCAGGAACAAGACAAGGTTGCCCACTCTCACCACTATTATTCAAGATAGTTTTGGAAGTGTTAGCCACAGCAATCAGAGAAGAAAAAGAAATAAAAGGAATCCAAATCAGAAAAGAAGAAATAAAGCTGTCACTGTTTGCAGATGACATGATACTATACATAGAGAATCCCAAAGATGCTAACAGAAAACTACTAGAGCTAATCAATGAATTTGGTAAAGTAGCAGGAAACAAAATTAATGCACAGAAATCTCTTGCATTCCTATACACTAATGATGAAAAATCTGAAAGAGAAATAAAGAAAACACTCCCATTTATCGTTGCAACAAAAAGAATAAAATATGTAGGAATAAACCTACCCAAGGAAAAAAAGACCTGTATACAGAAAATTATAAGACACTGATGAAAGAAATTAAAGATGATACAAATAGATGGAGAGATATACCATGTTCTTGGGTTGGAAGAATCAACATTGTGAAAATGACTCTATTACCCAAAGCAATCTACAGATCCAATGCAATCCCTATCAAACTACCACTGGCATTTTTCACAGGACTAGAGCAAAAAGTTTCACAATTTGTATTGAAATACAAAAGACCCCGAATAGCCAAAGCAATCTTGAGAAAGTAAAACAGAGCTGGAGGAATCAGGCTCCCTGACTTCAGACTATACTACAAAGCTACAGTAATCAAGACAGTATGGTACTGGCACAGAAACAGAAGTATAGATCAATGGAACAGGATAGAAAGCCCAGAGAGAAACCTGCACACATATGGTCACCTTATCTTTGATAAAGGAGGCAAGAATATAGACTGGAGAAAAGACAGCCTCTTCAATAAGTGGTGCTGGGAAACCTGGACAGCTACATGTAAAAGAATGAAATTAGAACACTCTCTAACACCATACACAAAAATAAACTCAAAACGGATTAAAGACCTAAATGTAAGGCCAGACACCATCAAACTCTTAGAGCAAAATATAGGCGGAACACTCTATGACATAAATCACAGCAAGATCCTTTTTGACCCACCTCCTAGAGAAATGGAAATAAAAACCAAAATGAACAAATGGGACCTAAGGAGACTTAAAAGCTTTTGCACTGCAAAGGAAACCATAAACAAGACGAAAAGACAACCCTCAGAATCGGAGAAAATATTTGCAAATGAAACAACTGACAAAGGATTAACCTTCAAAATTTATAAGCAGCTCATGCAGCTCAACATTAAAAAAACAAACAGCGCAATCCAAAAATGAGCAGAAGACCTAAACAGACATTTCTCCAAAGAAGTTATACAGATTGCCAACAGACACATGAAAGAATGCTCAACATCATTAATCATTAGAGAAATGCAAATCAAAAGTACAATGAGGTATCACCTCACACCAGTCAGAATGGCCAGCATCAAAAAATCTAGAAACAATAAATGCTGGAGAGGGTGTGGAGAAAAGGGAACTGTCTTGCACTGTTGGTGGTAATGTAAATTGATACAGCCACTATGGAGAACAGTATGGATGTTCCTTTAAAAACTAAAAATAGAACTACCATATGACCCAGTTATCCCACTACTGGGCATATACCCTGAGAAAACCATAATTCAAAAAGAGTCATGTACCAAAATGTTCATTGCAGCTCTATTTACAATAGCCAGGACATGGAAGCAATCTAAATGTCCATCAACAGATGAATGGATAAAGAAGGTGTGGCACATATATACAATAGAATATTACTCAGCCATAAAAAGGAACGAAACTGAGTTATTTGTAGTGAGGTGGATGGACCTAGAGTCTGTCATACAGAGTGAAGTAAGTCAGAAAGGGAAAAACAAATACCGTACGCTAACACATATGTATGGAATCTTAAAAAATGTTCATGAAGAACCTAGAGGCAAGATGGGAATAAAGATGCAGACTTACTAGAGAATGGACTTGAGGATACAGGGAGGGGGAAGGGTAAGCTGGGACAAAGTGAGATAGTGGCATGGACATACATACACTACCAAATGTAAATTAGATAGCTAGTGGCAAGCAGCCACATAGCACGGGGAGATCAGCTCGGTGCTTTGTGACCACCTAGAGGGGTGGGATAGGGAGGGTGGGAGGGAGGGAGCTCCCAAGAGGGAGGAGCTATGGGGACATATGTATATGTATAACTGATTCACTTTGTTATAAAGCAGAAACTAACACACCATTGTAAAGCAATTATACTCCAATAAAGATGTTAAAAAAATTTAAAAAATAAAAAAATAAAGACTATTACAAGAGACAAAGAAGGACACTACATAATGATCAAGGAATCAATCCAGGTAGAAGATATAACAGTTGTAAATATTTATGCACCCAACATAGGAGCACCTCAATACAAAAGACAAATGCTAACAGCCATAAAAGGGGAAATTGACAGTAACACAATAATAGTAGGGGACTTTAACACCCTACTTTCACCAATGGACAGATCATGCAAAATGAAACTAAATGAGGAAACACAAGCTTTAAATGACACATTAAACAAGGTGGACTTAATTGATATTTATAGGCCATTCCATCCAAAAACAACAGAATACACTTTCTTCTCAAGTGCTCATGGAACATTCTCCAGGATAGACCACATCTTGGGTCACAAGTAAAGCCTTGGTAATTTTAAGAAAATTGAAATTGTATCGAGTATCTTTTCCAACCACCACGCTATGAGACTAGGTATCAATTACAGGAAAAAAAAAAAACTGTAAAAAATGCAAACACATGGAGGCTATACAATACACTACTAAGTAACCAAGAGATCACTGAAAAAATCGTAGAGGAAATCAGAAAGTACCTAGAAACAAGTGACAATGAAAAGATTACTTGCTTCCACTGTAGGGGGCACAGGTTCGATCCCTGGTCAGAGAACTAAGATCTCACATGCCTCGCGGTGCAAGCAAAAAAGAAAAAAAAGTACTTGAGGAACAGAAGTCCTTGTATCCACTCTGTTGATTAATCCTACTCTATACAGGTGGTTTTGACCTCCTCTGGCAGCAAAGAAGGACAAAGGGAGCAACGAGGTAGCTGGTCGCCATGAATGCTACCATCTCAAATTACCTTGGAAAGTCACTAGGTGAATGAGCTTCTTTTTTTTTTTTTTTTTCTTTTTTTTTTTAAGAGGATGGTTAGCATTTTTCAGCAATAAAGTTTTTTTTTCATTTTTATTACGGTATAGTTGGCTTACAATGTTGTATTAATTTCAGGTGTACGGCAAAGTGATTCAGTTACACATATACGTATATCCACTGTTTTTTAGTTTCATTTCCCGTAAAGGCCATTACGGAATATTGAGTAGAGTCCCTGCGCTATGCAGTAGGTCCTTATTAGTTACCTATTTTATATATAGTAGTGTGTCTATGTGAATGAGCGTCTTTTATTCCCCCCAAAATGAAAGGCAGAACGGGCAGTTCCATGGGTATCTATAAACACTTGGTGCATTTACACTGCTTGAATGTCTGTAAGAACTCTCAAGCTCAGGTTTTTTTTTTAAATGAACACTTTTAACATAGCAGGGAGGAGTGAGACTTCAAATAGTGCTAGATTGGTTTCAGATTGAACACATCTCTCTCCTATTTAAAATATCAGGTGTGGGCTGGATGAAGGCAAGGGCCAGGGAACTTCATTCTTTGTAGACGGTATTTTGCAAATGGAAGACTCTCTTGCACAGAAAGAATGGGTAAAAATGGCTGGTACTTCTCCCAGAAAGACAACGGCTTCAGGCGTAACTGGGAATAATAGTATGTACCCCCGATAGAGGAGTGGGATGAGGTGGAAGGGAGGGAGCTGGTCCCCTGAGCACGTTAAAATCAACCCTGGGTGTGATTATAGCTTGGTGGTTATATTATTTTTAATATCCTTATCCGTTAGAGATGCATACTGATGTACTGATGTGTGAAGCAGTATGAGTCTCGAATTTGCTCTAAAATATGTCAATAAAAAGGACCCCAAAACATTGATTTTGTTAAAACTAGGTCAATAGGTATGTGGGTAAAATATCTCTATTTTGTGTGTTTGGAAATTTTCATCATGAAATATTTTTTAAAAGAGCCACATGCTGGGTCAGAAAGTTGCATACAGCTGAGGTACCAAGCTGTGAGCCTCTGACTGTAGCAGCTGCTACAGCAGCAATAAATAGAAAATTCCTGAAACTTTATGGCTCGTCATGGCTGAGGCATTGCTTCATGGAGTGGGAAGATTTTTCATATTGCGGGAGGAGGGTCCTGGCGTGGTGAAAAATAGGATTGCAGCCTTTGTTCTCTGCACAAACTTCCCCCAGATGCCACCCCTTGCCTCCCTCTCGATATAGTTGACAGAATATCAGAGCCATTGAACCTCTTGCCTTCACCATACCTACAGCTTCTATACCCTACTGACCACAACATGAATTCTCTCACTGACCGATTCATGTTCACCCAATTCTACTATTTCAGTACATTTCATTTCTATCCCAAAACACGTGCACATCTAATATGGTACATTTTGCATTCATATCGCTTAACTTAACAATGTTTTCCCATAATATCATGTATATCTCCCCTATCCAGTAATCACTCCCCTCCCACCAGCTGTTGTTTGTCTTTCTACATTTACTTTCCCCTACAAAATGAACCCACATCTGCACTGGTCCAAAGCCTTCTCTCCAACCAGTGTCTTCCTCAACTTTCCACCCTGACAGGAAACCTAGCCCAGTGCTAGGCTGACTCCTAGTAAACAGTCCTCAGTTTTACTTATTGAGCTACTAATTAAATATGGGGATTTAAGCATGAAAACTTCATTCATCCAACAGACAATTGTTAAGCACTTATTATGTGCCATATCCTAGATCTACAAAAATAAATAAATTAGGTACCAATCTTAATGAAGGTCAAAATCTTGTAGGGGAGATAAGTGCATACCCAACTACAATATGTTGTCAAAAAATTGTAGATAGATGTGTATTATTAGATAAAGTGGCAACATCAGTGAATATACTCGATTTGACCTTTTGGAGTTAGGAAGTGGGGCTATGAGGAGGGGGCTTCCAAAGATGAGAAAACACTTGATTTTGCCTCTGCATGTGGTGGAGTAGCAGTTTGTCAAGCACATATAAAAACTGGAGATAGAAATTATACAAACTCTGCGTGAAGCTAGAACTAATAAAGGGAAGTCTTGAGAGAGAAGGTTGGAGGAATAGAATACGAAGGTTCTTCATGCTACAAACTTTGAGGTTTATTCCACAGAAATTAGAAAGTCACAGAAAGCTTTTAATCAGGGCTGTCAAATAATATTTGCAGTTTGGAAATTTTTCCTTGTAGTAAGGGATGACTTTGAAGGCTTGGGGTGAGGTAACAAATGCAGAGCAATGCAGGTAACATCAGCAGTTACAGGATGATTGTAATTGTGCCCAAGAGAGATGATATGAACCTGAATACAGGCAGTGGCAGCAAAGGTAGATCGGACTAGCCCATTAATGTATTCATCCGCCTGATTTAAACTTTTATTCCCCACCCCCCAAGAGAGCATATTTCCTCTAAGAAGTTATCCTGAGAGTTTGTGAGGGAAAATCTGGGAGCAGATGACAAATAGCTAGGAAATCTGCAAAAATGTGTGCCCTGTTGTGACCTTGGTTTTATATCCAGAATGATGGGCCAGTGGTCCAGACACATCTGCCTGAGTGAACAAGAATTGACATTGACACACAGCCATGGTGATACACAAAAGTCAAGACTGATTTTTGACAAGAATGAAAGCTTTCTGCCTGCTGCCCCTGTCTCCTGGGATTTTTAGGGTTTGGAGAAATCGCCGTGGTCTGTTTTAAAATTCTTGAATGCCCACGTGAGATTGAATGCCATTTAGATAAATGATCCGTTTAGAGTGATGGTTCACATAGCAGAATTATTCAGCTGGTTGCTCTGGAATGTGTTCGTTTTAAAGTTCCGTCGAAGTTAGTTTTGGCCAAGGACTTTGCAAACTTTGTTGGAAATTAAGTTCCAGGTAGAAAGGTCCTGGACAAGTAAGAGTAGGTACGGCAAAGGTGCCAAGAGCACTTATAGGTTTAATTAGCTAAGCGTTTACTGAACACTAACATAGGGATACTCCATTCTAAGAAAATCATTGAGGTAGAAGACAGTTCAGTCTTCAGAAGGAAACGAGCCAAGTGATTCTTCAAGGCAGACAACTGCAGAACCATGACCTGTGTATTTTTCTTTTAAGATTATTATTTTTTTTTTTTTGATGTGGACCATTTTTAAAGTCTTTATTGGATGTGTTACAATACTGCTTCTGTTATATGTTTTGGTTTTTTGGCTGCAAGGTATGCAGGATCTTAGCTCCCCAACCAGAGGTCGAACCCACGCCCCCTGCAGTCGAAGGCAAAGTTTTAACCACTGGACCGCCAGGGAAGTCCCATGACTTGTGTGTCATTTGGCGGGATGCAAGCAGGATTCTTGCCACCACTGCGTCTGTTTTGGCTACTTCATCCTTCTCTCTCTGGAGCCTTGACCACTTCTGCTCCTCTCCCTACCTCTGTCCCCCAAGAACCAGGACACCATAGGCAGCTGTTCCGAGCATCCCACTTCAGCACTTTCCTCCTGGTCAGCACCTTTTCCAAAATACCTCGTGCTCTAAAATGACCCTTTTCTGCTCCTTCTCCAATTCCCTCCAAACAAGACCACTAACTATTCCATCTTCTCAGCTAGGTGTTAGAGGAAAGGCCATCAAATGCCTGATTAAATCAATCCGCTCTAAAGTACAGGTGGTAGGAGGCTTAACCCTCCTAGCTGCTTTCAGAAGAACCTATTATTCTGAAGGTATCTTTGATTTGTAGAATGTGTGAGAGAGCTATTGTTGAGGTGTAGGGAGCTACACTTTTTCCTCCTCTATTCATACTGACCAGAGCCTCTACATCCAATTTTTCTTCTTCACAGAGATTCCCTTCTGAACTAAAGACAATGCATGCTATGGCTCCAATGCACCAGGTTATAAATAAAGGACCTCAGTAGGAAGCCTGGCTTGGTTTGATGCTTCTTACCGTCTGTAGCTGAGTTCCTTCCCTAGAGTTGTGTGCACACACTTGAACTTTTTCTAGATAGTCTTGTATGGCTTCTAGTAAAGATAAAAGTTATATTGATTTCCTGTTGCATTGTTATCTTTGTCAAATGGCAACATATCTAGCTCAGAAGTTCATATTAGAAAAAAATAGTGTGAAGTAGTGACCACAGTGTACACCCTCCAATGAGAGTAAATTAACATGGAGAGAACAAACAAAGGAGTGAGCTGCATCTTTATGATATTATATTCCAACATCAGCTCATTGCATACAGACAAACCTGAGCTTAACAAAATCCCAACAATACCATAAAAAAGGAAACAAGTAGGAAATACACGCACACACACACACACACACACACACGCACACACACACAAATCTCTTACTAATGCCCTTACAGTCAGTTCTGCCTCGAACTTCAGATCAGATCGTTGTTTCCTCAGTTTCACACTAGATGAATTCATGGTTTGCATTCAGAGGCTTTGTTGTAACAAGTATTTGTTTCTTTTAATACTAAACACTTAGCATTGAGCATATATTCCCTTGAATGAAATGCCTAGACAGAGTCAATGCCTGAGCTCACAGTTTAATGACATAAACATGTGGTCACAGCACAGTGTAAAGGGAGCTATGACAGAGACACAGGCTGCAGGCCAAGGGCACACAGGGCAGGAGCCCCTCCCCCACCTAAGAGTGCGGGCAGGGGAACAGCAGGGAAAATTTCTTGGAGAAAGAGGATCTGAGATGAAGGACTTTATTTTTTATCTATGCTTTTTATTTTTTTAACTTTGTATTTTGATATAATGCCAGCCTTAACAAAAATGTTGTATGAATAATACAAAGAATTCTCATATATCCTTCATCCAAAGGTACTAAATGTTACATTAAAGTATGCTCTCTCTCGTATATATATGATACATATATTTATAGACAGATACACATTTTTTAAACCATTTGAGTGTAACCTGCAGAGAGTATGTCACCTTAAATACTCGAGTGTGTGTTTCCTAAATGCAAAGACATTCTCTTCCGTAGCCTACAATTAGCAAAATATAAAATTAATACTGATCTAATGCTACTATCTTATATCAAACCTTACTCAAATTTCACCAATTGTCCCAACATGTACTTTATAGCAAAAGAACGTCCCAGCTCATGTGCTGCACTCAGTTGTGGTATGTGTTTAGTTTCCTGCAGTCTAAACTGGTTTCTTTGTCTTTCCTGACGTTGTCATTTTTGAATTGCATAGTCTAGTTACTTAGTAGAATGTTGCTCAAGTTGGTTTTGTCTGATGCTTTCTCATTATTAGATTTAGCGTAAGAATTTTTGGAAGAAATGCCAGAGGTGAGATTGTGTTTTCGAGGTGAGTTTTAGAGAATGAGGAGAAGCCAGCTTGCAGAACCTATGGCCAGATTAATTTATCTTTGCATTCAAGACTTGGGAGGATGGAAGGTGAAGGGCAAAGGGAACGGCTAACCTATAGTAGCTAGTATTTATCAAGTACTTACTATGTGCCAGGCACTGTTCTAAATGCATTACATAAGTTAACTCAATCATCCTCACAACATCCTCATAATTGTTCTTTTCCCATTTCTCAGATCAGAGAGATTGAGACACAAAGAGATGACAAAGCTAGCTAGTGGGGCAGCCAGGATTCAAATCCAGGCAGACCGACTCGACCACATATACTGTCAGCAGACGAGACAGAAGCAAGCACATAGCACAGGGAGATCAGCTCGGTGCTTTGTGACCACCTAGAGGGGTGGGCTAGGGAGGGTGGGAGGGAGGGAGATGCAAGAGGGAAGAGATATGGGAACATATGTATAACAGATTCACTTTGTTATAAAGCAGAAACTAACACACTATTGTAAAGCAATTATACTCCAATAAAGATGCTAAAAAAAATAAAATAAAATAAATAAAACATTTAAAAGAAAAAAAGAAAGAAAGGCTTGCAGCGAGTTCAGAACCAGCTAGCTTGGAGAACAGCGTGCATGGGCTGGTCCAAGCAACTGCAGTAAAGAGACTGTAGTTTATGGCCGTGGCGCTCCCGCCCCCTGCTGGCTGCACGCGCTTATTGCATACTTTTGACATGCATGGAGGGGGCACCTCTGTGCAGAGCAATGGATCACCGAAATTTCTGCAAAGTTCCTGAAATTACGCCTGATCTATGAGCATGCATCAGGAAGAAGCTGGCACTCCTTCCATTCTTCTCCTTGCCTCTCAGCTCTCTGCCACGATCTAAAGGTTGCTCAGCAGAATCAATCCTAAGTCCTGTTCCCACCAACTTCTATGAAACTTCCTAGGAGATTTATTTTTTTTTAACCATGACAAATTTGGAATCCACTGAAGCCGTAAAGAAGCTACAGTTAAATTAATCAGAATACAGTCTCCAGACAAGACAATCACTGCTGCTGAGGGAGCGTGTTTGTCCTTGGACAATATTTGAAAAAGAGCTGTGCAGCTGAAGCAAGTCATCTCACTGTGGGCTCTGAAGAGCCGAATAGGATCCAATCACTAGGCAAATAAGATGATGGAGAGGAAAAATTCCTCTGAAAGAATCAGAAGTAACCTCTGTTTTCAATCAAATTCCCCTTCTCTTCAGAGATAAAAGGCTGTCCTTCTCAGATTCAAAACCCCTGAGGCTTCCACAAAATTCCACTGTTTTCTCTAGTAAGGGAAAGTAGAAGGAAAATAAAGCCAGAAAACAATGGAAAGGCAGTCTTAACAGGACGGCACACTGATTCGTTCATATATACCAGAAATGGGCCTGGCAAAAAAAAAAAAAAAAAAAATTTACGTCTGTGTTTAAATTCTCAAAATATATTCTATAGGGAAATATGCTCATTCTGCCTTTATGGCAGACTCAAACAAGACAGTGGCCGTTATTAAGCCACTTCTAATCTTTAAGGCGAGCAAGCTCTTTGCTGGAATTTTGAGGATCCTGAGGCAAGGATGTCCTGTGTGAGTATTAACTTGGTTTAATAACTTCATTTATAAACTTCATTTAAATAAACTTCATTTAATAACTTCTGGACACCTGTGTATTTGTCAGGTTTGGAAAGACATAAATACATTTGCATACTGCTGCTACCAAGCATAGGGCTGAAACCTTTGCTCCCAGCTCAGATCAACTCAATAGATAAATGTCTCATGGGGCGGTGCTTGGGCTAAGCAAGCCTGTCACCTCAAGGGCTTCTTGCTTATTTCCATAAAGCATCAAGGGCTCCATGAAGAATTTTTTTTAACATGTTTATTGGAGTATAATTGCTTTACAATGGTGTGTTAGTTTCTGCTTTATAACAAGCGAATCAGTTATACATATACATATATCCCCATATCTCTTCCCTCCCACGTCTCCCTCCCACCCTCCCTATCCCACCCCTCTAGGTGGTCACAAAGCACCGAGCTGATCTCCCTGTGCTATACAGCTGCTTCCCACTAGCTATCAGTTTTACATTTGGTAGTATATATATGTCCATGAAGAATTAATCAGAACTCCATACCTGTAGGAAACTACTGTCCTACATCAGTCATGTATTGACACAACATTGCTGGGTAGCCACCATGAAACATCAGTGCCAAACAGAAATAGACTCACAGACATAGAAAACAAACTTATGGTTACCAAAGGGGAAAAGGAATAAATTAGGAGTTTGGGATTAACAGATACACACTACTATATGTCAAATAGATAACCAACAAGGACCTACTGTATAGAACAGGGAACTCTATTCAAAATCTTGTAATAACTTATAATGGAAAAGAATCTGAAAAAGAATAGATATATACGTATGTATAATTGACTCACTTTGCAGTACACCCGAAACTAACACAACAATTTTAAATCAACTATACTTCAATTTGAAAAAAATAAAAAGAAAAGGAAAAAAACCCATCAGTGGCATGTATCATTAAGCATTCACTGCTCTCAGGAATTCCCTGGTGGTCCAGTGGTTAGGACTCCACGCTCTCACTGCCAAGAGCCCGGGATCAATCCCTGGTCCCTGGTCTGGGAACTGAAAATCTCACAAGCCGCACCACGTGGCCAAACAATAAATAAAAATAAAATAATTAAAATATTGTTTTTTTTAAACAAAAGCATTCACTGCTCTCATGTCTGGGGTCAACTGGATGGCTCTGTTGGTACTGCCTGGGCTCACACTTGTCTCACGCCTCTGAGACCATGCCTCTCATTGCCCAGCAGGCCAGGCCAGAGATGTTCCCGGTGCAGGGTTCTCAGCACGTGAACAAATGGAAGACACAATGTCTTCTTAGACCCAGCCTCAGAAACAGCACTGTCACTTCTGCTGCATGCTATGGGTCAAAACAATTCATGAAACAAGTCCAGATTCCAGGGAACGAGACTGTCTTTTCTTCGAGAGGAAATGTAGTCTCAAGGCAAAGGGCGTGGGTACAAGGATGGATTAAAGAATCGGGGCCATGGCTGGAACCTACTACAGGCTCAGAAAATCAATAAAATCTGCCGAGTGACTCTCCACTTTCCCACGTATACGCTCTTCACTTCTCTCGTGGATGATCCACAAACAGTGCTCTCTAGATTCTCCTGGTGAGATTCAATATGATGAAATGCTTAAAGCTTAAGGACCACTTTTCTCCCCATGAGATCTGGAGCACCTCAGATCACTGGAAAGATCATCCCAGAGCCTTTGGATCTGATATGAATGGCCACTTACTGCTATCAATTCCTCATTACTACCTAGTCCAAACTTCATTAGAGAACAGTCTAGAGTTTAAGAAAAAGCAGGAAAATGTCCCTAATTTTGTCTCCTACTATTTCACAATCTTTGGTCAAAAAGTATACATTCATTTATATTTTGTTTTAATTTTTAGAAATGTGTGACAAAATAAGATTTTAAGAGTGAGGGTATCACAGATTAATTTCTTGCAATTGCAGTTGGAGTCTTTCTGGGGAAAATTGGGCTAAAACAATTTCAGCCCACACGTACTATCTGGAAACTATTTTACTTGTGAGAAGGAACTAAAGGAACTTTTTTTTTTTTCCTTTGCTTTTGGCTTTTGAATGACCATGCTGAAATTCCTTACTTGAATATGTTCATATAGTGACTATTTTGTTCTCAAATGACTTGGTTTTACCCAAGTCATTATTTCCTTCCTTCTCAGTCTTTCATTCCTCTTCCTTTTCCCATAACTGTTCTGCTGCCTCACTAGAAATAACATGTAGATGGAAAATACAAGACCCTTCTTCCCTCAGTTTGCAAATTTATAAACAGCACTTAATGGGTGGATCTAATATTTTACTAATTATCTTTCTCCTGCTGTAGTCCCAGTAAATTTGCAAAGAACGAGTGCAAAATGTATTCTTGTTTCTTTTTTATTTTTTCTCCTAGTTCGTCAAGATTAGAGTAACAACATGATGAACTATAATATGCTTCTCCTGGTATTTCCATCTTGCTGGGTTCATGATATACCTGGTAGCCCAATTTTCCCCAGAAGGATAAGCGCACATTCGAAATATTAAACCTAAACAGAGACAAATGTGGAAGCAATGTGAGATCTTCCCATTACTTCTCAAGGCCACTGAATCTCTTAATTTAGCCCCTTGACCAAAGATCTGCTCATTTCACTGCCATACAAGTTCTTTTTTACTCAACCTAACAGTCTGCCTATACCTGTTTGTATGTTGGAATGTAAAAAACAATTTCAAGGAATAAAACCGACTCCCATAACCTATCTCTGCTAATGCCAAATATATTGATTGCTTGACCTTTGTTAAGTCTACTGACTGGATGGTGTATAATGTTTGCAGATTAAAGATGCTGACTTATTTCTTTTCTAAGTCAAACTTAAACTCTGACTACCCAAAATCAAACCCCGCGCCCTGTCTCAACCTGCCCCGCTTTCCACGACTCTGTGACATTTGGACACCACTTATTGATTGAATTTTTAGCAGCTGTTATTCAAGGACACCCAGATTTAGCTGGACCAGCATTGGAATGGCAGTCTCCCAAGTGCCTGAAAATGACCCAATTTGACGCAAATGTGTATAATCTTTCTGAAGAAATAAATGGACTCAACAAGGTTATCAGTTTAACTGATAATTCTCATCCAATTACAATTATCACAATAAACAGTTTTAGTAACAAAGGCATTCAGAGTACGGATTTTACTTTTCAAGAGAGGAAATAGCACAAAAACCATTTAGTTTTCTCATTTTCAATTTTTTGAGGAGTGAAATCGATAGTCTAAAATCTACTTCTATATGATACTTTAAAACTAGCATATCAGTTATATCAGTTGGGTTTTGTTTAGCTTGCAATTAAAGGATAATTTTCCATCTCTCAAAAAGGATTTTTAAGCACTTTAAAAATGGCAAAAATTTTTAAAGTTAAGTGTATTCCTTACCTTTGACAGAATCTTTGCAAGCCGTTCATGACCTCAAAGATCAAAGACAACACTTCCATTTTCATTTAGTGAGCAAGTCATTCCTAGCAGCTTACTATCCACAACCAGAAATGACTATAAACACCTCCACTTAATAGAAATAATCAACGGAGCACCACTGTTGACTCGATATAAAATTCAGACTGGAACACAGGCATCTTAACATCTTGTACGGTTTAGCTCTGGGTGCATAAGACTGGTCCCAAGACACTTTGAGCAGTTTTCCCATTGATATGAAAAAGAGTCTTTAAGTTAAATTGCATATTAGATACTCTCACCTTCTACTTAAAATAGAGTTAAGGTGATCAAGTTATTGGACACTCTTAGTATGCTATTAACTTTGTGTTCTTGGAAATCCAGTCTTGTTGTAAAATGAAATTCGAACGTGAAGGACAGAATCATCACTTCCTGCCATCAAGGCAGAATTCCTCCCATAAAACCAGTGGTGACCCGAAACCAAACCAATTCATATTGGTTCTCATGAGGTGATTGTGTGCATCAGTTTTTTTGTTTTTTTGGCTGTGCTGGGTCTTCGCTGCTGTGCGCGGGCTTTCTCTAGTTGCAGTGAGCGTGGGGTCACTCTTTGTTGCGGTGCGCGGGCTTCTCATTGCGGTGACTTCTCTTGTTGCAGAGCACGGGCTCTAGGCGCACAGGCTTCAGTAGCTGTGGCGCACGCACTTAGTTGCTCCACGGCATGTGGAATTTTCTCAGACCGGGGCTCGAACCCGTGTCCCCTGCATTGGCAGGCGGATTCTTAACCACCGGACCACCAGGGAAGTCCTGTGTGTATCTCTTTTTGTATCTGTGTTTAGTGATATGTGTTGGTAGTTTGAAATTGATTGTGGTGGGAACATTTATACCACAGAAATTGGCAAGCTACTTGTAGGTTTACAAATTAGTATCAGGGAGATGAAAGTGTTGTATATCTGTATTGTCAAATAGAGTAGCTGCTAGCTGCACGTGGCTACTGAACAGTAGAAATATGGCTGGTGTGATGGAGGAACTAAATTTTTTACTTTATTTAATTTTAATTTAAATAGCCATATGTGGGTAGTGGCTACCATTTGGGGCAGCTCGGTTCCACTGTGAAATAACAACGTATGGCATCTGCCAAGGTTCATGGAGCCTGAGGTAGCTAAGACTTGAGAAGAAAGAGGAGCACCTAAGATCGGGGTCACTTCAGGTCTGAGGATAATGAAATGGAAGAGCAAAGCCCTTCTGGGTTCTATCATCGCTTTTTGAATCTGCTATCCATGCATTCAGTTGTTCACACACCAGGAGCAGTCAGTTTTGGGGCAGGCAGAGGAAGGCTACCTCCTCATTAAGGCAGCTCGATAAAGAAAAGTGGCCCCGATGACCTAAAATAGTGGTTATTAAATTTTAGCATGCATCAGAAACACCTGGAGGTTTGCAGCAACATGGATGGACTTAGAGATTATCATACTAAGTGAAGTAAGTCAGAAAGAAAAAAACAAACACCATATGATATCACTTATATGTGGAATCTAAAATATGACTCAAATGAACTTATCTACGAAACAGAAACAGACTCACAGACAGAGAACAGACTTGTGGGTGCCAAGGGGGAAGGGGGTGAGAGAGGGATGGATTGGGAGTTTGGGGTTAGCAGATGCAAACTATTATATATAGAATAGATACACAACAAGGTCCTACTGTTTAGCACAGGGATCTATATCCAATATCTTGTGATAAACCATAGTGAGAAAGAATATGAAAAAGAATGTATATATATGTATAATTGAATCACTTTGCTGTACAGCAGAAATTAACACATTTGTAAATCAACTACACTTCACTTAAAAAAAAAAAAGAGGAAAGTAGATTGAAAACTCTTATCCTGTAAGTAGTGAAGAAATATTTTATAGGCTTTTTGGGAGGTGAGAGGAATGTTCAGATAGTGGATGGGAAACTGAGGTAAAGAAATGGAGTAAAAACTTTTACAGTTAAAAAAAAAAGAAAGAAAGAAAACCTAGAGGATTTGTTGAACCATAGATTCCTGGGTTCTACTCTGATTCAGTCTGTCGGGGTTGGGGACCAAGAATCTGCATTTCTAACACATTTGTAAGTAATGCCGTTATTGATGGTCCAGGGACCAAACTTTGAGAACCACTACTTTCAAGCTAATTTATGTCAGTCTCTAGCTCCTGCTTCTTCAATCACAGTCTGCATGCTTTTCACTCAGACTGAAATCCCATTGACTGTGTTTCCTGAGATGCTACAGCAAATCTCATTATTCTTTGTTGGTTAATTCTGCTCTTAAGGTCTGGAGTTAAAACTGCAAGAAACCTAACAAGCTCTCCTACTTTGCCTCTTGCGGGGTCCCTGGAGCTCTATTGTTCCCACTGTGCCAGATGCTACTTTTGGATGTGAAATTTAAAGAGTTTCTTCTCATAGACGCAGCTGTTTATGAAAACTGCAGACATGAACTAATCCCTTTCTCTCTCTCTTTCACGCTCCCTCTCCCCAACCCTCATAATACCTTCCAGTAGAATACACTTAACACAAGCACAAAAAGCAAAAATAACCTCCAGTATATACCTACACTTTGCAAACTCCTTGACAATATAATAGATTCAGCAGGAACTAAATTGTTTTCTTTCCCAGAAGGAAGATGGTATAATGAGCTCTTTCCCAAATGGAAATACATCTATCTGAGTAGTTTGGAGACCCAGGAATTTGGATCATGAGAGTAAATGGCTTCTCAGAGCCTTTTTTAAGACTTTTAATTCTAGTTTAGCAACTCAAGAATGAAAGGCTTTGTGTTTTCTCCTGTTCTTGTTCCATCCCTCTTCAACCAGAGGATGTTCAGCAAGACATTTTTTTATATATAAAAGCACTTATAAAAAGACTTTTAAAGAGCAGTTTTAGGTTCACAGCAGAATTGAGGGGGACAGTACATAGGTTTCCTATATACCCCCTGCTCCCCACAAACGCACAACCTCTCTCACTATCAACATCCCCACCAGATGGGACATTCGTTACAAGTGATGAACCTAAGTCGGTAAGTCATAATCACTCAGAATTCATGGTTTACATCAGGGTTCACTCTTGGTGTTGTCCATTCTGTGGGTTTGGACAAATGTATAATGTCATGTATCCACCATTACAGTATCATAGAGAGTAGTTTCACTGCCCTAAAAATCCTCCGTGCTCTGTCTATTCACCCCTCCCTCCCTCCCCTCAACCCCTGGCAACCACTGATCTTTTTACTATCCCCAAAGTTTTGCCTTTCAGGAAGCCATTTTTGAAACTAGTCCTGAGAGAACTAGGATAAAGAAAGATTAATAAATACAAGCTTAGTCATCAAGACAGAAACGTCAGCTAAAAGCACATGTTGGTGATATAAAGAGAAATTATACAGCAGGAGAAATACAAAAGGGTAAACTTCTGAGGCACCAACTATTGCCTTGACTGCTGGGAGTTTTATTTCTGATCTGGATGTTTCCTCATTTTCTGAGACAGTCTTCTGTTATGTCTAATCAGCACATTGTTAGGAAATTAAGGAACATTTTTAAAGTGAGAGCAGAGGTACCAAACTCTGTTCTTTCATGTGGTTATTTTTATCTCTAGGCTCAACCACTTCTAGACTAGGAAAAAATTCCTTAGCTTTCCACTGTAAACAAGAGATTAAATCTAAACTCAGAGCAGAGTATTGAATAAATAAAGGTGAGAATTCACTATTATTTCTCTTTACATACAGATTATTCACAGTATGTATACTCGTATACTTTTAAATCCATCTAGATTGGCTTTAAATAGTCTACTTAGTGGCAAAAACAATTGATATATGTTCAAAAAGCAAATTAATTTTAAGGTTAGCCTGAACAAAATATTTTGAGATGGTAAACCAAATTGTTCCCCTCACATACGTGCTACAAAAATTTTGAATACATACATAAGTCAGTTTTTTCCAAACTCCACTATTTCCTCTGCACAGAAAATCAAAAGTTGACTTATTTGTCTAAGAATATTATTCATATCTTCCAGCCTCAAAAAAGGGTAAAAATTGAGGTTAATGACATGCCTACAAAATAGCAATGATATATATGATTTCACACCATATTTATGTACTCCATATCAAGAAGCTACAAATCATTATCTCTCTCCTTCTTTCCCATTTTCATGTATTTCTTACATCATCTACATTCACCAGGTCCTGCAGTCATTTCTTTTTCCATTTTATACTTTCTTCACCTTTAAATGATACATACTTTAAAACACCAAGAGGAAGGTTTGAGTTGACATTCATAGCAACTAATTTTAATTCTTCACTGGGACTAAAGTGCTGTCATTCAAAAAGTACTCTACACTCTGACCCCTAAGATAAGACGGCCTTTAAAAGAAGAATTCTGAATGGATAGTACATACAACACAGAAGTAATTTGGTGCCAGAACATGAAAAGATAAGATGTCTGTTTCTAGTATTTTCTTGATAATAGAGCAGGTCTCTATTACTCATTTGCTAAATTTTCTAGCAATTGATAAATTAATTATAAAGAGGAAGTTATTCTAGCACCCCCCCCCTTCATCCAGTCAGCTTTTCCATTTCAGAGCTTCTATTATTAATGAGCCGTACTTGTTAATGTGTGCTCACCATTTGCTGAACACCAGTAAGCACTTTACACCTGTAATCTTAGCACTTTATATTAGCTCATTTAATTATCAAAACAATTCATAGCAACAATCATTTTACAACTGCAAAAGCTGAGTTTTGAAAAAAAATTAAGAATTGTCCTGGTTCACACAGCTGGTGAGGGCAGTGCTGGATTCCAAACTCTGAAGCTTCAAAGTTCATGCATTAAACTCCATTCACTGCAGCTTACCTTGAAAACTGTATCCCAGTGAAAGAGCTCAAAAAGAACGAGATGGTAGAAGTTTTTCAAAGTCTAATGAGATCCAAATGTCAACTAAAGCTTCCCATGAGAACTATTCATTACAACTAGCTTACAAATAAGTTAAAGAGGAAATTAGCTAAAGTAGATTTTAATCATTTAAATGGCTTTTTTCCCCTTCAACAGGTGATTTGTTTCACCAAAGCAAATTCTGCCAAGAGAGTTAGATAAATAAGCAACGTGTAATTGAACGGTTCTTATCTAGTCTTCCTTGGAAGTTAGTGGAATTAAATTCATTGTTTCTGTCCCTTTAGTTGTAAAAAGAAAGTTAATATTTCAACTAATACCTTATAGCAAAGAAAAGGAACTAACAGTGACATTTTTATTTTCTCCTCTCTTTACCATGTTTAGCTATTTGCAACTGAACCAGTAGTACCAAAATCATGTAGCCTGCTCAAAACCACGAACCTTGACTCCGCAAGTTATTTAATTATTTTAAAAATTCAATGTGACATAGTTCCTTGGGTATTTATATACTACTCATTTCTTTACCCATGGCACCCAGAGATTTCATCAACCCAACGTGTGTTCAACAGTTACCAATGAAACAACTTTCTTCTTAGAGAAAATCAGATGATGGGTTTCACTTAAACTTAGAGGAAAGAAAGTGTTAAATAAAGAATTGGGTGAGGCATAAAATTTCCAGTGAGCTTAATTTAGAAAAACTCTGGAGTTTTGGCAAAGATGGCAGAGTAGGAAGATCCAGAGCTCACGTCCTCCTATAGACACACCAAAATTACAACTATTTACAGAGCAATTGTGTACTGGAATGACCTGGAGACTAGCAGAAAAGATTTTCCACACTTGAAGATATAAAGAAGGAACCACAACAAGATGCGTAGGAGGGGTAGAGACATGGTATAGTCAAAACCCACACCCCAGGGTAGGCGACCCACAAACAGGAGGGTATTCACAACTTCACAGGTTCTCCCCAAGGAGCGAGGGGTCAGAGCCCCACATTGGGCTCCCCAGCCCAGGATATTGCACTGGGAAGATGAGCCCCCAGAATATCTTGCTTTGAAGGCCAGAAGGCTTTGTGTATGGGAGAGCCAGAGGGCTGTAGGAAACAGACTCCACTCTTAAAAGCTACGTGCAAAATCTCACACATTCCATGTCCCAGCACAGAGGTAATAATTTGAAAGAAGGCTGAGTCAGACCAATCTGCTGAACTTGGAGACCCTCCCAGAGATGCAGGAGGCAACTGGAGCTCTCCCTGGGGACATTAACACATCAACACAGGTGGCAGCTCTGTTGGGGAGCTCATATTACCATAGGGACACTGGTGCTGACAAGCACCATTCTGGAGTCCTCCTTCTGGCTTACTAATGCTGGAGGCTTACCCGCTCACCAGCAGGCTGACACCAGTCCTGGGACACCCTGGGCCATAAAGCCAGCATTGTGAGGACCCAGCCCCACTCACCAGAGGGCTGGCACCAGCCTTGCCCTCCCCCAGGGCCCATAGCCACCTGCACCAGGACTTAGCCTTTTACACCAGTAGGACAGCACCAAGCTCAGCCTCCCCCCACCAACAAGTCCCACTGCCAGCTACTCTGAAACCTAGCCCAGCTCAGCACCAGGCTGGCACCAGGCATGGGACCCATAGCCAACTGCTCCAGAACCTGGCCCCAATCACAAGCAGGCCAGCAGCCATCGCATGAGGCAGGACCTGGCAGCCAATTGGACCATAGGCCAGCCCTGCCTACCTACACTCACAGTTAGTTGGCCCCACCAAAACAAGAGGGTTCATGCAACCTACATGGGGCACCCCTAGAGCATATAGCTTCAGGTGACTATAAGGGAGTAAGCTGGCGGGCCCCAGAGGATGTCTCCTACAAAAGGCAAAAGGCCACTTCTCCAAGATTGGAAAATGTAACTGACCTACCTAATGCATAGAAATAAACACAGAGAATCAGGCAAAACGAGGAGACAGGAATATGTTCCAAACAAAGGAACAAGACCAAAACCTCAGAAAAAGAACTAAACAAAGTGGAGATAAGCAATCTTCCCAATAAAAAGTTCAAGGTAATTGTTATAAAGATGCTCAGTGAACTTGGGAGAAGAATGGATGAACACTGTGAGAATTTCAACAAAGAGTTAGAAACTATAAAGAAGACCTAAACAGAGCTGAAAAATACAATAATTGAAATTAAAAATACACTAGAAGAAATCAATAGTAGATTAGATGATACAGAGGAACAGAGCAGTGAACTGGAAGATAGAGTAGTGGAAATCACCCAAACTAAAGAGAAAAGAGCAAAAAGAATTTTAAAAAATTAAGACAGTTTAACACAACACTGTAAATCAACTATACATACATACATACATACATACATACATACATACATACATAAAAATGAGGACAGTTTAAGAGAACTCTGGGGCAACGTCAAACCTACTAACATTTGCATTATAGGGGTCACATAAAGAGAAGAGAAAGAAAGAGACAGAGAACTTATTTGAAGACATAATAGTTGAAAACTTCCTTAATCTGGAAAAGGGAACAAACATCCAGGTCCAGGAAGCACAGAGAGTCCCAAACAAAATGAATCCAAATAGGGTGACACCAAGACACATTATAATTAAAATGACAAAAAATAAGTAAAAAGAGAGAATCAAAGCAGCAAAAGAAAAGCAGCTAGTTACATACAAGGGAACTCCTATAAGACAATCAGCTGACTTTTCAGCAGAAACATTGCAGGACATAAGGGGGTGTCACAATATATTCAAAATGATAAAATGAAAAAACCTACACCAAGAATGCTGTACCAGCAATACTATCATTCATATTTGAAGGACAGATAAAGAGTTTTACAGACAAGCAAAAGCTAAAAGAGCTTAGCACCACAAAACTGGCTTTGTAAGAAATGTTAAAGGGACTTCTCTAAGCAGCAAAAAAAAAAAAAAAAAAAAAAAAAGACCACAACTAGAAATAGGAAAATTACAAAAAGAAAACTCTCAAAGGCAAAAATACAGCAAGGTAGTATACCAACCACTTATAAAACTAATAGAATGATTAAAAGACAAAGGTAGCAAAATCATATATAAACACAATAACTAGTTAAGGGATAACACATATATAAAGATGTAAAATATTATGTCAAAAACATTAAATGTGAGGGAAGGAATAAAAATTCAGGGTTTTTAGAATTCATTCGACCTTAAGAGAACATCAACTTAAAATAATTATGTATATACATATATAGGTTGTTGTATATGAAGCCACACCCTAACCACAAACCAAAAACCTATAGATACACACATAAAAAAGAGAAAGGGATCCAAACATAACACTAAAGACAGTCATCAAATCACAAGGGAAGAGAGCAAAAGAGGAAGCAAGAACAAGAAAGAACAACAACAACAAAAAAAAAAAAAAAACAGGAAACCATTAACAAAATGGCAATAAGTACATACCTATAAATAATCACTTTAAATGTAAATGAACTAAATACTCCAATCAAAAGACAAAGATTGGTTGAATGGATTAAAAAACAAGACTCACATATATGCCATCTACAAGAGACTCACTTCAGATCTAAAGATATACAAAGACTGAAATTGAGAGGATGGAAAAGGTATTTCATGCAAATTGAAATGAAAAGAAAGCTGGGGTAGAAATGCCCCAGCAATGCCTCAGACAAATAAGACTTTGAAACAAAAACTGTAACAAGAGGTGAAGAAGAACATTACATAATGATAAAGGGATGAATCCAACAAGGAGCTGTAACATTGTAAATATATATACACCCAACATAGGAGCACCTAAATACATAAAGCATATATTAACAGACATAAAAGGAGAAATGGATAGTAACACAATAATAGTAGGGAACTTGAATGCCCCACTTACATCAATGGACAGATCATCCAGACAGAAAATCAATAAGGAGTATTGGCCTCAAATGACACAGATAGACTTAATAGATAAATATAGAGCATTCCATTGAAAAGCAGCAGATTATACACTCTTTTCAAGGGCACATGAAACAGTCTCCACAGAAAATCACATGTTTGGCCACAAAACAATTCTCAGTAAATTTAAGAAGACTGAAATTATACCAAGTATCTTTTCTGATCACAACACTATGAGACTAGAAATCATTACAAGAAAAAAATGCAAAAAATGCAAATATGTAAAGTCTGAACAATACACTACTGAACAACAAATGGGTCACTGAAGAAGTCAAAGAGGAAATTTTTTAAAACCCTAGAGACAAATGAAGACAGCAAAACAACAATACAAAATCTATGGGATGTAACAAAAGCAGTTTTAAGACAGCAGTTTATAGTGATATAAGGCTAACTCAGGAAACAAGAAAAATCTCAAATAAGCAATCTAACCATACATCTAAAGAAACTAATAAAAGAAGAACAAACAAAACCCAGTTAGTAGAAAATAAAGATCAGAGCAGAAATAACTGAAATAGAGACTAAAAGAAATATTTAAAAGATCAATGAAACTAGGATCTAGGTCTTTGAAAAAATAAACAAAATTGATAAACCTTCAGCCAGACTCATCAAGGAACAAAGACAGAGGACCCAGATAGATAAAATCAGAAATGAAAGAGAAGTTATAACCAACACTACAGAAATACAAAGAATCATAACAGGTTAATATAAAAATTGTGTGTCAATAAAATGGACAACCTAGCAGAAATGGGCAAATTCCTAGAAATATGCAATCTCCCAAGACTGAACCAGGAATAAATAGAAAATATAAACAGACAAATCACTAGTAATGGACTTGAATCAGTAATCAAAAAACTTCCAATAAAAAAAATTCAGAACCAGACAGCTTCACAGGTAAATTCCACCAAACATTTAAAGAAGAGTTAACATCCATCCTTCTCAAACTATTATAAAAAATTGCAGCAGAAGAAATGCTTCCAAACTCATTCTATGAGGCAACCATACCAAAACCAGACAAAGATACCCCAAAAACAAATTACAGATCAAATCCCTGATGAACATAGATGTAAAAATTCTCAACAAAATGTTAGCACATAGAATTCAACAATATATTCAAAGAATCATATACCATGATCAAGTGGGATTTATCCCAGGGATGAAAGGATGGCTCAATATTCACAAATCAAACAATGTGATACACCACATTAACAAATTGAAGAATAAAAATCACACGATCATCTCAATAGATGCAGAAAAGGCTTTTGACAAAATTAAGCATCCATTAGGATAAAAATTCAGTAAAGTGGGTATAGAGGGAACATACCTCAACATAATAAAGACCATAGATGACAAGCCCACAGCTAACATCATACTCAATGGTGAAAAGCTCAAAGCATTTATCTAATATTAGCAACAAGACAAGGATGCCCACTCTTGCTACTTTTATTCAACATAGTATTGGAAGTCCTAACCACAGTAATCAGATAATTAATTAATTAATGGAATCCAAATTTGAAAAGAAGAGGTAAAACTGTGACTGTTTGCAGATGTCTGGATACTGTATACAGAAAATCCTAAAGATACCATCAAAAAACTATTAGAACTCATCAATGAATTCAGTAAAATTGCAGGATACAAAATCAATATAAAAAAATCTGCTGCATTTCTATACACTAACAACAAACTATCAGAATGAGAAATTAAGAAAACAATCCCATTTACAATTGCATCAAAAAGAATAAAATGCCTAGAAATAAATCTAACTAAAGAGGTGAAAGACCTGTACTCCTAAAACTATACCACACTGATGAAAGAAACTGAAAGCAGCACAAACAAATGGAAAGATAATCTGTGCTCATGGATTAGAAGAATTAATGTTGTTTCAATGACCATACTACTCAAGACAATCTCTAGATTTAATGCAGTCCCTATCACAATGCCAATGGTATTTCATCACAGAACTAGAATAAATGACTCTAAAATGTGTATGGGAAAAAAACAATCTTGAGAAATAAAAGCAAAGCTGGAGGTATCGTGCTCCTTGATTTCAAATTATACAACAAAGCTACAGTAATCAAAACAGTATGGTACTGGCACAAAAACTCACACATAGATCAATGAACAGAGTAGAGAGCTCAGAAATGAATCCACATTTATGAAGTCAATTAATCCACAACAAAGGAGGCAAGAATATACAATGATGAAAAGACAGCCTCTGCAATAAATGGTGTTGGGAAAACCAGACAGCAACATGCAAAAAAAATCAAACTGGACTACTTTCTCACACTATTTAGAAAAGTAAATTCAAAATGGATTAAAGACTTAAATGTAAGAGATGAAACCATAAAACTCCTGGAAGAAAACATAGGAAGTGTGTTCTTTGACATCAAACTTAGCAATATTTTTTTTTAGATATATCTCTTCAGGCAAAGAAAACAAAAGCAAAAATAAACAAATGGGACTACATCAAACTATAAAGCTTTTGCACAGAAAAAAAAAAAAACAACTATCAACAAAACAAAAAGACTGCCCACTGAATGGGAGAAGATATTTGCAAATAATATATCTGACAATGGGTTAATATCCAAAAATATACAAAGAACTCATACAACTCAACATCAAAGAAAAAGCAACCTGGTTAAAAATGGGCAGGGACCCTGAATAGACATTTTCCAAAGAAGACATACAGATAGCTAACAGACACATGAAAGGTGCTCAACATCACTGATCATCAGGAAAATGCAAACCAAAACCACAATGAAGTATCACCTCAAACCGGTCAGAACGGCTATCATCAAATAGACAAGAAATAACAAGTGTTGGTGAAGATGTGGAGAAAGGGGAACACTAGTACACTGTTGGTGGGAATGTAAATTGGTGCAGCCACTATGGAAACAGTATGGAGTTTCCTCAAAATATTAAAAGTAGAACTACCATACCATCCAGCAATTCCATTCCTGGGTATTTATCCAAGGAAAACAAAAACACTAATTCAAAAAGATATATGCACCCCTACGTTCATTGCAGCCTTATTTACAATAGCCAATATGTAGAAGCAACCTAACTGTCCATCAATAAGCAAAAGCATAAAGAAAATGTGATATATACAGAGAGACAGAGAGATAGATATAGATAGGTAGAGATAGATAGATAAATAGATAGATGCATAGATACATAGATAGATACATAGATACATAGATAATGGAATATTGCTCAGCCATAAAAAAAGAATGAGGTCTTGCCATTTGCAACAACATAGATGAATCTAGAGGATATTATGCTAAGTGAAGTAAGTCAAACAGTGAAAGACAAATACTGCATGATCTCATTTATATGTGGAATCTAAACAAACAAAAAAACAAAACTAATGAAAACAGACTCATAGACACAGAAAACAAATGTATAGTTGTCAGAAGGGGCGGGGTGGGGGGTAAAATAGGTGCAGGAGATTAAGAGGTACAAACCTCCAGTTATATAATAAATATGTCACAGTGATGGAACATACAGCATAACGAATATGGTCAATAATAATGCAATAACTTTGTATAGGTACCAATGGTTACTAGACTTATGGTCACGATCATTTCATAATGTATGCAAATGTCAAATCATTATGTAGTACACCTGAAACTAACATAATATTGTATGTTAACCATATTTCAATTTTAAAAAAGAAAAACCCTGGAACCAGCAACTATAATCATGAGTTCTGAAATGAAAATCCCTTGCTGGTAGAGTATCAAAAGAAACCAAAAATTCTGCACCACTTGACTTCTGTTCTTCTGTTCGTTTTTCTAATTTAATAGATAATTATTGAATGCTTCCCACCTTTGCATTGCCAACACCCCACCTAATGCTTGCTCCACATTTGCCGTTTAATAAACTGTTGTTGAATTAACTAATTGGTTCGCTTCTAAGTTATTCAATAAAAAAAAAAAGAGAGAGAGACTTAAAATAAAAAAATTTTTTAAAAAAGGTAATTATTGAATGCTTCCTAGGGGCCAGCCACCATGTTAGGCACCGGAGATACAGCAGTGAATAAAACAAACATGACTCCTGCTCTTTAGAGCTTACAGGCTTTGAGACTCCCCTAGTCTAAAGACACCCAAACATAAGTCTAATCTTCTACAAATCTGTAGAATTGTGTTTCCCAGAGAAAATTCCATGAAACTCTTTCTGTCCAGAGTTCTCCAGCTTTCCCTTATTGGGACTAATTCCATTCTTTGCTCAGAATTTCCATTCTCTGTTCAGAAATCCAGTCAAGAATTATGCCTCTAAGAAGACCTAAATAGACATTTCTCCAAAGAAGATATACAGATGGCCAAGAAGCACATGAAAAGCTGCTCAACATCACCAATTATTAGAGAAATACAAATCAAAACTACAATGAGGTATCACCTCACACCAGTTAGAATGGGCATCATCAGAAAATCTACAAACAACAAATGCTGGAGAGGGTGTGGAGAAAAGGGAACCCTCTTGCACTGTTGGTGGGAATGTAAATTGATACAGCCACTATGGAGAACAGTATGGAGGTTCCTTAAAAAACTAAAAATAGAATTACCATATGACTCAGCAATCCCACTACTGGGCATAAACTCAGAGAAAACCATAATTCAAAAAGACACATGCACCCCTGTGTTCATTGCAGCACTATTTACAATAGCCAGGTCATGGAAGCAACCTAAATGCCCGTCGACAGACGAATGGATAAAGAAGATGTGGTATATACATACAATGGAATATTACTCAGCCATAAAAAGGAATGAAATTGGGTCATTTGTAGAGACGTGGATGGATCTAGAGACTGTCATACAGAGTGAACTAAGTCAGAAAGAGAAAAACAAATATCGCATATTAACGCATATATGTGGAACCTAGAAAAATGGTACAGATGAACCGGTTTGCAGGGCAGAAATAGAGACACAGATGTAGAGAACAAACTTATGGACACCAAGGGGAGAAAGTGGGTGGGGGGTCGGGGGGGGGATGAATTGGGAGATTGGGATTGACATATATACACTAATATGTATAAAATAGATAACTAACCAGAAGCTGCTGTATATAAAATAAATAAAATAAAATTCTAAATAAATAAAAGAATTATGCCTCTAACTGTTAGGGCTGAGAAAGGTGAAGAGCTTCCAAGATTAAACAGATTCTAAGAGTTCCCAGAGGCTATTAATGAGCATAATTCCAGCTCTTCCACCAAGGACAAGATTCAAGCCAAAGCAAGTTCTGAAATCTCCTCTGCACACTTAATACAGTACCAATGTGAAAAGGAGGAAGCAATAGGGACCATAGAAAGACCCTGTCTTTGGTGGTAGGAAACCTTCATTGTGAGTGACAGGAAACCCAAATGAAACTGACTCAAAAAATAAAGGGAATTACAGGTTCCAGTCACTGAAAAGTCCAGAGGTCAAATGGGCTTTAAGTGCAACTTCATTAAGGCTTTGGTTTCACTTCTCTGTGATTTTTAGGCACTCCTCTGGGTACCCACTTGATCTTCAAGGTGGCTTTTCTCATGGACATAAGAGCACTGCTAAGCAAGAGTGGAGCTCTTTCTCAAACATATTCAGGTTTTATAGTTTCCCATAACAATAGAACAAAACCCCTAAACTTTATTTTGATTGGACCATCCCTGAACAACCTCTGTGGCCAAAGGAATATCATCTACACATTGGCTTCTGCCCAGATAAGGAATCCCCACCTTGACCAATCTCTGTGGTAAGGGAAATCAGATAACCCTGAGCAACTTTTCCTATTCACAGCCCAATGAAGGAGATGTGGATCATGGTGGCCAACAAAATGGAATCAGGTAGAATGGATATCAGAGAGACAACTAGAATAATCATTTTGTATGGTCTTCCTTTAATTAATCTTCTATCTATAGTAATATATTTCCTCCCAACAGAAGCAATATCCAGCAAGCAAAGCCTAGACTAGCTGATCCACAACCCATCAAAGAAGTACAACTGTGTTTCCAGATTCTTTCCCCAGCTAAATCAACAATAATGTAGAAATTCATGTGCTCCTTTCATAAAGTTTTATTAGCTACAGTGAAGGAACTTGGGTAACATCCCAGCTAATCTGTCAGCAGCATCTGGGGAAAGCTTCAAAAAACTACTTTTTCGATTGTCTGTCTAAGTATTGTCTGCTCAGTCTGCAGATATTCAACTGTTAACACTAGGGGACTTCACTCAAACAAGGTAACTCCTACAGCACACTTCCCCATATGACCACCCTCCTGTAATGTTAATTAAGAATTCAAAAAAAAAAAAAGAATTCCATATTTACACTGGGCTTTGTTCGAAAATGTCCTTAAGCCCAACAGAAGAGTCTGATTTCTGTGCTAATTGCTCCAATTCCCAAATGCTAGGAGGGGCTTTTTGGAAGAACCTATTCTGGACAAAATGTAGGTTTGCAAACTCTTTGTAAATGAACTTGCTTATCTGTTCTTTTCAATTTGAGTTCCCCATGGGAATCCATGGCTTTAACCATTAGCACATGGGTCTCCATAGGCAACATACTTTTGTTTCTCCATTTTATCTTTTTGCTTCCAAGTATAACATGGTGAGTAAGAGCATATGCTTTGTGGTCTGAATCTTGCGTGTGAGAGACGTCTCCACCAGATGTGTAACCTAAGTTACACCAACTATCTGTTAAAGGGTAATTAAAAAAAAAAAAAAAAGCATAATCATGACTCTCATACAAATGAATACAAAATGAATGTGTGTCAAAGATTTTATTTAAAGCATCAATTGAGGAAACCAGTAAGATGTTACAACCAGCTCAAAAGATAATTCAAAGCAATAAGAAATGCTGAACTGAATTTAGAGGCAAAGAGATCTATCCTCAACGCAATAACAAGTTTTATTTTGGACACAGTTTATTTGCATTTCTAAGGAGAAGAATCATAATTATTATCAGTTTTCTGAAGCTTACAAAGTTGTAGATTCACTCAAAGACAGTGAAAGACATAGATTACTCTGAAGAGTGTACTAACAGGACATTCAGTAATCTTGTTTGGGGGCATGGGCAGAGGTGGGGGTTTGACCATTTTAAAGTCTTTCACACTTTGTTTTCTGAATATGTCTGTCAAGTTAAAAATCCATCAAAAGAATGAAAAGATAAGCCATAGACTGGGAAAAAATATTTGCAAGGGACATAGCTAACAAAGTGCTGGTATGCAAAATATACAAAGAACTCTTGATACTCAACAACAAAAAATAAACAACCTGATTAAAAACCCCTCAGCAGATACCTCACTAAAGAAGATATACATGTCCGTTTATTATGTTGAGGTAGGTTCCCTCTATGCCCACTTTCTGGAGAGTGGGAGGGAGGCTTAAGAGAGAGAGGATATGGGGATATATGTATACACTACACATAGCTGATTCACTTTGTTGTACAGCAAAGACTAACACAACATTGTAAAGCATTTATATGTCACTAAAGATGTGAGAAAAATAAAATAAAATGAAAAAAAGATACATAGATGGCAATTACACATATGAAGAGATGTTCTATATCATATGTCATCAGGGAAATGCAAATTAAAACAACAGCAAGATACCACTACACACCTATTAAAATACCCCAAATCCAAAGCACTGACAACACCAAATGCTGGCAAAGATGTGGAACATCAGGAACTCTCATTCATTGCAGGTGGGAATGAAAATGGTATAGCCACTTTGGAAAAGAGTTTGGCAATTTTTGTTTTATGGGGTTTTTTTCCTTATAAAACTAAACATACCCTCACCATATAATCCAGCAATCACTCTCCTTGGTATCTACCAAAAAAAGTTGAAAGTTTATGTTCACACAAAAGCCTACACACAGTTGTTTATAACAGCTTTATTCATAATTGCCAAAACTTGGAAGCAACCAAGATGTCCTTCAGTAGGTGAACTGCTGAATAAATTGTGGTACATCAGACAATGGAATATTACCCAGCACTAAAAAGAAATAAGATATCAAGCCATGAAAAGTCATGGAGGAAATTTAAATGTACACTACTAAGTGAAAGAAGCTAATCTGAAAAGGCCAATTGTATACTGTATGATTTCAACTATGTGACATTCTGGAAAAAACAACACTATGGAGACAGTAAAAAGACCAGTGGTCGACAGGGGTTAGGAAGAACAGAGTGATGATTAAGCAGAGCATAGGATTATTAGGACAGTGAAACTACTCTCTATGATGCTATAATGAAGGATACCTGTCGTTATGCATTTGTTCAAACCCATAGCATGAAAATCACCAAGAGTATCAATGTAGGTTCATCAAGTGTAACAAATTACCCTCTCGTGGGTGATGTCAATAATGGGGAAGGCTATGCATGTGGGGGGGAGGGGGCATATGGGATATCTCTGTATCTTCTGCCCAAGTTTGTGGTGAACCTAATGCTCTCCCCAGAAATAAAGTCTATTAAAAATAAAAATAAAAAATCCAGACTTAAGTCAGGAAAGACTTCACTCAAAAGACTATTGCGATATGGGGAGAAGGGACTATTGAATAAGGAAAGGGTAACTATTTTAATTTGCAGAGTGCTTTGACCACAATATCTGCAGCATCTCAAAGGTTGGCAGAAACAGGGCTTCTCTTTTATGGGGGGGGGGGGGGGAGTAAATAACGCCAGAAAGAACCGACTGTGGGAAAGTGGGATGAATGGGTACCCTGATTGGACAGTTGAGAGGTTACTCCATGTTCCAACGCTCAAGGATGGGTCAAAGTTCAGGAGCCTGGAGGAAGGAAAGAACCCTGACTAAAGTTTGGTCAAGTCAAGTTAATGGATATTTTTTCGGTTTGGTCAGTGAGGACAAATTTTTCAACTAATCTATTTACAAGATAAAGGATGAGAATTAGAAGGGTCTGTGTCTAGGTAAACGAGGAGATCATCTTTGAGTCTCATCTACGCCCTACGGGGAAGGGTAAGCCATTTCCCATAACGCAAAAGCATAAAGGGATTTCTTAGCCTCGTTATTTTCTAGGAGCACAGGGCTCAGGTTAAGTTCAACATTGTTAATCTGTCCTTTTATTCAAGACAAATGAATATCATTCATCACTGAACACAGAGGGGATAAGGAGTTGATCAGGATCTAAGCAACAGCTTCCTGAGGACTCTTGCTCACATTGTTCCTGCAAAAACAGTTCAACCATCTATTGAGGAGTGGTGACAAAGATCAGCTGTTATAGGGTTCTATAGAGTAAGATCTTAAGAGAGATGCCTAGAAAGAAAAATAAATACTAGTATAAAATTCTGTATTGTAGTAAGGAGTTGAACCCTGAGGGTATCTAGCCCAGTGGATTCTAAGATGTTGATGGATAGAAATATTTCAATTTTCCAGAGCTGCTCACTGAGTTTCTTGAAGCTACAATTTCAATGCTCTTGATAATGGTGACACAGTCTGGCTTATTTCACATATAAGGGCGTTCATTTGTCCAGAGTTCCTTAGTGGCCCAGACCATGGCTTGTCCATGGAGAAATCAAAACCATGCATGTTTCACTGCAGTGAGAAGTCCTTCAAGATATATATCAAGTCATCAGACTTTAGCTCACAGAGATTCTTCAGATCCTGGGAAAGGCCAGCTACATGGCTGATGAGAATCTGAGTGGTCAGCTTTTAGGTCTTGATGATACCAGGTCAGAAGGGGGAGAGAAAAAACTGGAAATGTTACCAAACTCAAGTTTGGCTGCTGGCCACTCAAAAGCCAATAATCGAGAGGCAAGTGTTAGTAGAAAGGAAAGATGCTGTATTCAGAAAAGCCAACAATCTGGGGAGAAGGTGGACTTGTATCCAGAGACCAACTCTGAAGATTCTGCTGAGACATGACAATTTTTAAAGGGAAACAATCTCAGTTAATCATTAAAGTAAAAGGTCAGATTTTTCAACGTTTTTCCATTGCATGCAGATTGCTGACTTCTCTTGATCTTCCTTTGGATGCTATCTTGCCCACGTGGAGAGTGTCATTCTTTAACTACCTAATTCTTTATTTTTACTCCTTTTAATCCAGGAAAGGAATCAATAGGTTAGGCAAGGCATTGTGTACATTCAGTAAAGTGAAAATCAGGAGTTAGGCTAAATGTTGCCTAGTGATCTCATTTTTATGATTAAGGTTTAAGGGGAACAGAGACAGACAAAACAGGAAAGGGGCAAAAGAGCTTTTTACAAATCCCCACTTGTTGACATCATTCCATTCCTATGGGATTAGGGGTGAAGGTCCATCTTCTGTAACTTCTTCATGCTGACGTAGGGTGCCATATTCTTAGAGTAGAAGATGTCAACGTGGGTCTGTAGCATCTCTTTGCTGACAATTTTAGTTCCTCGCTAACATGTGGGCAGAGCAAGCTACAACTATTTTGATGCCCACAAAAATATAGATTATTATGAGCAATAGTGTTAATCCCATTCTTGCATCAAACACTGAGTCTGTGACTCTACTGTCCTAATCATTAACTGCTCAAGCCCGCTCCTTTGTGACTCTGGGAGGCCTGGGAGACTTCAGCTTTTCTACAAACAAGAGACAGGGGACATAGAGAGGCCTTTGTACTTGGGGGAGTCCCACAGGGTTCTGCTCTGTTCCAGAAATATTCGTTTGAAAGGTTGAAGCCAGATATTGATGTAAACTAGAAGAACTGAAAATTAAGTAAGTGTTGAAAATTTATGCAAGGTGATGAGACACAGTCCAATTTACAGGCAGGTAACAGTGAGAGAAGTTAATTAAATCTCTGCCAGTCAAGTCAGACCTTGCATCCATCAGTTACCTGCAGTTTACAAATAAGTTCAAAATAGCTCAAAGACAAGGAACAGTTAGAATCTGATAACCCACAAGGGTGTGCTATAGTTTTCTATTGAAACACAAAATCTCTCTCTACGTGTCAAAGAGGGTTGGTAACAGTATAGACTTCATAGTGTGGCCTTTGGAGAACTAAGCAGCCCAAAACAGAAAGCATACCAGACTCATGCTAGGTACAATAATGCTGAATAGATGTGAACTATTACTCTTGTTATTATTATTTTTGCTACAGTAGCCAAAATATCTTTCTTACACCTGGCTTGGGTTTTCTTTTTTTTTTTTTTTTTCCTTTTTTTTTTAAATATAAAGATCATCTTTGCCCATTTCCCACTATTCGAGATAAACTCTATTAGTAATTTAGTTTATTTATTTTATCACTGCACTTACATGTAAAATTATACAAACCCAAATGTCTAATAATTAGAGAATAAAACCCAAATGGTTTATCCACCACCAACGGTGCCATAAATGGTAGCCAAGAGAGCCTAAAATTGGTTCTAATGATGTAAAAATACATCATAATACATTAGCTTTAAAAAAAAACATAAAATTGCATAGCCAAATAAATAGGATGGATAGGAGATAGATGATAGATGATAGATAGATAGATAGATAGATAGATAGATAGATAGATAGATAGATAGTAGATAGATAAGATAGATATGTATGAAAAATAACAGAAAGAACACTTGTTATATCTTTGGACATTCTGCATCTGCTCTCTCTTAATAATATTTTCTGAGCATCTCCCTGTTTCCACAAATAGTCCTTTAGAATATACAGTCTTAAAGTTATAGCATTAAGACATATTTCCTCTATGTAATTTTTCTGTTAACCTCTGACTCTCTCATTGAGAATTATGTGGTAGTAGATGGAACATTAAATTGGCAAGCTCATACAGCAAAGACCCAAATAAATCTTCATTTGAGACAAAGATAAATCCAAACTACAAATGCCATGATCAACAGAGGACAAGATGAGAGAAATAATAGAGAGAAAATTGGCTCCCAGAAATATGAGGGAAACATATATATCACAGTCTGGGTTTTGGAATGAGCCAATCTGAAGTTATTGAGGTTCTCCCACCCCAAAGGTGAACTAGAAATTCAGAGTGGTCCTTCTTCCATTCCTACTCTTTAAACATTAACACTACTGTCTAGTTTGCTAATACCCATATTTCTTCATGCCTCTTTGGTTTTGTATAAGCTGTTCTTCTATCTGGAACACCCTCCCCTACTCATCCATCTGGCAAACTCCTCTTCACCAAGTATCAGTTCAAAGCCACCTTCTGAATGAAGCTTTCCCTGACTCCCCCAGGGAGAGTTAGGGTTTCCTGTCCTGATGTGCCTCTTTGGCTTTGTAGGGACCTTTATTATAGCCATCCTTGTAGCGATTGTAACATAACCCTTTTCAAGTTGGTCTTCCATAGTATACAGTGAATTCCTTGAAGATAAGGTCTTCACCTCTTCATTCCCAGCACTTATTATAGTAGGTGCTGAATAATTATTTCATGAATAAATAAATGAACAAATGAATGAAACTTTGTGATGGAAGAAAGTGAAATTTAATTGATTATTTAGAATCAAAGATAAAGTCTGGGGTGATAGCAATTTGGGCCGCTTAATTCCTAAGAATTATTAATATTCCAATTTTACACATAAATTGAGACCTAGAATGATTAGGTAACTTACTCAAAAACTAAATTTCAGAAAAGAAATACAAATGGCCCTTGATTATATGAAAAGATAAATGTAAATTAAACTATTTTTCACCTATCAGACTGTCAAAAAAGGTATTATAATAGACTCTTCTGGCATGGTGTAAAAGGCATTTTCATATATTACTAGTAGAAGTATAAGTTGGAACCACCACCAATTTGTCACTGTATATCAAAATTACATATTTATATGATGTTCAACCCAGAAAATCTACTCTTAGAAATCCATCTTACAGAAATACCTATACCTATATGAAATGGCATATGAACAAGAATATCCATTGCTGTATAGTTTGTAATAGCAAGAGGTTAAAAGAATCCCTTTTGTCTGTCCACAGGCTAAACGTATTATGGTACATCTAGAACAGTGGTTCTTAAAGTGTGGTCCCCAGACAACAGCATCGGTATCAACTGGAAACTTATCAGAAATGCAAATTCTCAGGCCCCACTCCAGACCTCTTGAATCAGAGATTTGGGGGTAGAGTTAATGTGTTCATCTGTAGTTTTATATTGTGATGAATATAAAAATTTGAAAAATACTGATCTCAGCCATGGAGTACCACACTGTTGGGGAAAATAGGAGGGCGCTCTCTATACCCCGCTAAAGCAAGATCACCAAGATCCTCTGTTAGGTGATGGAAACAAGCTGCAGAAGAGTGTCTGTAACATGTTACCTATTGTGTTAAAGGGAGGAGGAAAGAAATCATATTTTAACTGGCTTTCATATAAATTTTTTAAAACTCTGAAAATCTGGATATGTAAGAAATTAAGAAGACTAATTACCTATGGCTGAGGGGTCTTGGCAGATGAGGGGAGGGGAGACAAGGAGTAGGAGGGAGAATTGTAACTATGAACTTTTTTACGTTTTGTGATTTTTTTTTTAACCATGTGAATGTATTAACTCTAAGATAGAGAGAGAGTTTTTTCTAAGAATGCATATCTCCCAAGTAATAGCTAGAAAGGCTAATTGCTTCCTACTCCATCTTTCTTTCTCATCAAGACCCTGAAAAATTGTGAAGTTTCACTTTTTTTTCTTGAGTTGCTGATGACCTGTAATAAAATCTGGTAGATAACACACAAAAAGACACACATACACTCCCATGGGTGCACATGCACACACACACACACACACACACACACACACACGTGTAAAGAAGGAATGGCTGGTTTTATTGCTTTATTATCAAGACAATTAATTTTCTAATTGCTATTTCTAAGTTTAAAGACATTTCCTGCCCATGTCCTGCCATGGAGTTTGCCCAATTGCAGGAATGTGCATCTATCCACAAACTGCCTGCCTAAATTGGGGCAATCATTTAGACAGATCTAAACTTAAGGGTCATTAACGATGCAAATGTCAGGTCGCACTGATCAATGATAAGTAAATTAGATAAAACAGTGCACCTACTATATGGTTTGTAATCCTAGAATCAAAGCAAAGTCCAAACAGTTTAAATAGTTTCAAATATACACTACCTGCTAAGACCAAGAAATGTCTTATGGTGTTGTAGTAGCTGTCTGTGGGATTATATTGCTGTTGTTAATTTGATGTGTGACCCTCAATAATTACTAAGAGATTCAGTTGTCCTTCCTACTTAAAAAAAAAAAAAATGAGCATGCTCATCTATCTCACTGAAATGTGATAGGAATTAATTAAGGATTTTTTTAATTGAGTAATATTTTTAGGTCTTCAGTTCCAGACATTATGCAAAAAGCAAATAGCCTTGTCATAAATGTCTTATTATTTTGTTCTCTTTTCAATGTAGTGACATTCGGACAGAGTTAAATCCCAAGATCTCTCCTTGCTGCCAAACTCTCAGATGGAATCAATAGCAATGACCTCACAATCTCCAGAAGGACTGGAAAATTACAACTCCAGGTGGCTCTTTCTGGCCTGTGTCCTCGGGAGACCTTTCTGGTCCTGTGCTGTGGAACAAGAGGCCTAAACTTTGTATATTTACTGTGCTGTTTGCTTTGATCTGAATTTGCCTCCAGTAAGTACCTTTGAAGTTCACATATTTCTTGAGACTGTTGCCCTGCAGATACCCAAAATGAGCCATGAGAACTATTAAACTGTGTCTTGACCTGTTGTGGAAGCTCAAATGAACCGTCAGTAATAGGAAAGAAGAGAACCGAGAGAGACCATAGCCAGTGATGGATACAATTGCTATCAGGGTACTTCTTATCTATTTCAGAGACAGGCTGTAAAGATCTTGAAAACTGTTTGCCAAGTACTTTGAGTCCTAGAGAAAAAATATTAGTGGAATCCTTTGAGACAAAGAAGAGGAAAGGGTTTTTTTTTGTTGTTTTTTTTTTAAAAAAGGGCAGAAAGCGCAAAGGGGATAATAGAAATTCAATTCACCAAATATTTATCGAGTGCCTACCTAGTCCTAGGCCCTGGGCTCAGTACCAAGATATATAAGGTGCTTTCAGGACAGCACTCTGGAGAAGTGGGAAGACCAGTTTAATAACAACAAGGTGGATTAAAATAAATTTCATGAGGGAAATGTTCCTGTTCTATTATTTGTTTTTGTTCCCAGCAACTAGCACTGTGCTTCACACAGAGGAGGTTCTCAATAACACCAAAGACATGAATGAACAAATGATTGGATACATAATACTGGGAAGAAACTTGTTTATATCTTAGTCTACCTCACTTCTTGCATGATACCCTGCCCGTGACTTTAAAGCTGTATTCATCACTGAGATGGTGACTTTCAGAAGCATTATCCATAGGGGGCTTCATTTGAAGTGTATTAGTGGCAACTTTTCCCATCACTTTGTTGCTGTCAACTACAGGGGGCAGCTTGGAGCCTTGGCTGAAATAATACTGCTGTGGGCAATGTTTTTGCCTCTGCAACATTCATATGTTGACATCTATTCCCCAATATGAGGGTATGTATTAGGAGGTGAGGCCTTTGGGAGGTGATTAGGTCATGAGGGTGCAGCCCTCATGAATAGGACGAGTGCCCTTGTAAAGAAACCTCAGAAGACTCCCTTGCCCCTTCCACCATGTGAGGACACAGTGAGAAAACAGCCACCTGTGAGCTAGAAAGCAGGTCCTCACCAGACTCCGAATCTGCAGGCACCTTAATCTTGGACTTCCCAGACTCCAGAACTGTGAGAAATAAATGTCCACTGTTTAATGCACTCAGTCTACAGTATTTTTGTTATAGCAGAACAGACGAAGACAAATACTAATACTGCATATTAGGAGTAAGGAGACCAACCTGTCCTGTTTTGCCCAGGACTTTCCTCTGTTTAATAGTGAAAGCCCTGCTTTCTGGAAAACAGTTCCAGACAAATTGGGGTGATGGTTCACCACTATTAAGGACTTCCTGTGGACTTTTCCTCCAGTATTTTCCTTCCATTTTAGTGTCAGAAAATTGAAAATGTTAGACTATAACTTCCTGAGTACAGATTAGCGATTTCCCTTCTACAAAAATGAAGCTCTTCTCATCTCTCATTTCTCTCCAACATATTCACCCTTTTAAAAGTTATCTGATTCCTACTGCTCTACCCCCAAGAATCCCTACTTACTTGTATCAAAAAAAGTTTTAGAGCTGAAATAAAAAACAGAATTAACTAACCTAGTCCTCTTTTTACAGTTGAGGAAACTTGAATCCCAGAGAGGGAATTGGCCAAAGTCACACAAGTCTCCTGATTTCCAGATTAGTGCTATTTCTTTTAAATGTAGCTTTTAAAAATATATATTTTATGGTCAACAAGCCCAAATTTATAAGTGTTTTGTTCCCCCTTTACTAGACCTGACAATTCCTAATAAAATCCTTCACAATGTTTTTAAGATCAATTTATAATTTGATCAACAGTAATCTAGCTTCAAGCACAGAATTTGGCTAATGAAAAATTAAAATCACATAAGCCTTTCTTTCATGATTTCAAAAGTCCTTTAACTCCTCAACAAAATAGGAATTTTAAAAAGTACTCTTCTATTTAATTGATTATCAAACTCTTTCCTCTACTTGTGAGAGCCCATTACTGCCTACTGGATTCCATGATTTAATAATGTGAAGGGTAATACACACAATGTTTATCAGTTTAACAATGTCATTTAAACTCTGCAGTAACCCTGTCAGGCAGTGTAAAGGATGAATTGCTCCCTGAAGAGTGTGGTTAAAAAAAAAAAAAAAAAAGTTGCCCTCCAAGAGTTGCACTGCAAAATCAATACAATGCATAGTGATAGAGATATGTATGCAAAGTTGATTTATGAAGGTCGATTGAATCCCAGACATGCGTAAGGCGAGTTTGAAAAAAAGATATTTGCCAATGACCGCGTCATTCATAAAGAAGGTCACTGTACAAGTCAGAGAAGGTGATATCCCTGTTGCAGAAAAGGATACATCAGGCTACCCTTACCCTGGGGCTCCAAAATGCAAACCATGCAACCAGCTACCTTTATTTGAATCCTATCCCCACCTGAAGACATTCTGACTTTGACTGAACCTCCAAAATAGCTTGCCTACACAGACAGTTATGTCCTAGCCAAAGAATACCATTGTCCATTCCCAGGAACCCCAATCTTTCTCATTCTGAATTAATAAATGTCCATGATGGTTATTCATCAGTCTTCATGAATATGGTTAAAAACGTGTGCCTTAGAAAAAGAGACCACTGTCGGGACAGGGGAAACACTAGTCCCCGTGGATTATGGAGACTTCCTCTAGAGGCCCCCAGGCAGACAGCCAGTTCACTTCTCCTAGTGACACACAACTCTTGACTCTGTATCTTCCACACAAATGTCGCCTGATAATACTATCCTCATTTCATATGTGAGAAAACAAAACCTGAGAGGTTAATGCCCTTGTCAAGGTTACACAGTGAGTGCTATAATTACGAGCTGGAATTGTGGCCTTTGACCCCAACTGCAATATCCTTTCCTATTCTGATTTCATGGTAATACCTCTGGTGTCCCATAGCACACCATCCTGGACATGCTGAATTCCAGTCTCAGCTGAAATCCACGTGAGGTGGGACCATCGTTAGGATGACAGTGCCCTATATCTGCCAAAGGCCTTTTCTGATGCCCTGGAAGCCTGCTCAGCCCATGTCCAAGCACAGTGCAGAGGTTGCTCTCATGGACAGCCCTGAACCCAAGGGGAAAGGAAATGGGTTGGATAATCTCTCTGACTTCAATTCTAGGAGAGGATACTTCTGAGAGGTATGTTTCTCAGAAGGTCCCAGAAAAATTAAGTCCTTGTTTCCTACAACACCCTTGATAACACCCCCCGATATTGAGTTTTCTTCCTCTCTAACTCCCCCACTCCTTCATGCCCAGTTCCTGGGATCATTACCAAATAAAGCACCCAAATTCTCTTCTCAAGCTTGACATTGAGGGGAACCCAAACTGAGACAGATACCTTCATCCCCAGAGTAAACCAAGATAACCGACTTTCCTCCTGGCACCCAGAAATTCTCTCTCTCACTGCTGCTTTGGGAAGACCTGTAGGAAAAGCACACCCTCAGGAGAACCAGTTACAATATCTATTCCCCCATTTCAAATCTTTATCATTGAAGAGTAGTTGACCTTGTTCATGCTGATTCTAAGTGTTCTAAATTTGAAGTTATCAAATACATTTATATTAATAAAAATATTTTTTAAATTCAACAAATAAAAGACAGCTACACAAATAGCTTGGGGCCAGATTTGATGACACATGTTCTGACCCAGTAAATCAGAAAATCAGAACTCTAGATCAGAGAGACCCTTCTGGGTCCTATAAAGGGCGCTAGAAGCCAAGAGAAGATGTTACACTCTCCCTGAATCCAAAGAACTCCACAGACCCTCCATCTTGTAGGCTCCTGCAGTTACCAATAGTCAAAGAAGTCCAAATATCTTTTACAATATAATAAACTACCCAAAACTTAGTGGCTTAAAACAATGTCAAATTTATTTTGCTCAGAGTAACATAGTTTTATCATGCTGCCTTGATCCAGTTTTGAGGTCCTGGCTGGAGGCTGGTCAGTTCCCCTTCTGGAACAGCTGATGGAGTTCACGCCCCCAAGCACCTCCCTTATCTGGCTCTCACACTCCAGGCCACCATAAACCCACCGTAACGGTCGCAGGACCAGGCACCAGACAAGCAGGGACAGCCCTTACGCACCAGAGCCTGCTGATATTGTTCAAATCAGCCAATCCTAAGCCGGCTTGTCCTGCCTTGCCCTTTCCTTCCCACTGAAACCACAATAAAGGCACTTTCCCACACTCCCCCCCCCCCCCACCCCCTTCCGTTTTGTGCTGGACCCTGGGGCTTATGGTTAAAATAACTCAACAATCCTGCAATTTTGGCAGGGTTCAATGGGGACATCTCAGCTTAGCTCCATGTAGCACCGCGGCGGGGTGGGGGGTGCTCAAAGCCTGGGTGATACTACCTCCCGGAGGCTTGCTTACTCACAGGTCTGGCACTTGGTGCTGGCTTTCAGCTGAGATGTGGCTGGAACACCTAAACGTGGCCTTGTCATGTGACTGCTAAGCCTGAGAAAGTTCGACGCCTTAGGCAAGTCACTCAGTAAGTATAATTCTGGACTTCAGTACAGACTGGGTTCACAGGGTAAGCATCCCAAGAGAACGTTGGGTGGAGACTGTATCATCTTTTCTAACCTGGCCTCACAAATCACACACAGTGACTACCACTGCATTCCACCCATTAGAAGTAAGTCGCTAAGGCTGCCTCTGTTTTGATGACAGACATGTCAAAGAATGTGTAGCTAGAATGTCTATCCTTTGCCGAATCTGCCATCATTGACCTTGCTGTTTGATCTTGTCCTAAGGACATGGTCCTTGGATTTTCTAAGCAACTAGAAACTGGTCCCTAGGTTTTCTAAACTATGAGAGCTCTGAGATCTGTAAACGTCTTTAAAAAAGCACTCAGTTCACCTTTCCATCAATCTACCTAGCAGATGGTCACCTAGATCAGGCTTATATTTTTTAATTTAAGTATAGTTGATTTACAACATTAGACTGATTTCAGGTGTACAGCATAGTGATTCAGTATCTTTGCAGATTATACTCCATTACAAGTTATTACAAGATAATGACTATAATTTCCTGTGCTATACAGTATATCTTTGTTGCTTATCTATTTTATACATAGTAGTTTGTACTAGATAGGTTTAAATGCTTTACATAGCAACAAGGTAGGTCAGTACTTCTCAAGCTGCCCATTTTCATTGTGAACTCTGCGAGAGTATTCTTCCTCACCCAAACCTACCTTTACTCAAAAGTTCCAAGTCCTAGTTTCATTTGTAGCTATAGGATTATACAAAATAAACTGAATCTCTGCTGCACAAGATAGCCTTTAAATACTGAAAGATAAATTATTACATCTCCCTAAATCTTCTCTTCTTCAAATTTAACATCTCCAGTTTCCTTAGCTGTTTCTTATAGAATAGGTGTTTATAAGATCTTTCCTCAACCTTATTTTTTTAACTGAGTGCAATAATTTAAATTTATCCTAATTCAATCTCATGTTTAACAGTCTCGGCTCAACTTTCCTACCTGTTCTGATATTTTCAAATTTTAATTGAATCCCAAGTTTTGTCTTATCTGAAAATCATTTCTTCCGTCATTTCATTGATTAAAATGCTAAAGAAAATCTTAATGTACACTACCAAGTGAAAATAGAGTCATTCATCAACTGTCTACTGGCTATGCTTGGATACAAGGATAATGAGAGATGATTTGTTAAATATCTTTCAATATAAAATATACTATGGCTTATAATAGTTTCCTGATCGGCCAGCTTACTTATTCTATTTTTTAAAAAGAAAATAAATTTCATGACTTTATTTATTAAGTATTAAATGAACGCCCAATATACACCAGTTGCTGTCCTAGACACTTGGACACAGCAATGACAAAATAGACAAGGTTTTGGTCTCCTATGGGGCAAGACAGATAATAAACAAGTAGTCAAATAAATGAATAAGATCATATCAAAAAGTGATGATTGCCTGGGGCAGTGGGTAAATGGGACTACTTTAGTGTGGGTGATCGGGGAAGGCCTCTTGGAAGAGATAACATATTTAATGGAGATCCTAATAAAATAATCAACTCTGGGAGTATTTGGAGCCAGAGTGATACAATAGAAGAAACAGTGCATGCAAAGATGTTGTGATCATATTTGAAGAACAAATAAAGGAACAATGTGGTTGTACGTAACAAGTGAAGCAGGGGGTGGTACAAAATAAAGTTGGACAGGGAAGACCCCCAAGGCCATTTTAAGATGCTCAAGTTTTGTTCCAAGTGCAATTGGGTCACCAGCTGCTGGAGTTAGAGAAGTCCCCAAGATTGCGCTCACTTATGACACCAACTGCAAGTTCAGGGTTCCCCGAGACCACCATCAGGTTCAATAATTCACTAGAAGGACCCAGCAAACTCACTGAAAGTATAACAAAACTCAGGTTACAGTTGATTGCAGTGAATGGATACATATTACAATCAGCCGAGGGACCACAGGCCTGGGGAAGAAGCCAGGAGAGTCCCACTCATGGACTTTCCAGTTATCCTTTTGCTTTAGTGCCATGCACAGCACTAAATTCTCTTGGCAATCATGTGTGACAACACACATGGAATATTAGCAATGAGGGAAACTCACCTGAGCATTGGTGCCCAGAGGTTTTTATCAGGGTGCTGTCATCTAGACATGGTTGACTGCTTACGTGGATGACTTTTAGTCTCAAGCCCCTCTGAAGGTCAAGCTGATACCATGGTCCTAAGTCCCCACCATAAATCACATTGCTAGACTATGGCAAGAGACAAAGAAGAGAGAAATAGAAAAAGTTGGGGCATATTTTTCAGATTCTTTTCCCTTATGGGTTATTACAAATTACTGAGTAGAGTTCCCTGTGCTATACAGTAGGTCCTTGTTGTTTATCTATTTTATATACAGTAGTGTGTATCTGTTAATCCCAAACTCCTAATTTATCCCTCCCCACCCTTTCCTCTTTGGTAACCATAAGTTTGTTTTCCATGTCTGTGAGTCTATTTCTGTTTTGTAAATAAGTTCATTTGTATCTTTTTTTTTCAGATTCCACATATAAGGGATATCATATAATATTTGTCTTTCTCTGTCTGGCTTACTTTACTTAACATGATAATCTCCAGGTCCATCCATGTTGCTGCAAATGGCATTATATCATTCTTTTTTGTGACTGAGTAATATTCCATTGTATAAATATAACACTTCCTCTTTATTCATTCATCTGTCAATGGATGTTTAGGCTGCTTCCAGGTCTTGACTATTGTAAACAGTGCTGTTATGAATAGGGGGTGCATGTATCTTTTCAAATTATGGTTTTCTCCAGATATGTGCCCAGGAGTGGGATTTCAGGATCATATGGTAGCTCTATTTTTAGTTTTTCAAAGAACCTCCATAATGTTCTCCATATGACTGCAACCTCATGAGAGACCCTGAGTCAGAACCACCCAGCTAAGCCACTCCCCATGTAGGATAAGAAATGCCTATCATTTTAAGCTGCTAACTTTCAGGATAATTTCTTTTTTTTTTTTTTTAAATTGAGATTGTTGGATGGGCAATATTCACGTGGATCAACATTTTAATTAATTAATTTATTTATTTATGGCTGTGTTGGGTCTTCGTTTCTGTGCAAGGGCTTTCTCTAGTTGTGGCAAGCGGGGGCCACTCTTCATTGCGGTGCGCGGGCCTCTCACTATCGTGGCCTCTCTTGCTGCGGAGCACAGGCTCCAGACGCGCAGGCTCAGTAATTGTGGCTCACGGGCCCAGTTGCTCCCTGGCATGTGGGATCTTCCCAGACCAGGGCTCGAACCCGTGTCCCCTGCATCGGCAGGCAGATTCTCAACCACTGCGCCACCAGGGAAGCCCCAGGATAATTTCTTATGCAGCAATAGATAACTAATACATATGTAACAAGCAACTTGAATAGCCAGAAACAGAAAATCAAGTGTTTTCAGAGGCTCAAAGATGATGCAAAGACGTGTCTCTTTTGTTTTCCAACACACTTCAAGGGTTTATTTTGCTTGTAGTTTTGCTGTTGTTGTTGTTTTTTTGTTTTTCACTTTTTGGCTTATGTGTTTCTGACATAAAAGTATTGGTATAATAAAGGTGGGCACACTGATCATGAAAAACCAGGACTTAAAAAATGTTAGAAGTGTTTCAAAAGCACTAGCCCTAACCTTGTAAATGTAATTTGTTATCTCACCAGCAAAGAGGGCAGAAATGCAGTTCTTGGCTTTAGGGAGTTCAATAGAATGCACTGTAGACTCTTGAAGTATGGATATAAAACAGGTCACCTGCCTCCTTCCTGCAGGCCTAGCTCTGTGTATCTGGCTGCTGAGTCATTTTGTATGCCACATTATCCGACTAACGTATGGGTACAAAAATTAAGCGAGGCACAGAGTTTACCCTTATGAAAGGCAGATATTAAAAGTTGATATTAAAGAACCTAAGGACTAGGGTGGAATAGTGTGAAATAAATTAACACAATTTTCCATAAAAATGTATCTTCTCAGCTAAATTTAATTTATATTAAATTCTAAGCAATTAGTCATAATTCTCAAATTCCTCTCTTATTCTCTTCTTGTCCACACTTTCCTTTCAAACCCTCTACCCTGCAGATTCCACATACACACGACCACACACCTCTCCACAAACACACTTCTTTCTTCCTTACAATAACTATAAATTTCCATAACTCAACAAAGGAAGGGTGAAAAATCTAAATCCTTTGGTCACAGTCAGCATGCTGAAGGAAAAGTAAGCCTAAAGTTAAATTTAAGCAAAAACCTGCATCCCCAAATGCAAAGATGATAAGTAGACCTTCTTTTAGCTCCAATAAAAGAATTTACATCCCTTTGGTTCCTTTTAAACTGGTTTCCACATTTACAGAACTAGGCTGCTTAGTTCTGCACATCCCAGGAGGGTTAGCTAATCCTGTACCTGCTATTTACACAATGGCATTCCCATTACTGTGCCAGAGACCTGGGCCACCGGAGGGACCATTCCTACAGACGTTCCAAAAGTTGCAGCTGGCACAGCAAATCCTTAAAGCCTCACTCCCAGAGAAGGTATTTGGAAGTTGCTACAAAGTACTGATTATTTCTAAGAAAATTACAGACCACAGTTTCTATGTGAGAGCTTCCTTTCCGTACAAAAAAAAAGAAATAGAATAAAAACTTTCACCACCAAAGGCTTTCATTCTGACTCATAAGCATCATCCCTAGATTCAATTCTACCACTAATTGAAGAGTTTTTCAAATATTCACCTCCATTTCTTAATCTCAGCTTCCATCCAAAACCAAGAATTATTTTAACAAAGTAATCTAATTGCTAATTAGTTTCTGTTATTTACATAAAGGTAATATTCAGATTCAACTATTTGCAACATGGGAATTTAAATTTCATATTCTAACCTGTCAGGATCTTTATTTTTTTTAATGTTTCATTGTAACCGTTCAAAATCTTAATCTCCTTTTATTCACCAGCTCATTCACTGAAGTCTCTTATTCAAATCCTTTATTCCCAAGTTATTGTTACTAATCCACAAACAACTGGATAGGATTGAGATGAAATGCAAAAAAAAGAAAGAAAAAAAGAAATTGTGTTATGTCAATTCACACATCAACTCTCAATGTATAAGTGGCATGCATACTTAGCAAGGTGGCTAGGGCTGTATCTAAGAAATGCTTTACTGTTCCATCCTATTAATTATATATTTTAAATATAAAAATATTTGGGTGAAGAGAAAGAGGTGAAGTGTGACTCTTTTTTAGAATCTGCAGATCTTCCTTTGTCAGAGGAAGGCATGAAGAGTCATACAGCTTTGAAGATAATTAAATTTTTGATCTTCAATTAGAGTTTCATTTATTAAGAATCTTCAATCAGTCTTACTCTTTATGCTTATTTTTAACAAACCATAAGATTGGTCCACATTAAGGTCATTGGTTTCCACCACCACCCCAGACCTTAGACTTTAAATGATTGGATTCATGACCCATCCTGCCCACACATATTGATAGAATAAAACTCCTTCATATAGTACTGTTTTCTAACATACGCATGTTTAGGTCTTTCTAAGTGAGGAGAAAATGCAGCTGGGGCAAATGGTCTTTTTAAACTTTTTATGAAATCTTGTTACAATAAAATCTAAAACTGAAGCAATGTTAAAATAGAGTAGTACATTGTGATGAAGAATCACTGAAGTCTCTGCACTTTCTATTATAAATGTGGTTCTCTTTCAAGATGAGCTTTGCCTTTTTGTTTTTTTTTTTAAATCAAAACAGGTCCAACAAAGGAAGACCTGCAGATTCTAAAACAGAATCACAGAAAACTAAGCCACATTAACAGCAGAGCAGGGTAACTGGGTGCATCCAAAATATAGTATTGTTCATATTTCCCATAGTTGATTAAAATAACTCTGTGTGAATGGGGTGGTCGTTCTTAGAGCCACAGACCATTCATAATGTCTCTTGGACATAGCAGCAGTCAAACCTATCAAAATCAGGTCTCTCTGCCCTGAGGTCCGGATGCTGGAATGTCCAAACCTACAGAAGCTTCCTGCAGGTTTTAGCAGTGAGAGAGTCCAGCTCCACCATCAGTAACTGAGGAATGGCCACCGAAACTCCCTGAGCAGGTGCTTAACAAACTGTATTATGTATCCCCATCATCTGAAGGGCTTGAAACATACAGATGGCTGAATCCTACCCTCTGAGTTTCACATTCAGTAAGTCTGGGGTAGGTTTTGAGAACACATTTCCAGGTAATACTGATGCTGTTGGTCTGGGGACCACACTTTGAGAACAACAGTCCTAGAGAAATGGCAGGGGAGTAGCAAGCCCTACACAGCTTTTGAGGGTGTACAATATAGACCAGGGTTTCTCAGCTTTGATGTCATGATAGAATCACCTGGGGAACTTTTAATAATCCTAATGCTCAGGCCATAACCCAGACCACTTAACTCCTAATTAGAGGACGGGCAGCCCAGACAGCAGTCTCTTTTAAAGACCCCCCCAAGTGATTCCACTTGCAGCCAAGGCTGAGACCCAATGAAGACCCTATGTCACTGCTTCTCAAACTTGCCTGAACACTGGATTCACTTGGGAAATTTTTTAAAGTACTGGTGCTTGGCTCCCACCCCCAGACATTCTGGGCGTCACAGTTTTAAAAGTTCCCAGGTGATTCTAATGTGCAACAAAGTCTGGGAACCACTGGGCCTTCCCTAACTGAAATTTGCACACTGTAAAGAGACAGAAGTTGGGAGTTCCCTGCTAGCCTAGTGGTTAGGATTCTGGGCTTTCACTGCCATGGCCGGGGCTCAATCCCTGATCGGGGAACTGAGATCCCACAAGCTGCATGGCATGGCCAAAAATATAAATAAATAAAAAGACAGAAATTGACCTGTCATAAAGTTACCATAATCACATTAGAGTTTTTCCTAAATTCAAGTATTTTAATAATAATTTTTTTTATTAAGCAACCACAAATAATTGGAACATGTAGATTACTGGGGATGCATTTTTTAAAGTAAGTTAGGACTATGATTTTCTTTAGGTATAATTCATATACGGAAAATTCATCTTTTTAAATATACAAATGCAGCCACCACCACAATCAAGGTCTAGAACAGTTCCATCCCCCTAAAATGTTGTCTTGTGCGCCTCTGAAAGCAGCTCTGATTTGCCAATAAATCAGGATATTCTGCTTAACAGCTTCCTCTACCCCATCCTCAGTGTGTTGCATGATTCTTTCTCTGTCCTGTAAAAAGAGGCTCATGAGAGCATGATGGGAGAGGGGAGAGGGACCATGGAGTGTATGGGGGCCCATCTGAGTTGTGATAGGCAAGCTCAGCTACTCAGAGAACATTGAACTAGATATGGGGTCATAATGTAAATTATTATATATGTATCTAGTATTAAAATGGAACTGTGGGAATTCCCTGGTCGGTCCGGTAGTTAGGACTCCATGCTTTCACTGCCGAGGGCATGGGTTCAGTCCCTGGTCGGGGAACTAAGATCCCACAAGCCACAAGGTTAAAAAAAAAAAAAAAAAAAAAAATGGAACTGTATCAAATGTGACAAAATTTTAATCTGTAATGCTATGTTTACAAAAAATATGAATAAAAGGGATGATCACCTTTGGAGGATGCTAGGGAACCAGTTCACTATCCTGAAAACTGTCAAGTAAAGGGAAAGAATGAAGCATCCATGCCTGCTTTCTTTTATGAACTGTACCACTGGGTAGCCAAATACTACATGGTGGGGGGGGGTCTCTCTCAACTGAAGTAGAAGAAGCTATGGAGCATTGGAATATCGTCATGTTGCAACTCCTAATGAATTCAGGATAATGAGGTTCAAAGGTAGCTGGTGTCCAAAAAATGAGACAAAACCATGCATTGTGCACCTTTAGAAGGAAAAACAACACCCCCTATGAAATATTTCTGTCAAAAACATAAAGAAATGCAATTCGACTCTGACCAAGCCTCTGCATCCAACTACCAGTTTATAGGAAAAACAGGGAACATAGAAACATGTTAAACTGCACCACGTGGATGCAGTCAGCAAAAGTCGGCCTATAGGGAAGCCCACAGGAGAAACGACCCAGTTCCTTCAATAAATGAATTCTGAGAGACCGAGACACAGATGGATCGGGAACCTATAGTTTAAAAAAGACAGAATATTTACTCTAATCAAGTACAGTATGTGGGCCTTATTTGGGTACTAATTCAAACAAACTTTAAAATGTATGATATTTACCCAAAAATTGTAAAGGTGAAAACTGAGGACATCTCATTTGAATTTACATATAGGAACTTAAGGAATCAATGCAATTTCTATAGTATGCTAATGGCATTTTGGTTATATTTTTTAAAAGAGGGACTTATCTTTTAGAGATATTTACTGAAATATTGATGGATGGAGGGATATGACATCAGAAATTTGCTTCAACATAATACAGTCATGGGGAAAGTGATTGGGGTAGAGGAGAACCAAGATTGGCCATAAGTAAATGATTGTTAAACCTGGATGGTAGACACATAAGGATTCATTATGCTGTTTTGTCTACTTTTTATGTGGTTGAAATTTGCCATGATAAAAAGTTCACAACGAAAATAAAAGGCAAGAAAAATTTGTATGCAAATGTCCATAATAACATTATTGATAAGAGCCTAAAACTGGAAAAAAAAAATCCATCAATTGGTGAATGGATTTAAAAAAACTGGTATATCTTCTTTCTATGCCTACAGTAGCCTGATCAATAGGGCTTCACTACCCAGAATAGCACCATTCATGAGCTTCCATGCAAAGACTGAAATGCAAAGATTCTAGGTAGAGCTACCTGCCCCAAAAACAATTCCCACTCTACTCAACATAGTATCCACTAACATTTCATTCTCTGAATGAAAGAGTAGTTCTGGAACTCTGATATATGGACAGTCTTAGGTCCTCCAGCACTCTACATTTAAAGGTATTTTGTATGATGTTGCTTTATAACCTCTTCTTTTACACTGAAAGTTGATGTTTCAAATCCTGTTTCCTTAAATCCCTGGGTAATCCTGGATTACTCAGATGAACTGAAAACACTTGGGCATTACCTGGATGTCTAAACAACTTAATCAGTGACAAAATAAAAGACCCTTAAAGGAGAAGTTATTTGGGGGGATTTCAGAGAGCATTAAGGGAAACATATTTTATTGTGAAGATGGGAGTTCTCAGGACCTCTCAAAAAAGAAAAGATAGCATCAGACACATTAATACACAAGGTTCACAGAAAAAAATATGGTTAATAAATACACATTTTTGGAACTTCCCCGGTGGCACAGTGGTTAAGTATCTGCCTACCAATGCAGGGGACACGGGTTCGAGCCCGAGTCTGGGAAGATCCCACATGCTGCGGAGCAACTAAACCCATGCGCCACAACTATTGAGGCCACGCGCCACAACTACTGAAGCCTGCGCGCCTAGAGCCCGTGCTCCGCAGCAAGAGAAGCCACTGCAATGAGAAGCCCGAACACCACAAAAAAGAGTAGTCCCCTCTCTACAAAACTAGAGAAAGCTCGCGTGCAGCAATGAAGACCCAATGCAGCCAAAAATAAATAAATAAATAAATTTATTAAATAAATAATGTTTCCATTCGCCATATTCTTTGGGATTATCTTCTCTCTAAATACCATCAACAATGCCGTAAGAAAGATACAAAATCAATCAGCAGGGCCATATCTGCTTATATTCATGACTAAATGAGTTCATAAATATGGTGGAGGGTAAGTTTTAATATATATAACACAGTAATAAATATATTTTAAAAACTCAAATCCCTACATCAATACCTATTTATAAAACTGTAAGATGCATTTAATATTATATCTCAACAAGCATGCTTGCTTGTGAATGCAAAGGCAAGTTCAACTTGATTTCCATTGTGCAATTGCCCATTTCCCAGCCATGGCAGTTCAAGGACATTCCAGTGTTATTTCCATTGCAGAATTCAATCAACCAACATTATATCTAATCCATATACCAACATTAAATAAACCTATTTAACAAAGCTTCTTGCTCTGATATTAACAGTGGAAATATAGAACTGCTCTTCATTTCCTGGTTAATTTAAGACAGGATAGGTTAGCATCTTCTGGAAAAGTGCAGAAAAAAAAAAACAGGCAGATCAGAAACCAAGGCAGCCAAGACCTGGGAATCTAAACACTTTCAGAGTCTACCTGTCCTCTTCCCTCCCAGGCCTGGATTCCCAACTTTAGGAGTTGACCAGCTATTCTGCCTTCAATTTCTAAACAACCACTTTTTCTACAACCTCTTTCTCTGAAATTAATTATTGGCTCTGCATATTTTAATAAGATGAATTAAGGTAGATTTTTGTTTTAGGGGCTAGATTGAGAATTTTGCCATCTACCTGCAGAGGTGCCCCAGAGGGTTAGAACTTACTGCTTGAGGAATGTTCTCAGTCAGCAATAAACATATGGTATAGGGGGCTGTTTCTTAGCAGGAAACTGCTGTCAGCAACTCATAGGGACCTGTCAGCAGGGCTCAACACAGGAGGTGAAACCATGGGTAATACTGGCTAGCTACATTCCCCCAAGAACAAGTAGAGGGTAACGTTTCTGCCCGCTGCTTGCAGCAGCTCTGCATGTTAAACAAATGCAACTTCTCTCCAAAAAGGGACTTCGCCTGTGAGTTAACATGAAGACGTCAAAAGTGAAACGGCACAAGTTCTGTACACAAGGGTCAGCAGGAGCTTGTTAACCTGCAAACGTCAACATTTAAGCAAAGTGGAGGCTACTTAGGCAAAATCCAGAAATAAATATCTAAATCCAAGCGTGTTCATTTATTATGTTACAGAAACCTATGCTACAAGTTTTACAAGTTATATGGCAGCAGTAGTTTCAATATGAAATTAAAAAGATAAATCACTGGGTCCGAATAGATTTTCTGGGATTTTAGTGTAAAAAGGAGGGTGAGTGTAGCTGAAAACTGCCAGTGCACTCTAAATTTAAATGTAATGTAAATAAACTTGTCACTTCTGTAAAGAGGGCCGCCTGCTCCCATGCACTGATATGTAAAAGCACAATGTGGACATTGCTTTCTATGGGGACAAGAATACAAATCGAACCTATAACTGTGTCAACCCATAATGGTCATGCAATGGGTCGTAATTTAAAATAGCAACCTGTATTCTTTGCTCAAATAGGAATTAATTTAAAAATGTACATGAGCACAGTTTTGATACAACTATGTTAATAAAATAACTGGTAAGGATGAGGGAAGGTTAATCATACATGTGGTGGATTTAAAACATGTTAGTAATTTCATTGAAACTCCTCCCTTGAAAATTTAGAGCATAATTCTCCACCACTTGTATGTAGTGACTTGCTTTGAATAAACGGAATGTTGTAGGGACTTCCCTGGCGGTCCAGTGGTTGAGACTCCACACTTCCACTGCAGGGGGCACAGGTTCGATCCCTGGTCCGGGAACAAAGATCCCGCATGCCGCGCGGTGCGGCCAAAAAAAAAAAAAAAAAGAATGTTGTGGAAATAATGCCATGTTAATTCTGTGGTTAAGTCATGAAAAGGGTGGCTTCTTCCTGGGTCTCTTTCTGTCTTGGATTACTCCCTCTGGGGGAAGTCAGCAACTACGTAATAAGGACACTCAAGCAGCTTTGTGGAAAAGCCCACACGGGGAGAAACTGAGGCCTCCCACCAGCAATCAACTTGCCGGCCTCATGAGTAAGCCACCTTGGAACTGTATCATACAGCCCCAGCCAACGTTTAACTACAGCCTCACGAGAGACCAAGCCAAATCAGCCAAGCTAAGTTACTCCTGAGTTCCGGACCCACAGATAGAGTGAGATAATAAATACTTATTGCTGTTTTAAACACGTCGAAAGCTGTGACTGCAGTGTTCAGAAGAACACTGAACACTGGCCTCTTGGGACCAGGGGTCCTTTATATAAGAACCGCCATCCGGAAGCTTAACAACATAGACCTTGGGGGCATTTTAGTGATTCTCAGGGAAGTCATCAACAGCGGCCTTCCTCAGGCTTGAACTGCAGGCACAGCCGGACATTTTCACCAGCAATCACCCCAGAAGTATCCGTTTCAGACTCACTTTAAACCTGGCTGCGATGTTAAGAACCAAGTGTTTGCTAAGCTAAGGTTTGTACAGAGACCACAGAAAACCGAAGTTAGGAATGCCCTACAAAATCGAACTCTATTTTCTAAAAATATTGTTACAGCACTTTAAATAATTTACAACAAAACTACAAAAATCATATTCACCAGGACACATCTGTTAAATAGAAGCATCACTTCGTGTTAGAGCACAGTGTAGTGAATTCTAGCTTTCTCCTTTAGTCGCAAGCATCATCTACACACACACACACACACACACTGCTGTCCACAAATACGCTGAAAACCAAGAAGCATACCCACAACTTGAGGATTTGCCCTTTGCTAAGGGGCTGCCTCCACACAGGTGTCACTGCCCGAGGTCTCCTGGTCTTTGTGTATCTATCCCTGACCCTCTGTCTACACCTCGGGTCTAAAATATTTTCTTCTGACCCCGAGTTCCCCATGTTGTGCAAACTGAGCTCTGCCTTGACTTCATATGCGGCCGTGTACCCCTCCCTTCTTCATGAGCAAATGTGAGCTTCCAAACACTGGCTGGCCTGTATCTCTGAAGGCTGCCGGGGTAGAGGGGAGGTTGGAGGGCGGATTGTACTAAAGAGGCTGGCTTACTGTCCCCCCCTCCCCTCCCAGGAAACACTGTTTCCTTCCAAAGTGAAAGAACTGCATGGGGAGCAGCGGGGAAATGTCTGGGAAGGGTAACCTTTTCTTGGGGCCCCTCAGGAGGCTGGGGGGAGCCTCAGGCCTGGCCCTGCGTCCCCACACCCCCCTCCTCTCTCCTTCCAGAAGCCCCTTTGCAAGCTGCGTGTCAGAGGCTCTGTGGCTGACGCTGGAGTGAGGTCATTCCAGGGGAGGGCACTGGGTCTGGAGCCCACCCTCCCTCTCCACTTCCACCTCTGGTTCCAGTTCCAGTAGGAAGCGCCAGCTCAGAGAGTTCTCAGGAAAGGTATCGCCAGGCTTTCAGCCTGGGTGCCGGCTTCCCCACAACTTGGCAGCTCACTAAAAGCACTCTCTCCACCCTTCTGCCCATGTTTTTAATCAGATTGTTTGGTTTTCTTCTACTGAGTTGTGAGTTCTTTATATATTGGGTGGGCCAAGATTCATGTGTTTTTTCCCATAAGATGGCTCTAGTAGCACTTAGTTGCCTTTAACTTCATTCGAAACAATTTCGTTAGATTGAATGTGACAGCTGTCATATCAGCGTGCGTTCAAAAAAAGACTTATCAAAATTGGTGAATTTTTGTGTAGCCATTTTAATATTGAAGATGGAAGAAAAAAAGCAACGTTTTGGCATATTATGCTTTATTATTTAAAGAAAGGTAAAAACGCAACCGAAATGCAAAAAAAAAAAAAGATTTGTGCAGTGTATGGAGAAAGTGCTGTGACTGATCGAACGTGTCAAAAGTGGTTTGCAAAGCTTCCTGCTGGAGATTTCTTGCCGTACGATGTTCCACGGTCAGGTAGACCAGTTGACGCTGATAGCGATCAAATCGAGACATTAATTGAGAACAATCAACATTATACCGCGCAGGAGATAGCCGACATACTCAAAATATGCAAATCAAGCGCTGAAAATCATTTGCACCCACTTGGTTACGTGAATCGCTTTGATGCTTGGGTTCCACATAAGTTAAGTGAAAAAAACCTTCTTGACTGTATTTCCACCTGTGATTCTCTACTGAAACATAATGAAAACGTTCCGTTTTTAAAACAAATTGTGACGAGCGATGAAAAGTGGATACTGTACAATAATGTGGAATGGAAGAGATTGTGGGGCAAGTGAAATGAACCACCACCAACCACACTAAAGGCCGGTCTTCATCCCAAGAAAGTGATGCTGTGTATATGGTGGGATTGGAAGGGAGTCCTCTATGATGAGCTCCTTCCAGAAAACCAAAAAAATTAATTCCAACAAGTACTGCTCCCAATTAGACCAGCTGAAAGGGGCAGTCTATGAAAAGCATCCAGAATTAGTCAACAGAAAATGCATGATCTTCCATCAGGATAATGCAACACCGCATGTTTCTTTTATGACCAGGCAAAAACTGTTACAGCTTGGAAGTCCTGATTCATCCGCCATATTCACCAGACATTGTACCTTCGGATTTCCATTTATTTCAGCCTTTACAAAATTCTCTTAATGGAAAAAATTTCAATTACCTGGAAGACTGTAAAAGGCACCTGGAAGAGTTCTTTGCTCGAAAAGATAAAAGGTTTTGGGAAGATGGAATTATGAAGTTGCCTGAAAAATGGCAGAAGGTAGTGGGACAAAAGTGTGAATACGTTGTTCAATAAAGTTCTTGGTGAAAATGAAAAATGTGTCTTTTATTTTTATTTAAAAAAACGAAGGCACTTTTTGGCCCATCCAATATTTTAGCTATTAACCCCTTATCAGATATATGACTTGCAAATATTTTCTCCCATTTCATAAGTTGCCAGTTCACTTTGTAGATGATTTCCTTAGCTGCACAGAGCTTTTTGGTTTGTAGTCCCACTTTTTTATTTTTGCTTTTGTTGCCTTTCCTTTTTGGCACCAAACCCAGAAAAATCCTTCTCAAGATTAATATCAAGGCGTTTACTGCCTATGTTTTCTTCTAGGAGTTTTATTGTTTCCGGTCTTATGTTCAAGTCTTTAATCCATTTAGAGTTAATTTTTGTGTATGGTATAAGATAGAGGTTCAATTTCACTATTTTGCATGTAGCTGTCCAATTTTCCCAACACCATTTATTGAAAACTATCCTTTCCCCACTGTATATTCTTGGCTCTTTTGCCATAAACTAATTGACCATATGTGTATGGGTTTATTTCTGTGTTCTCTATTCTGTTCCATGGATCTATGTGTCTGTTTTTATGCCAATGCTGTACTGTTTTGATTACTATAGCTTTGTAATATAATTTTAAATCAGGGAGCATGATGCCTCCAGCTTTGTTCTTCTTTCTCAAGATTGCTTTGGCTATTCAGGGTCTTTTGTGGATCCATACAAATTTTAGGATTATTTGTTCTATTTCTGTAGAAAATGCCATTGGAATTTTGATAGGGATTGCATCAATTCTGTGTATTTCTTTGGGTAGTACAGACATTTTAACAATGTATCGATACTTCCAATCCATGAGCACAAAATATCTTTCCATTTATTTATGTTTCTCAATGTCTTTCATCAATGTCTTACAGTTTTCAGTACACAGAACTTTCATCTCCTTGGTTAAATTTATTCCTAAATATTTTATTCTTTTTTATCTAAATGGGATTATTCTCTTAATTCTCTTTCTGATAGTTCATTATTAGTGTATAGAAACACAACTAATTTTTGTATATTGAGTTTTTATCTTGCAATTTTACTGAATTCTTCGATTAGTTCTAGCAGTTTTTAAGTGGAATCTTTAGGGTATTCTATATATTGCCCTGAAAAGGTAATTTTGAGTTGGTATTTATGATGTCATCTGCAAGTAGATACAGTTTTACTTCTTCCTTTTCAATTTGGATGTCTTTTATTTCTTTTTCTGGCCTAACTGCTCTAGCTAGAATTTCTAGTACTGTATTAAATAAAAGTAGTGAGAGAGGGCATTCTTGTCTTGTTCTTGATCTTAGAGGAAAAGCTTTCAACTTTTCACTGTTGAGTATAATGTTTGCTATGGGCTTGCCATATATGGTCATTATTATGTTGAGGTATGTTCCCCCTATACCCGGTTTGTTGAGTTTTTATCATGAATTGATGCTGAATTTTGTCAAGTGCTTTTTCTGCATCTATTGAGATGGCCATAAAATTTTTGTCCTTCATTTTGTTAATGTGGTATATCACATTGTTTGATTTGCAGGTGTTGAACCATTCTCACATCCCTGGAATAAATTCCACTTGATTATGGCATATGATCCTTTCAACATATGAATTTACCTTTTAAAAGAATGTTTTTAACACATGCTGATTTAGTCTCCTGAACTTTCGTATATGCTATAATCTGTGGCTAGAATGGTTCCTCCATAACCTTCAGGATAAAAATCCAAGATATTTGGCATAACATAAAAAATCATCCATGACCAAGCCCTACCTGGTTATATGGTGGCTCCACTACTCCCACATTCAGGTGATTGTCCATCACACATCCTTAATTTTCCTGCTCAGATATCATCTCCTCTTCAAGACTTCTGTAATCACCTAGGGATTTATAAGCAAAGAGTTGTGACATTTCAGGTAAATGAACAGCATTTGGGAAGCCCCTGTTTCTGGAAAGAGCCAGGCATGTCTGCAGTACTCAAGAAGTCTGGTGTGGCTGAAAACAAAGTGAGAGAATTTTGAGAGATGACCGTCCCAATCCACGCCTGGTCTAAAGCCAAGGGGAACCCATCAATATGATGTATTGCTGAATGGAGAATGGAGGAAATAGATTATAGGTAGATCACAGGAGATATATAGGGAGACTATGTTAGGAGCCTGTTGCAATTGTTCAGATGAAAGATGATGATGAAACCTTGGACCAGAGTGTTTGCAGTAAAGATTTTTAAAATAGCAAATAAAGTGGATGTAGTAAAAGACATTTGGAAGGTCAAATAAACAGCATTTGATGATAAGTTGAATAAACAGAGGAAGAGGTGGAAACATCTAGGAGGATGCCTGAGTTTCTCCCCTAGAGAGCAGGACAGCATATGGTGTCACTCACAGAGAGAATACAGGAAGAGAAGCAGGACTTCTGGACCTCAGCATCATACCCTTTGAAAATATAACCTTGAAAATAAAAGAAATGATAACTCATTTTCTAGAGCAAGAACAGTTCTGGAACATAGCTAATTACACACACAAAAGCTAAATTTTCTGGGTGGGATATTTTAGTCCAGTGGTGGGCAATCCATTAAAATCAAACGACTGCCTCATGAAATCTGCAGACAATGAACTCTAGAGAAAGGAGAATAGCTAAGCAGACTGAACAATACCAATGATAAGGGCTCATCCTAGCTCAGATGATAGCACCATGTGGGCTTTTCAAATGACTTTATTCCTCTTCCTGTATCTGAAAAGAGCATGTGAAAAAAGAATCATGAATAGCAGCCTTAGAAAAGATATATTTAATCCTTCTAACCTGATATTTCATCTTTGATATTATTCATCCCAGTATGGATTTCTTTTTCTTGAACTATCCAATTTGGCTATCTACCTTCATCATATCACCCAGATAATTACAAAGTGTCCTTATCAGTTTGTTATGTTGATTTACTGACTGAAAGTTCCTTTTCTATCAGACATTCTTTCCATTTTTAATTCTAATTCCTATATATTTAAGATGCAGGCCTCCCCAATTTTTCGCAACTAAGAACATCTTGTTGTGCAATTGCCTTGAAAAGGTAATTTTATTTTATTTTATTTTATTTATTTATTTATTTATTTATTTATTTATTTATTTAGGGCGGCATTGAGTCTTCATTGCTGCGCGCGGGCTTTCTCTAGTTGTGGCAAGCGGGGGCTACTTTTCATTGCAGTGCGCGGGCTTCTCATTGCGGTGGCTTCTCTTGTTGTGGAGCACAGGCTCTAGGCACACTGGTTTCAGTAGTTGCGGCATGTGGGCTCAGTAGTTGTGGCTCACCGGCTCTAGAGCTCAGGCTCAGTAGTTGTAGTGCACAGGCTTTGTTGCTCCGCGGCATGTGGGATCTTCCCAGACCAGGGCTCGAACCCATGTCCCCTGCAATGGCAGGCGGATTCTTAACCACTGTGCTGCCAGGGAAGCCCTGAAAAGGTAACTTTAAATTGGTATTTGTGATGAATATTATTTGAGTGTTTTGCGTCACTGTTAGGCTAGTAATAACTCAAAATTAATTATAAAAATAGTAGCTCAAAAAAATTAGAATAGACTAAAAAGAGAAAAAGAATGAGCACAATTGAGAATGGATTAACATTCAAGGGCTAAGTTGTTCTCTGTGGTGAGAACCCAAAAAAAGCCATAGAGCTTTTTCATGGTTTCCTTGTATACTGACTCCTAACACGACTTGTATGTAGCCTTCTCACGGGACTTCTGACATTAGGACCCAAAGCTAGTCTTTTGGAATTAACATATAAATAATACTATACATAAAATAGATAACTAACAAGAAACTGCTGTATAGTACAAGGAACTCTACTCAATACTCTGTAATGGCCTGTATGGGAAAAGAATCTAAAGAAAAAAAAAAAGGGGGGAGTGAATATATGTATATGTATAACTGATTCACTTTGCTGTACACCTGAAACTAATGCAATATTATAAATCAACTATACTCCAATAAAAATTAAGAAAATAAATAAATAAATTATAAAAATTAGAAAAAAGTAAAAGCATACAGCAGATCGATGAGCATTTTCTTATTCAAAAAAAAAAATGTTAGCATTTTAATTAACAATAAGCCAGCTGCTTTGATCTTTTCCCTCAGGAGGAGAAATGCACATATTTAATCTAGGTTTTTTGTATTAGCTGAATTCTTGGTCATAGTAATAACAATAACTAACCTTTGTTGAGATCTCACTCCATACATGTTTCGATGGCTACATGCTTCGATTAGATACTCATTTTATTTTCACAAGATTATGAGGTAGTTATAATTATACCCATTATAGAGATGAAGGAACGGAGACAAAGAGCATTTGAATGACTGTCCCAATGTCACCCATGCTAGGTAGGCAATAGGAGACCAGTATTCAAAGCCAGTTCTATTTGGGTCCAAAGTTCATGCTCTCACTATCCACTATAGTATACTGCTTTAGTTGCCTTGGATTTCACAAACAATCTGTATAGCTACTCTTTCTGAGGCTTTTAATCATATAATACAAGTTAGTCAATATTTTATAGATCTGCCAATGTTTCCCTTCCCTTTATTTTCAGTTTTCAAGTCACATTCAGCTCTACATTTTATCTGTTAAGGTTAGCGCATCATTCTTATACTTCTGCCTTTTGTGTTTCCAGGAAGATAGATGATATCTTGTCATAAAGATATCATTGAAATTGAAATAGTTTGATAGAAACTGAATGTATAAGTTGAAATTTATGATCACTCTGTTGCTTGTATATATTCAACTTTATACTATTATGTAGACTACAACTTATTTTGTTGTGACTTACTTTGCTCTCTATTTTTTTAAAATTGTGGTATAGTTGTTTTACAAAGCTGTGTTAGCGTCTGCTGTACAGTGAAGTGAATCAACTATAAGTATACATACCTCCCTTTTTTTTGCATTTCCTTTCCATTTAGGTCACCACAGAGCATTGAGTAGAGTTCCCCGTGCTATACAGCAGGTTCTAATTAGTTATCTATTTTATACATATTAGTGTATACATGTCAATCCCAATCTCCCAATTCATCCCACCCCCCATTTCCCCCCTTGGTGTCCATACTTTTGTTCTCTGCGTCTGTGTCTGTATTTCTGCCTAGCAAAAAGGTTCATCTATACCATTTTGTACATTCCACATACATGCATTAACATACAATATTTGTTTTTCTCTTTCTGACTTACTTCACTCTGTATGACAGTCTCTAAGTCCATCCACATCACTACAAATGACCCAAAACTGTTCCTTTTTATGGCTGAGTGATATTCCATTGTATATATGTACCACATCTTCTTTACACATTCATCTGTCGATGGGCATTTAGGTTGCGTCCATGACTTGGCTATTGTAAACAGTGCTGCAATGAACATTGGAGTGCATTGTCTTTTTTTTTTTTTAACATCTTTAATGGAGTATAATTGCTTTACAATTTTGTATTCCTTTTTGCTGTATAACAAAGTGAATCAGCTATATGTATACATATATCACTATATTCCCTCCCTCTTGCGTCTCCCTCTCACCCTCCCTATCCCACCCCTCTAGGTGGTCACAAAACGCAGAGCTGATTTCCCTGTGCAATGCAGCTTCTTCCCAATAGCTATTTTACATTTGGTAGTGTATATATGTCAATGCTACTCTCTCAGTTCGTCCCAGCTTACCCTTTGCCATCCCTGTATCCTCAAATCCATTCTCTACCTCTGTCTTTATTCCTGTCCTGCCCCTAGGTTCATCAAAACCTTTCTTTTTTTTAGATTCCATATATATGTGTTAGCATATGGTATTTGTTTTTCTCTTTCTGACTTACTTCACTCTGTAGGGCAGACTATAGGTCCATCCACCTCACTACAAATAACTCAATTTCGTTTCTTTTTATGGCTGAGTAATATTCCATTGTATATATGTGCCATATCTACTTTATCCATTCATCTGTCGATGGATGCTTAGGTTGCTTCCATGTCCTGGCTACTGTAAATAGTGCTGCAATGAACATTGTGGTACATGACTCTTTGAATTATGGTTTTCCCAGGGTATAGGCCTAGTAGTGGGATTGCTGGGTCGTATGGTAGTTCTATTTTTAGTTTTCTAAGGAACCTCCATACAGTTCTCCATAGTGGCTGTATCAATTTACATTACCACCAACAGTGCAAGATGGTTCCCTTTTCTCCACACCCTCTCCAGCATTTATTCATTGTAGATTTTTTGATTATGGCCATTCTGACTGGTGTGAGGTGATATCTCATTGTAGTTTTGATTTGCATTTCTCTAATGATTAATGACGTTGAGCATTCTTTCATGTGTTTGTTGGCAATCTGTATATCTTCTTTGGAGAAATGTCTATTTAGGTCTTCTGTCCATTTTTGGATTGAGTTTTCTGTTTTTTGATATTGAGCTGCATGAGCTACTTGTAAATTGTGGAGATTAATCCTTTGTCAGTTGCTTCATTTGCAAATATTTTCTCCCCATTCTGAGGGTTTTCTTTTCATCTTGTTTATGGTGGTCTTTTCATTTTGCTTATGGTTTCCTTTGTGGTGCAAAACCTTTTAAGTATCATTAGGTCCCATTTGTTTATTTTTGTTTTTATTTCCATTTCTCTAGGAGCTGGGTCAAAAAGTATCTTGCTGTGATTTATGTTATAGAGTGTTCTGCTTATGTTTTCCTCTAAGAGTTTTATAGTGTCTGGCCTTACATTTAGGTCTTTAATCCATTTTGAGTTTGTTTTTGTGTGTGGTGTTAGGAAGTGTTCTAATTTCATTCTTTTACATGTAGCTGTCCAGTTTTCCCAGCACCATTTATTGAAGAGGCTGTCTTTTCTCCATTGTATATTCTTCCTTCCTTTATCAAAGATAAGGTGACCATATGTGTGTGGGTTTATCTCTGGGCTTTCTTCCCTGTTCCATTGATCTATATTTCTGTTTTTGTGCCAGTACCATACTGTCTTGATTACTGTAGCTTTGTAGTATAGTCTGAAGGCAGGGAGCCTGATTATTCCAGCTCCATTTTTCTTTCCCAAGATTGCTTTGGTTATTCGGGGTCTTTTGGGTTTCCATACAAATTGCCAAATTTTTTGTTCTACTTCTGTGACAAATGGCACTGGTAGTTTGATAGGGATTGCATTGAATCTGTAGATTGCTTTGGGTAGTAGAGCCATTTTCACAATGTTGATTCTCCCAATCCAAGAACATGGTATATCTCTCCATCTGTTTGTACCACCTTTGATTTCTTGAATCAGTGTCTTATAGTTTTCTTCATACAGGTCTTTTGTCTCCTTAGGTAGGTTTATTCCTAGGTATTTTATTCTTTTTGTTGCAGTGGTAAATGGGAGTGTTTTCTTAATTTCACTTTCAGATTTTTCATCATTAGTGTATAGGAGTGCAAGAGATTTCTGTGCATTAATTTTTTATCCTGCTACTTTACCAAATTCATTGATTAGCTCTGGTAGTTTTCCAGTAACATCTTTAGGATTCTCAATGTATAGTATCAAGTCATCTGCAAACAGTGACAGTTTTACTTCTTTTCCAATATGGATTCCTTTTATTTCTTTTTCTTCTTAGATTGCCATGGCTAAAACTTCCAAAACTATGTTGAATAATAGTGGTGAGAGTGGGCAACCTTGTCTTGCTCCTGATCTCAGTGGAAATGGTTTCAGTTTTTCACCATTGAGGATGATGTTGGCTGTGGGTTTGTCATATATGGTCTTTATTATGTTGAGGTAAGTTCCCTCTATGTCTACTTTCTGGAGAGTTTTTATCATAAATCAGTGTTGAATTTTGTCAAAAGCTGTTTTTGCATCTATTGAGAATATCATATGGTTTTTATCCTTCAATTTGTTAATATGGTGTATCACATTGATTGATTCACGTATGTTGAAGAATCCTTGCATTCCTGGGATAAACCACGTTTGATCATGGTGTATGATCCTTTTAATGTGCTTTTGGATTCTGTTTGGTAGTATTTTGTTGAGGATTTTTGCATCTATGTTCATCAGTGATATTGGCCTGTAGTTTTCTTTTTTTGTGACATCTTTGTCTGGTTTTGGTATCAGGGTGATGGTGGCCTCGTAGAATGAGTTTGGGAGTGTTCCTCCCCTGTTATATTTTGGAAGAGTTTGAGAAGGATAGGTGTTAGCTCTTCTCTAAATGTTTGATAGAATTCGCCTGTGAAGCCACTGGTCCTGGGTTTTGTATGTTGAAAGATTTTTTTTTATTCACTTATTTTTGGCTGTGGTGGGTCTTCGTTGCAGCATGCAGGCTTTCTCTAGTTGCGGCAAGCAGGGGCTACTCTTCATTGTGATGTGCAGGTTCCTCACTGCAGTGGCTTCTCTTGTTGCGGAGCACAGTCTCTAGGCACGTGGACTTCAGTAGTTGTGGCATACGGGCTCAGTAGCTGTGGCTTGTGGGCTCTACAGCACAGGTTCAGTAGTTGTGGCACATGAGCTTAGTTTCTCCTTGGCATGTGGGATCTTCCCGGACCAGGGCTCAAACCCGTGTTCCCTGCATTGGCAGGTGGATTCTCAACCACCGCACCACCAGGGAAGTGCAGTTGGAAGATTTTAATAACAGTTTCAATTTCAGTGCTTGTGATTGGTCTGTTTATATTTTCTATTTCTTCCTTGTTCAGTCTTGGAAGGTTGTGCTTTTCTACGAATTTGTCCATTTCTTCCAGGTTGTTCATTTTATTGGCATACAGTTGCTTGTAGTAATCTGTCATGATCCTTTGTGTTTCTGCAGTGTCAGTTGTTACTTCTCTTTTTTCATTTCTGTTTTGAGTTCTCCATTTTTTTCTTGATGAGTCTTTCTAATGGTTTATCAATTTTGTTTATCCTCTGAAAGAAAGAAAGAAGGGTTTTAGTTGGTTTTGGGTTTTTTTGTATTTTGTTGTTGTTCTTCTTTCTCTAATTGCTTTAGGTGTTAGGTTAGGTTGGTTATATGAGATTTTTCTTGTTTCTTGAGGTAGGATTGTATGGCTATAAATTTTCCTGTTAGAACTGCTTTTGCTGCATCCCATAGGTTTTGGGTCGTCGTGTTTTCATTGTCATTTTTTTCTGGGTATTTTTTGATTTCCCCTTTGATTTCTTCAGTGATCTCTTGGTTATTTAGTAGCGTATTGTTTAGCCTCTATGAGTTTGTATTTTTTACAGATTTTTTCCTGTAATTGATGTCCAGTCTCATAGTGTTGTGGTCAGAAAATATACTTGATACGATTTCAATTTTCTTAAATTCCTGAGACTTGCTCTGTGACACAAGATATGATCTATCCTGGAGAATGTTCCATGAGCACTTGAGAAGAAAGTGTACTCTGTGGTTTTTGGGTGGAATGGCCTATGAATATCAATTAAATCCATCTTGTCTAATGTGTCATGTTAAGCTTGTGTTTCCTTATTTATTTTCATTTTGGATGATATGTCCATTGGTGAAGGTGGGGTGTTAAAGTCCCCTACTATTATCGTGTTACTGCCAATTTCCCCTTTTAGTCTGTTAGCATTTGCCTTATGTATTGAGGTGCTCCTATGTTGGGTGCATAAGTATTTACAATTGTTATATCTTCTTCTTGGATTGATCCCTTGATCATTATGTAGTGACCTTCTTCGTCTCTTGTAATAATCTTTATTTTAAAGTCTATTTTGACTGATATCAGTATTGCTACTCCAGCTCTCTTTTGATTTCCATTTGCATAAAATAGCTCTTTCCATCCCCTCACTTTCAGTCTCTATGTGTTCCTAGGTCTGAATTGGGTCTCTTGTAGACAGCATACATACGGGTCTTGCATTTGTATCCATTCAGCCAGTCCTTGTCTTTTGGTTGGAGCATTTAATCCATTTACATTTAAGGTAATGATCAATATGTATGTTCCTATTACCATTTTCTTAATTGTTTTGTGTTTGTTACCGTAGGACTTTTCCTTCTCTTGTGTTTCCTGCCTAGAGAATTCCTTTAGCATTTCTTGTAAGGCTGGTTTTGTGGTGCTGAATTCTCTTAACTTTTGTATGTCTGTAAAGTTTTAATTTCTCCATTGAATCTGAATGAGATCCTTGCCGGGTAGAGTAATCTTGGTTGTAGGTTTTTCCCTTTCATCACTTTAAATGTGTCCTGCCACTCCCTTCTGGCTTGCATAGTTTCTGCTGAAAGATCAGCTGTTAACCTTATGGGGATTCCCTTGTATGTTATTTGTTGCTTTTCCCCTGCTGCTTTTAATAATTTTTCTTTGCACTTAACTTTTGATAGTTTGATTAACATGTGTCTTGGTGTGTTTCTCCTTGGATTTATCCTGTATGGGACTCTCTGCACTTCCTGGACTTGATTGACTTTTTCCTTCCCCATATTAGGGAAGCTTTCCACTATAATCTCTTCAAATATTTCTCAGATCCTTTCTTTTTCTCTTCTTCTTCTTCTGGGACCCCTATAATTTGAATGTTGGTGTGTTTAATGTTTTCCCAGAGGTCTCTGAGACTGTCCTCAATTCTTTTCATTATTTTCTCTTTATTCTGCTCTGCGGCAGTTATTTCCACTATTTCATCTTCCATGTCACTTATCCGTTCCTCTGCCTCAGTTGTTCTGCTATTGATTCCTTCTAGAGAATTATTAATTTCATTTATTCTGTTGTTCAGCATTGTTTGATTGCTCTTGAGTTCTTCTAGGTCCTTGTTAAAAGTTTCTTGTATTTTCTCCATTCTATTTCCAAGATTTTGGATCATCTTTACTATCACTACTCTGTATTCTTTTTCAGGTAGACTGCCGATTTCCTCTTCATTTGTTAGGTCTGGTGAGTTTTTACCTTGCTCCTTCATCTGCTGCATATTTCTCTGTCTTCTCACTTTGTTTAACTTACTGTGTTTGGGGTCTCCTTTTCACAGATGCAATTTCATAGTTCCTGTTGTTTTTGTGTCTGCCCCAGTGGGTGAGATTGTTTCAGTGGGTTGTGTAGGCTTCCTGGTAGAGGGAACTGGTGCCTGTGTTCTGCTGGATGGGGCTGGATCATGTCCTTCTCGTGGGCAGGGCCACATCCGGTGGTGTGTTTTGGGGTGTCTGTGAACTTAATATGACTTTAGGCAGCCTCTCTGCTAATGGGTGGGGTTGTGTTCCTGTCTTGCTAGTTGTTTGGCATGGGGCGTCCAGCACTGGTTCTTGCTGGCTGTTGGGTGGTGCTTGGTCTTAGTGTTGAGACGGAGATCTCTGGGAGAGCTCTCACCAATTGATATTACGTGGGGCTGGGAGGTCTCTAGTGTCCAATCCTGAATTCGGCTCTCCCACCTCGGAGTCTCAGGCCTGACACCTGGCCGGAGCACCAAGACCCTGCCAGCCACATGGCTCAGAAGAAAAGAAAGAAAGAAAAGGGAGGGAAAAAGGAACAGATAGAACCCCAAGCCAAATGGTAAAAGCAAAACTAAACAGACAAAAATCACACAAAGAAACATACACTCATAAAAAGAAAAGAAACAAAAACATCAACAACCAAAAAAAAAAAAACCAACAGTCAGAACCCTAGGACAAATGGTAAAAGCAAATCTAAACAAACAAAATCACACAAAGAAACATACACATACACACTCACAAAAAGAGAAAAAATATTTTAAATTTTAAAAATAATAATTTAAAAAATAAAAAAAGAAGAGAGCAACAAAACCAATAAACAAATCCACCAATGATAACAAGCACTAAAAACTGAACTAAGATAAACATAAAAACCAGAAAAAAATCAGATGCAGAAAGCAAACCCCAAGTCTCCAGTTGCTCCCAAATTCCACTGTCTCAATTTTGGGAACATTTGTTGTCTGTTCAGGTATTCCACAGATGCAGGGGTCGTCAAGTCAATTGTGGGTATTTAATCCGCTGCTCCTGAGGCTGCATGGAGAGATTTCCCTTTCTCTTCTTTGTTCGCACAGGTCCTGGGGTTCACCTTTGATTTTGGCTCCACCTCTGCATGTAGGCTGCCCTCAGGAGTCTCTTCTTTGCCCAGACAGGAGGGGGTTAAAGCAGCGGCTGATTAGGGCTCTCTTGCTCACTCAGGCTGGGGGGAAGGAGGGGTATGGTAGTCATAATTGGGATGCAGAGCAAGGCTGCGGCGGCAGATGCTGGCATGACATTGAAACAGCCTGAGGCACACAGTGTGTTCTCCAAGGGAAGCTGTTCCTGGACCTCAGGACCCTGGCAGTGGTGAGCTGTACAGGCTCTGGGGGTGGGTGTGGATAGTGACCTGTGCTGGCACACAGGCTTCTTGGCGGCTGCAGCAGCAGCGTTAGCATTTCATGCTCATCTCTGGGATCCGAGCCAATAGCTGTGGCTCACGCCCACCTCTGGAGCTCGCTTAGGCAGTGCTCTGCCTTCCGTGGGCACATGGAGCAGAAATCCCCCCTCCTCACGCACCCCAAAACAATGGTCTCTTGCCTCTTAGGCAGGTCCAGATGTTTTCCCAGACTCCCTACTAGCTAGCTGTGGTGCACTAGCTCCCTTCAGGCTGCGTTCACAAAGCCAACCTCAGTCCTCTCCCTGGGATCTCACCTCCAAAGCCCAAGCCTCAGATCCCAGCCCCCACCTACCCTGGTGGGTGAGCAGACAAGAGTCTCAGGTTGGTGGGTGCTGGTCGACACTGATCCTCTGTGCAGGAATCTCTCCACTTTGCCCTCTGCCCCCCTGTTGCTACACTTTCCTCCGTGGCTCTGAAGCTTCCCCCTTTCCCACCCCCCGTCCCCATTAGTGAAGGGGCTCCTTAGTGTGTGGAAACTTTTCCTCCTTCACAGCTCCCTCCCAGAGGTGCAGGTCCCATCGTATTCATTTGCCTCTGTTTTTTCTTTTGCCCTACCCAGGTACGTGGGGAGTTTCTTGCCTTTTGGGAAGTCTGAGGTCTTCTGCCAGCGTTCAGTAGGTCTTCTGTAGGAGTTTTCCACATGTAGAGGTATTTTTTATGTATTTGTGGGGAGGAAGGTGATCTCCACGTCTTACTCCTCTGCCATCTTGAAGGTCTCCCTGTCACTCTATTTTATTGTGACTTACTTTGTCACTTTACTTCAAACAGAAAGCCTCAGAGTCCAACTATATAAGCTTATGTGTCTTCAGAATAACCCCACCTAAAAACAATGGTATCCAATGATGCTTAGCTTATCTTTTTATAAAATACCCCCTGTTCCTGTCTACTGAGCTGTCCCATAGTTGAAGTGGTTTTAAAGTGACAGGTTACCATTACCAAATTCTGACATTTTAACATGTCAGAAATGTCCCTTTCTCTGCTATCAGAAAACTTCAGCACATAATCCCTGAATCTCTGTTTGAAACTCTCAGGACTCTCCCAATATTTACTCTGTACTTGTCACCCTCTGTCCTCTTCTGCTGAGTTATTTTTCAGTTCTCTTACCACTATTTTTTCAACTTTAATATAGAATAAATAGAGCATTTTTTTTATTTTCAGATATGACACTATTCCAGATGCTTGAGATTTCAGATTTTCTACTCACTATATAACAATGTATTTCTATACAATTTTCATTTGCACTTTTATTTATAACTTATTTGCTACCTATTTCAAAACAGAATTTGCTTGAATTCATCTGTCACAGTATACATTTGGTCTGGGTTAAAAGTGCTATGATAATTTATGTACTTTGACTTCTACTATTCCGTTACAAAGTCAAGAAAGAAGATGGTGTCCAAGGAAACAAAACACTTTTGCTGAAACCTTTAAATTGGAACATTATATCAAATCATAGTATGTGAGTTTTCTTCTGGTATAATCAAAAGAACATATATATATTTTTTTATTTGTGGGCCTACTTAAATATCCTAACTTTCCACTAAATATCAGGAAGCATTTTATTCTTTTAGTATTGACCTTTGATTCATTTGAAGTTATGACACACTAGGAATTTAAATTACAGTGGTTTACATAATTAGAAAAGATATATGCACTCCAATGTTCATTGCAGCACTATTTATTATAACCAAGGCATGGAAGCAACCTAAATGTCCATCAACAGTGGAATGGATAAAGAAGATGTGATATATATATACAATAGAATATTACTCAGCCTTAAAAAAGAACGAAATAATGCCATTTGCAGCAAAACGGATGCACTTAGAGATTATCATACTAAGTGAAGTAAGTCAGACAGAGATAGACAAAAATCATATGATATCACTCATATGTGGAATCTAATTTTTAAAAAATGATACAAGTGAACTTATTTACAAAATAGAAACAGACTTACAGATATCAAAAATAAATTTATGGTTACCTAAGGGGAAATGTGGTGGGGAGGGATAAATCAGGAGTTTTGGTTGAACATACACACACTACTATATATAAGATAGATAACCAACAAGGACCCACTGTATAGCACAGGGAACTCTACTCAATATTCTGTGACAACCTATATGAGAAAAGAATCCGAAAAAGACTGAATACATGTATATGTATACCTGAATCACTTTGTTGTACACCTGAAAGTAACACAATGTTGTAAATCAACTATACTCCAATAAATTTTTTTTAAAAAACATAGCGGTTTAGTTGGATACCACCCCCCACCCTGCTGCAAGTTTGAGAAAAGAGTTGACAGCCATAGCAACTTTTTATTTGCCTTTACCTTCATCATGGCTTGATTCATTGTGTTTAAGATTAACTATAATATTATCTTAATGGAATTGATGCTATGGTAAATCTCATCCCCAGCCCCAATTCTTCACCCCTCCCTGTAACCATGGTCTTTGCTGTGTGATTTTGCAGTTTGTCTCATCCAAATATTGAAGTATACTGCCCCACCCTTTGACTTTGGTCATATGACTTTGACCAATGTGCCAGTTCTGAGCTGAGACTTTAAGAGGCCTCATATGTTTTCACTTGTTTTCTTGTGTTCCTACCATTGCTGAAAGAGGAATATGCCTGGAAAACCCTGCTGATTCCAGGAGGAGGATGAAAAATTCATGAAGCTGACTCACCCAGCCAGCTACCCCAGCCAAGAACATCCAATCCCATCTACCCCGAGGCACATGAGCTAAATAAATGCTCATTGTCGTATGCCACAACATTTTGTGGTCATTGGCTCTATGCTACTTTTGTAACAATAGCTAACTAATATATATGTTCATAGGAGTGAAATGTTCTAATATCAGCACTTAGTCATAATGGATGTATGTATATTCACCATAAACCAGTCATATACCAGTCACAATTGAGATTTCTCCATTACTTCTTAAATGTACAATTTTAAGCAAAATGAGGGTTCAAAATACAGATACAGTAAGTCCAGACACAATTAAGCCAATTATTTAATTTACATAAACAATTATTATAAATAACAAGTGGTCCTTATTATATATAGGATTTGATTTTCTTTACCAAAAGAAGACTTAAAAATCATATTTTAGCACTGTGGCTGCATTAAAAAAAAAAAAAAAAAGCAGATCTGAATGCTACCTTTGAAGGGGATGACAACTTATTTCAAACACAGTCATGACATGACTAGCATTATCACTTGTCTGTTAATTTTGGATGATTTCTTTGATTTTCTTTTGTCACTACAAGTTGTTTTTTTAATTCACTTGGGCCATCCCAAAATTTAACCAATATAATAGCATGCTTAATTTTATTTTTGCATTCCACAGCCCTTGATAATAGCACACTAATTTCCGTAGCTGCATTTGATGAAAATATGCTGATGGAACTCATATTTCACATCATTGACTATAATGAGCTATTTTATCAAACTGTCCTTATGACAGTATTATAGAGAAAATGATAAATTTACTAATTTATTCACTTGAGATTCCATTTGAAAATTTGAAAAGAAAGGAAAAGATCAATGAAGTCAGGTAAATTAGGCTTTCACCAAATGATGCATCTGGGTCTATTTGAAACAATAGCACTAACCATCCCTGCTCTTAATGAAATGCTAACACTAAATAAGGGTTGATTAATTATTACTTTTAATAAAATGCTACAGAACAAATAAGTAGCTGTAAAATGCCCTATTGTGGACACATATGCACAATGTTTACTCATAATCAGTATAATTACTGCCATGGTTTTATATAGAATTGGTGGGGGGTTTTCACTTTGTTGAATTTTTTTTTTATTTTTACTAGGCTTTTAATTTAGAAATTATAAGTAAGTAGCAATATCAATTCATGAGAGTTATAATTATTTTGTGCGATATTTCAAAAAACTTTGAAGTAACTAGAAACTGTAGCATAGTATCTCTTTCTGGGATGCTGAAGTGTCACTTGGCATAGATGGGGCTGACATTGGTGCAAAAACACTCACATGCGCAATATGCCACAATGTCTTTTGTCAATCATTGTGCTCTATGGAATTTATACTCTCTGAACTCCAGAAACAGTACTAACCTAGAGCAGGTCAGGGTCTGGATAAACAATCTTCAAGCATTATATGACCATGACCATTTTGCTTTGGAAGCTTTTCCGAAGATAAAATGAACTCATTGGGATTTTTTTCCCCCATTTACAAGCTATCAACAAGTGAAAATAATTGCTCTAATAAATTATTCAATTTGATATCTTCTTGAGGGCTTTATTGAATCACGAATGACTCTCTTTATCTATAATAAAACACATAAGTACAGCAAAGTTTTTTTAAATTTTTTATTGGAGTATAGTTGATTTACAATGTTGTGTTAGTTTCATGTGTACAGCAAAGTGAATCAGTTATCATTTTTTACTTTTTTTAGATTCTTTTCCCATATAGCCCATTACAGGGTATTGAGTAGAGTTCCCTGTGCTGTACAGCAGGTTCTTATTAGTTACCTATTTTATATATAGTAGTATGTATATATCAGTCCCAATCTCTCAGTTTATCTGCACCCCACACCATGCCCTGGTAACCATAACATTGTTTTCTACATCCGTGACTCTACCTCTATTTTGTAAATAAGTTCATTTGTACCCCTTTTTTCTTTTTTAGATTCCACATATTACAGCAAGGTTATTTTAAGTGACAACGGTGTTCTTGATAAATGTTCAGAGAAAAATGCATTGGTGCCATACAGACAATGTTTCCTCCCTTTTTCATTGTTCCCTCTATTTCTAACATTTCTCACCTACTACACCAAAACTGCCACCCATCCTTGAATCCAATTAATAAATCCTAAAATGATGTTGAATTCTAAAAGCAGCTGTAAAGATTAGGAGAACATGACATTCCTAATCGAAGTTGACACAGGAACAACAAAACTATAACTTCTGAAAAACTCCAAATTTTCATTAAATAAATAGTGCAAACACAGTTTGAACTTCAGAATGTTAGTGCTGAATGCCAATATCCTCTGGGGCTGTCAAGTTTGAGGAAAGAGAGTCCTTTGAAAATAACCTGTTTGAATATAGGTCAATCTCTGTCATTTCACAATAATGAACGGTTCAAAAAAATAAAATAAAATAAAAATAAAAAGAAGAGGGGATTTGATCTTTTTTTTTTAACATCTTTATTGGAGTATAATTGCTTTACAATGGTGTGTTAGTTTCTGCTTTATAACAAAGTGAATCAGTTACACATATACATGTGTTCCCATGTCTCTTCCCTCTTGCATCTCCCTCCCTCCCACCCTCCCTATCCCACCCCTCTAGGTGGTCACAAAGCACCGAGCTGATCTCCCTGTGGTATGCGGCTGCTTCCCACTAGCTATCTATTTTACATTTGGTAGTGTACATATGTCCATGCCACTCTCTCACCCTGTCACATCTTACCCTTCCCCCTCCCCATATCCTCAAGTCCATTCTCTAGTAGGTCTGTGTCTTTATTCCCATCTTGCTGCTAGGTTCTTCATGACCTTTTTTTTTTTTCCTTAGATTCCATATATATGTGTTAGCATACTGTATTTGTTTTTCTCTTTCTGACTTACTTCACTCTGTATGACAGACTCTAACTCCATCCACCTCACTACAAATACCTCCATTTCGTTTCTTTTTATGGCTGAGTAATATTCCATTGTATATATGTGCCACATCTTCTTTATCCATTCATCTGATGATGGACACTTAGGTTGCTTCCATGTCCTGGCTATTGTAAATAGAGCTGCAATGAACATTGTGGTACATGACTATTTTTGAATTATGGGTTTCTCAGGGTATATGCCCAGTAGTGGGATTGCTGGGTCGTATGGTAGTTCTATTTTTAGTTTTTTAAGGAACCTCCATACTGTTCTCCATAGTGGCTGTATCAATTTACATTCCCACCAACAGTGCACGAGTGTTCCCTTTTCTCCACACCCTCTCCAGCATTTATTGTTTCTAGATTTTTTGATGATGGCCATTCTGACCAGTGTGGGATGATATCTCATTGTAGTTCTGATTTGCATTTCTCTAATGATTAATGATGTTGAGCATTCTTTCATGCGTCTGTTGGCAATCTGTATATCTTCTTTGGAGAAATGTCTATTTAGGTCTTCTGTCCATTTTTCGATTGGGTTGTTTGTTTTTTTGTTATTGAGCTGCATGAGCTGCTTGTAAATATTGGAGATTAATCCTTTGTCAGTTGCTTCATTTGCAAAGATTTTCTCCCATTCTGAGGGTTGTCTTTTCGTCTTGTTTATGGTTTCCTTTGCTGTGCAAAAGCTTTTAAGCTTCATCAGTTCCCATTTGTTTATTTTTGTTTTTATTTCCATTTCTCTAGGAGCTGGGTCAAAAAGGATCTTGCTGTCATTTATGTCATAGAGTGTTCTGTCTATGTTTTCCTCTAAGAGTTTGATAGTGTCTGGCCTTACATTTAGGTCTTTAATCCATTTTGAGTTTATTTTTGTGTATGGTGTTAGGGAGTGTTCTAATTTCATACTTTTACATGTACCTGTCCAGTTTTCCCAGCACCACTTACTGAAGAGGCTATCTTTCCTCCACTGTATATTCTTGCCTCCTTTATCAAAGATAAGGGGGCCATATGTGCATGCGTTTATCTCTGGGCTTTCTATCTGTTCCATTGATCTATGTTTCTGTTTTTGTGCCAGTACCAAACTGTCTTCATTACTGTAGCTTTGTAATATAGTCTGAAGTCAGGGAGCCTGATTCCTCCAGCTCCATTTTTCGTTCTCAAGATTGGTTTGGCTATTCGGAGTCTTCTGTGTTTCCATACAAATTGTGAAATTTTTTGTTCTAGTTCTGTGAAAAATGCCAGTGGTAGTTTGATAGGGATTGCATTGAATCTGTAGATTGCTTTGGGTAGTATACTCATTTTCACAATGTTGATTCTCCCAATCCAAGAACATGGTATATCTCTCCATCTATTTGTATCATGTTTAATTTCTTTCATCAGTGTCTTATAATTTTCTGCATACAGGTCTTTTTTCTCCTTAGGTAGGTTTATTCCTAGAGGGGATTTGATCTTATCTTTCCTCATTTGGCTACATATGAATGGTCTGCTGTTTATACAATTTTGAAAACAGTGCTACAGTAGTCAATGAGCCTATGCTTCACTATAAAATACCTGATCATAATCATAATAATCCTGAAAAATTACTGAGTGATTTTGATGTGCCAGTCTCCAATCATTTGTTTGTTAGTCTTATGTATTCCTCACCAAAACTTCATAAAGTGTGTACTTAATATTTTCCCATTATACAAATAAGGAAACAGGTTCTGAGAGATTCACACAATTGCCTAAGTTCACACAACTATTAAAAGTAGATGGTATGCTATTACTCAACAGAGTTTTCTTGGCAGTTTTAGCCACAGCTATCAAAGAAGAAAAATAAATAAAAGGAATCCAAATTGGAAAAGAAGTAAAACTGTCACTGCTTGCAGATGACATGATACTATACTTAGAGAGTCCTAAAGATGCTACCAGAAAACTACTAGAGCTAATCAATGAATTTGGTAAAGTAGCAGGATACAAAATTAATGCACAGAAATCTCTTGCATTCTTATACACTAATGATGAAAAATGTGAAAGAGAAATTAAGGAAACACTCCCATTTACCATTGCAAGCAAAAATAAAATTCCTAGGAATAAAACCACCTAAGGAGACAAAAGACCTGTATGCAGAAAACTATAAGACAATGATGAAAGAAATTAAAGATGATACAAATAGATGGTGAAATATACCATGCTCTTGGATTGGAAGAATCAACACTGTGAAAATGGCTATAGTACCCAAAGCAATCTACAGATTCAATGCAATCTCTATCAAACTACCACTGGCATTTTTCACAGAACTAGAAGAAAAAAACAATTTGTATGGAAACACAAAAGACCCCGAATAGCCAAAGCAATCTTGAGAGAGAAAAACAGAGCTGGAGGAATCAGGCTCCTGGACTTCAGACTATACTACAAAGCTACAGTAATTAAGACAGTATGTTACTGGCACAAAAAGAGAACTATAGATCAATACAACAGGATAGAAAGCCCAGAGATAAATGCACACACATATGGTCCCCTTATCTTTGATAAAGGAGGCAAGAATATACAGTGGAGAAAAGACAGCCTCTTCAATAAGTGGTGCTGGGAAAACTGGACAGGTACATGTAAAAGTATGAAATTAGAAAACTCCCTAACACCGTACACAAAAATAAACTCAAAATGGATTAAAGACCTAAATGTAAGGCCAGGCACCATCAAACTCTTAGAGGAAAACATAGGCAGAACACTCTACGACATAAATCACAGCAAGATCCTTTTTGACCCATCTCCTAAAGAAATGGAAATAAAAACAAAAATAAACAAATGGGAACTAATGAAAGTTAAAAGCTTTTGCATAGCAAAGGAAACCATAAATAAGACAAAAAGACAACCCTCAGAATGGGAGAAAATATTTGCAAATGAAGCAACTAGCAAAGGATTAATCTCCAAAATTTACAAGCAGCTCATGCAGCTCAATAACAAAAAAACAAACAGCCCAATCGAAAAATGGACAGAAGACCTAAATAGACATTTCTCCAAAGAAGATATACAGATGGCCAACAAACACATGAAAGGATGCTCAACATCACTAATCATTAGAGAAATGAAAATCAAACCCACAATGAGGTATCACCTCACACCAGTCAAAATGGCCATCAAAGAAATCTACAAACAGTAAATGCTGAAGAAGGTGTGGAGAAAAGGGAACACTCTTGCACTGTTGGTGGGAATGTAAATTGATACAGCCACTGTGGAAAACAGTATGGAGGTTCCTTAAAAAACTAAAAACAGAACTACCATATGACCCAGTTATCCCACTGCTGGGCATACACCCTGAGAAACCCATAATTCAAAGAGAGTCATGTACCACAATGTCCATTGCAGCTCTATTTACAATAGCCAGGACATGGAAGCAACCTAAGTGTCCATCATTGGATGAATGGATAAAGAAGATGTGGCACATATATACAATGGAATATTACTCAGCCATAAAAAGAAACGAAACTGAGTTATTTGTAGTGAGGTGGATGGACCTGGAGTCTGTCATACAGAGTGAAGTAAGTCAGAAAGAGAAAAACAAATACCGTATGCTAACACATATATATGGAATCTAAAAAAAAAAAAAAAAGGTTCTAATGAACCTAGGGGCAGGACAGGAATAAAGATGCAGACGTAGAGAATGGACTTGAGGACACGGGGAGGGGGAAGGGTAAGCTGGACGAAGTGAGAGAGTAGCTTTGACATATATACGCTACCAAATATAAAATAGATAGCTAGCCAAAACAGCTGCATAACACAGGGAGATCAGCTCGGTGCTTTGTGACCACCTAGAGGGGTGGGATAGGGAGGGTGGGAGCGAGACACAAGAGGGAGGGGATATGGGGATATATGTAAACATATACCTGATTCATTTTGTTGTACAGCAGAAACTAACACAACATTGTAAACAATTATACTCCAATAAAGATGTTAAAAAAAAATGTAAGATGGAAAAAAAACAGTAGATGGTGTAGCTGGGGTCAGATCCATCAAAATCGAATATTTCTTAATCTTGAAAATGTACTCTAACTTCTAAGGCTTTCATTTGAGCCTCTATGCTATAATTCATAAAGAATGATAAATGAGGAGTTATTTATTTTCATGGCATAAAGAAATATAGCATATAATTATCCTTCCACAATATCATAAATAAACTACTGAACTAGTGGTCATGTCCTATGTCTGTTCAAAAAAATTAAGGTCGGTCAACCTGGTCAAGTTTCATAAAGCAAGCATTTTTTTTAAACTTCCTTTTCCATGAGAAAGTGGTCTAACCTCCAGATTCTAGACAACTGAAAAATTGTATCAACTTAGGGATTGGGTCAACAGTTTCATTTCAGGATTATTTTATGGATGAAACACAGATAATGTAGAAACTGTATGTGAAAAAATAACCCACCCTAACTATCAAAAGTTTAAATGATGCCTTAAAAGATATATACAATATCCCCTTAAATAGATGAATAAATAGATAAATAGAAGATGGATGGATGGATGGATGGATGGATGGATGGATGGATGGATGGATGGATGATAATATTTAGGTAGATAATATTTGTTTCTGATTCAGATGAGTTTATTTTCAAACTGAACCCTAAGTAGGGGAGGTGGTGTGTGGTTATATGAAATTGTCCAGCAACTTCTCTGTATCTTTCTGACGTTCAGACTCTGCCTCTGTCCTGTCTGCTTCTCCACACTTAAGCTGGCTTCACTACACCTCACCTCTGATAACTGATGAAACTGCCTGACTACAGGACCACTGGTTCTGGCAAAACCTACCCAGCTTTTTCTCCTATCAGCTATTCAAAGGTTGACATTAGCAAAGCTACAAAAAGAGCCCCAGAGACCTCATGTGATCCAACTGAAACACATTTGTCATAATCCAGTCACAGTGTGTCTGCCCCCAGGAAAATTATATATTCTTTTTTCTTCCAGTACAGTGGGAATTATGTAGTAAACCATCTTTCTCTTTTGTTTTGACCTCCAGGGAGGTCAGAAGTAGATTCACAGCTTAATCACGTGAGACTGTATAGTGGGTTTGTTTTTTTTTTTTCCTTTCTGGTATAATTTACTCTATTTTGGCTTTTCCTGCTGTTGATTTATTTATATTTAACTAATTAAGCATCTCTCCAACTGGGTTTCCTAGAACATTCATTCTTATATATATTAATAGATGTTTTATTAGGAAAAAACAGATTGCTTTTAAAATGTGTTTGGGAAATGTTATATCATAACTGTAGTCCTGTACCATCCCCAAGAGTCACTTGGTACTGAATTTTAAGGAAACCCATTGAAGTTCATTTAACCAAAATTCCAAACAAATTTAAACATAGAGCAGTTTTGTCATGATATCTATCAATATCTCAGAATATGACTTGGAAAACACTATGGTTCTTCATTATGTATATTTCCTGAAAGCCACTTTATATCTGTGAGGCAGTAAGAAGTATGAATGAATGGATGAATGCATGAATGAATGGTAAAATAGACAAATTAGAATTGAAGATATTTTCTGAAATTGCACAGTACATTATTATAATTTCCAAGCTGTATTCTAAATTACAATCTGATGTGTAAAAATCGCTGTACCCATTACAACAAGCCTGTTTGTAGAAAGAATTTGAAGCAGCTTAAAGAGACACATTTAAGAGAATTTCTGAAGAAGAGTAAAAGATAAGAATCAAGGAAGGTAAGAGAGCAAAAAGGTTAAATCTAGAAAAATAAAATCAGTGAAAAAGAGGATACGGCAGAAGATCACAAAACTTAGCTCTGAAATTCTTACATCCAAGATAAGAAAAGGAAAAATAGAAAGAAAACACTCAAGTGGTTTTAAAATTAGTGCTCTCTAATAAAAGAAAGCAGACCATTATAAAAGGTTTTAAGAAAACTTTAGTCATTCTGAATTATAACAAGGGTTTATCATATAGAAACATATTTGAGTTAATAATAGTCTTATTACAAATACCATATGATATCACTTACACGTGGAATCTAAAATATGACACAAGTGAAACTATCTATGAAACAGAAACAGAATCATGGACATAGAGAACAGACTGGTGGTTCCCAAGGGGGAAGGGGTTGGGGGAGGGATGGAGTGGGAGGTTGGTGTTAGCAAATGTAAGCTATTATATATAGAATAAATAAACAACAAGGTCTTACTGTATACCACAGAGAACTATATTCAATATCCTCTGATAAACCATAATTGAAAAGAATATTAAAAAAGAATGTATATATATGTATAACTGAATCAATTTGCTGCACAGCAGAAAATAAAACAACACTGTAAATCAACTCTACTTCAATAAAAAAATGCAAAAAAGTAATAGCCTTATTATAGACATCACTAAGCAATGTCATTTTAAATGTATTTAATTATAGATTTGTTAAGTATATTTGGGGAAGTCTTTTTGGACATATAACATTATATTACTTTCAGGTGTATGACATAATGGTTCAATATTTGTATATATTGTGAAATGATCACCACAATAAGTCTAGTTAACTTCTATCACTACACGTAGTTACAAAAGGGAGATTTTTAGTAAATGTCTTATAAATTGTAGGTGTGATACATTCAGTAAATAAAGCTAGAATGAGACTCTTTCGGTCTCGGTTTTGTAGGATACCAAGATGAATGAGACAAACTCACCCTCATACACAGACTTTATGAGAAAACTAAGAAAGCCTGTTTGGTAATCCATAGATCCCTAAGGAAGATCAAGGCTATAAAAAGAAGCTAGACAACAGACACATGAAAGAATGCTCAACATCCTTAATCATTAGAGAAATGCAAATCAAAACTACAATGAGGTATCATCTCACACCGGTCAGAATGGCCATCATCAAAAAATCTAGAAACAATAAATGCTGGAGAGGGTGTGGAGAAAAGGGAACACTCGTGCACTGTTGGTGGGAATGTAAATTGATACAGCCACTATGGAGAACAGTATGGAGGTTCCTTAAAAAACTAAAAATAGAACTACCATACGACCCAGCAATCCCACTACTGGGCATATACCCTGAGAAACCCATAATTCAAAAATAGTCATGTACCACAATGTTCATTGCAGCTCTATTTACAATAGCCAGGACATGGAAGCAACCAAAGTGTCCATCATCGGATGAATGGATAAAGAAGATGTGGCACATATATACAATGGAATATTACTCAGCCATAAAAAGAAATGAAATGGAGGTATTTGTAATGAGGTGGATGGAGTTAGAGTCTGTCATACAGAGTGAAGTAAGTCAGAAAGAGAAAAACAAATACAGTATGCTAACACATATATATGGAATCTAAGGGGAAAAAAAAAAAGGACATGAAGAACCTAGTGGCAAGATGGGAATAAAGACACAGACCTACTAAAGAATGGACTTGAGGATATGGGGAGGGGGAGGGGTAAGATGTGACAGGGTGAGAGAGTGTCATGGACATATATACACTACCAAATGTAAAATAGATAGCTAGTGGGAAGCAGCCGCATAGCACAGGGAGATCAGCTCGGTGCTTTGTGACCACCTAGAGGGGTGGGATAGGGAGGGTGGGAGGGAGGGAGATGCAAGAGGGAAGAGATATGGGAACATATGTATATGTATAACTGATTCACTTTGTTTTAAAGCAGAAACTAACACCATGGTAAAGCAATTATACTTCAATAAAGATGTTAAAAAAAAATAAAATAAAATAAATAAATAAATAAAAAGGAAAAATAAAAAAAATAAAAAGAAGCTAGATAGATTTTGCAGAGACTGGTGAAGAGATATCTCTCAAGAGAGCCAGCATGGGATGACTTGGGTCTTGTCAGTAGGGCTCTCAAGCGGAGAAGACTCAGCAGAAAGGCACCAGAAGCTTCTAGGCTGGCCCCCTGGACTGAGAGCCCCATGAGGGCAGGAACCACAAATGCCATGGTGACCATTGGGTCTTCTGTGCCCTGCACAGTGTGCAGCATTATTATTATCTTACTTTTAGCTTGCTTCTTGCATCCAAGTATTATTCCCCAATGTCATCCCTATGCTTTATAATTGTCCAAAGTCCTTCACTCAATATTCTGTAATAACCTATATGGAAAAGAATCTGAAAAAGAGTGGATATATGTGTATGTATAACTGAATCACTTTGCTGTACACCTGAAACTAACACAACATTGTAAATCAACTATACTCCAATAAAAGTAATTTAAAAAACTCACACACACACACACACACACAAAGTCCTTCACTCCAGTCTCCTTCCACAAGATCTTATTTCATCCAAAAGAGCTCCTGTTTCAAATTTCTTCTCTGCTTTTTCTTCCTATTCTCCAAATCTCCCTTCAAACCTCTCACTTAATCAAAAGAATAATTTTAACTATTATAATTAAGAAAAAAATTGTGTTTAAATTTCCATATTTCCTCATTCTGAGGTATAGTTATTGCATTTAATATTTTTGAAATATGGATTTATGTAAAAATAGATCCATAGGTTTAATACAGTCGCATTTTTTCTCCCCCTTAATTATTATTAAATAAATGATATGTATTGCAATCATTGGTATCTTAGAATGGAAGAAACATAGTAATTAATGTTGATAAATAAATGGCTGATATTCCATGTTACTTTCTTTTTTAATAATAGCTCTTTGGGGAGCAAATGCCAGAAAACAATTCAATCTAGCTAATGCTGAGAGGAAATTTATTTGCCACATAACTGAAAATTTAGGAGTTCAGCCATGGCTTGATCCAGGAATTGACTAATGTCTTTAAGACTCTGCCCATCTCCTCTAGTTTAGCCGTATTTTTTTTTTTCTGGCAGGCTATCTCCAAGTGGCAGGTAAACTGACCATTCACTAGTAGTTCAAAGATTACTTGGTCCTAACAGTTTTTATCCCAAGGACTAGAGGATATCTTTCCTGATACGTCTAGCAAAAGCCTTAGATTGTGACGGAATGGGGGACCAGGGGAAGTATCTGAAAGAGGATTAGGATTTCCACTGCACCATCTTAGGTGACACTGTGACCCCAGATGGTCTGAATTTTCCCACTGTTTAGATTTCACACTCTTGTTAAGTGAGATCTGGGCCTCAGTAAAATGGCTTGTGCTCTGAAGAATGTTCAGGATATCCCTAGCATCCCACAGTAAAAGCAGATGTTCTGAATTGATTATGGGTGTCAAAAAAAAAGAGTTAACAGCTTTAAATATCTCCAATCAATTCATCCAAAGATATTCTAATAACATTCTCTTAGTTTTGTTTTGTTTTCTCATGACAATCTTAGTGCCCTGGGTGTTAAAAGTTTATCTTCTATGATTTTGCTTATTCTACATTTCTTATAAAAGAACAAGAGATCATTAGGTCTAGAAGAAAATGCCACTGTCATTTAGTCTGCCATCCCCACTACTATTCACCTCATAGTGTAAACCAAATTCAGAGGGACTGAGACTTAACCAAGGTCACAAAGAACAGAAGTAACATCCAGCATTCTCTCCACCATACATGTTTGTACACTGAAAAGTGTAGATCTGCCTGTAAAATCATTTAAAACACTTGTCTTAAATTTCCCATAATTTCAAGGACACATAACTTATCTCTCAGAGATGACAACATTGCTCAAGAAAATGAAAGTTGCCACTGAGTTTTTTTTAAATTTTTATTGAAGCATAGTTGATTTACAATGTTGTGTTGTTTCAGGTGTATAGCAAAGTGATTCAGTTATTTACATATATATAAAAATATATACATATTTTATATGTATATAAATCTATTCTTTTTCAGATTCTTTTCCCATATAGGTTATTATAAGATACTGAGCATAGTTCCTTGTGCCACACAGTAAGTCCTTGTTGGTTATCTATTTTATATATAATAGTGTGTATCTATTAATCCCAAACTCCTCATTTATCGCTCCCTTCCCCTTTCCCCTTTGATAACCATAAGTTTGTTTTCTATGTTTATGAGTCTATTTCTGTTTTGTAAATAAGTACATTTGTATCATTTTTTAGATTCCACATATATCATATGATATTTGTCTTTCTCCATCTGACTTACTTCACTTAGTATGAAAATCTCTATGTCCATCCATGTTGCTGCAAATGGCATTATTTCATTCCTTTTTATGGCTGAGTAACATTCCTTTGTATATATGTACCACAACTTCTTTATCCATTCATCTGTTCATGGACACTTAGGTTGCTTCCATGTCTTGGATATTGCAAATAATGTTGCAATGAACATTGGAGTGCATGTATCTCTTTGAATTAGAGTTTTCTCCAGATATATGCCCAGGAGTGGGATTGCTGGATCACATGTTAATTATATTTTTAGCAACTGAGTTTTAACTCAGGAAAATCTTCCAGGCTGGCCCATTGATGTATCTCACTTTAAACTGAATTGTTTACAATTAAGAAGCTTCTTCCATTTCATATTTAAATTTTTTTAAAGAATAACAAATTTTAAAGAGTGACTATTTCAAAATATGAAAATAACTCCTCCAAAACTTTCTGAAAGTTTTCAAGCTGCAAAGGCACTTACTTTATGCCCTATACACTTGACCTTAACACTCTAAGAGCATTACTGCCTTCAGTTGACTTGGGGGTATGAAGAGCAATTCCTCACATTTTATCAACTTTTGACAATGGGCACATATGGGCCTGAGTGATCTAAAATAGATTAATGAGGCCCTAAAGTACTTTAATGAATAACGGAGCATTTTAAAATTTATTTTGTTTTTTAATTCATTTAACTGCAATCCATTTAACAGGTAAAACACTCCCTCCTGAACATATTAAGAGGCATACTATATTGAGGTTTTATTAATTTATATGTTTCAATTCATTTATTATTTATTCATTTTATTAATTTATTCACTGAATTGAACTTCACCTTACAAACATTGTAGAAATCAATAACTTTATTGGACTGTATGTGCAACACAATAACTTTTCAGCAGGTTATCCAGAGAATTTGGAATCTATGAGCAAGAACACGATTAACATAATGCAAAAATACAGTTAGCATTTCAAAGAGCATAAGATGACAGGGATGAACTCAAGAATTTTGATTCTGTCCTCCTTGGAAGGTAGAGTTTTTTAAATAATCAAAGATGGTTCGGGAGCATTCTGTACTCTTCCCCTTTTGTTATCTTAGTTGTCCGTTAGTAAAATTTCCCCTCCCTCTCTCAGAGATTCAGTCTTTTAAAGCACCTTCCCTACCCTCTCCTTACTGATCAAAATAATAAAGATCTTAATGAACTGATTCATACCTGAGTTCCATATGTTCCCAGCTTGACTAATGAGGAGTCATGGTGGAATTTTGAGCATTTACACCCATCATAAAGAAATTTGTAAATAATATTTGGCAGACTAGGTTGAGGAAGATCTTCCTCTTCCCATGAAATGACAAGGTTTTGGCAGTCATCTATGTGGAAGTCTGCTCTGGCCCCTTAGAGTGACTTAAGTCTTTTCTAAAAATAATTTCTTTCTGGAACCTTCCTACACTGTTGATGGGTATATAAATTGGTACAGTCACTATGGAAAACAGTATGGAAGTTCCTCAAAAAACTAAAAACAGAACTACCATATGAACCAGCAATCCCACTCCTGGGCATATATCCAAAAAAACAAAACCACTAATTTGAAAAGATACATGCACCCCAATGTTCACAGCAGCATTATTTAATATGGCCAAAGTATGGAAGCAACCTAGGTGTCCATCAACAGATGAATGGGATAAAGAAGATGTGGTACATATATACTGTACAATGGGATACTACTCAGCCATAAAAAAAGAATGAAATAATGCCATTTGCAGTAACATAGATGGACTTGGAGGGCATTATGCTAAGTGAAATAAGCCAGACAGAGAAAGACAAATACTGTATGATATCACTTACATGTGGAAACTAAAAACTACAACAAACTAGTGAATATAACAAAAAGGAAGCAGACTCATAGATTTAGAGAGCAAACTAGCGGTTACCAGAGGGGTGAGAGAAGGGGGAGGGGCAACATAGGGGTAGGAGATTTTTTTTAAAAGGGTTATTATGGGATCATATGAAATCATGTGTGTGAAACTTTTGAAAATTGTAAAGCATCATAAAATTTAAAGAATCTTTCATTCAATAAAAAAGTTAAAATAATAATAACAATAATTCCCCTCTTACCAGGTTAGAAATCTGTTTATCTGTGAGATTTAACCAGAAAGTACTTTATCTTTGGGTCCACAGAACCAAGCCTCTTTGAGAAAGTTGTTTCCTTGATCTACTCAATATACATGACCACCTTAAACCATCATCCTCCAAAGCAGTTGAAAAGAAATGACACTCTACTGCTTTGCTTAGCACTCTATAACTTCAGCAACTGAGCTGACGAATGTAAATCCTACCTGTAGGGTCATCCCACCCCAGACAATGGATAAATTCTAGATCATTTTTGCCGCTGAACAACTTCTATAAACTTCACACTCCAATTCGTCTATCACTGTGCTGTGGTCTTTCTCCCAATTGCCTATCTTCCTCTTTTTCCCTACAGAGTGTCTTACACATTTTTCAATAAATATTTGTCACACGAATGGATGAATAAAAAAGGATCCAAATTCCTAGATGCCCCACACTTATCTAGTGTCCTTGATTTATGCCCCAATCCCTCAGAAACTGGATTTTGCCCACATCTGAGTTTCTGATATCTGGTGTGTGACTGTCCTGAGGTACCATGTGGACCACCCCTGTTACTTGAAGCTCAGAGAATTTCTATCCTGCCCTGAATTGATAGCACTCATCCTGGAATTCTGTTTAGATTTTACAGAATCCTTTTCATGTTTTTCAAGATCCCTCTTCCAAAGTTCAATCTCACAATTTGGAATGTAACTTTGGATCCATTTTTCATGAGACCACTCCCTAGAATGACTGACCTGAGCCATAATTTCATGTTCAAACCTTTAGATTCTGCTAAAGGTCTCTTTACTTCATCCTTGCCTGCCCTCTCCACATGTATACTGTCACTGTCCAAAGTCTGATTCAGACAGGTAGTTCTTTTCTCTTTTTATGTAGAGGGATCAAACAGAGATTCCAAATACGTTGGTTTCTATAACCACCTTAAGAAATACATTCTATTGCATCCAGTAATATAAAGTACTCAGATTTTAGGGGGGAAAAAACCCTCTAGATCATGCTAATATCCTGCTATCTCATCTCCTGTATCAGGTTGTTGAGTATCTTCAGAGAAAATTACAAAATATTTTAGAGTACCTACTATGTGTCAGATTCTCTGGTAGATTTGGAAGGTATAGTGGTGAACAAGACAGTTGAGGTTCCAGCCCTCACAGCTTGCTTAGCTGGCTCATTTTTCATAGTTTGGTGTCACTACAAATTCACAGTTCCCAGGAGAAATGGGTTTTCAGCTCTATCCAAAAATCCTGTGTGTTCCTAGATAATTCTCTCCCCTATTCCCCAGTATGTCTGTTTCAAAACACTCCACTCACTGCAAGCTCCTCGCCCTCCACCTCCCTGCTTAATCAAGATTAACCCTAACCCTAACCCTAAGCCTAAGCCTAACCCTAACCCAAGTGTCATGAGATCATCTCCTACATCACAGAAAAAAGAGGAGTCATTACTTGAGAACACACTCAAATGTTATCTCCTTCCTCAATTCAAAATATCCAGCCAACTTGGCTTCTTTCCCCCTCTCAAAGCAGGAGAGGTACCTTTCCCTGTCTCTGAGATAAATCTGATACCACTCCTGGCTTTCTCAGATACCTCCATTCATCAATTGTCTTCAACCCTCTTTCCGATGTCCTCATCTGTTCCCAGTCTATAGATTCCTTCCTGTTTAAACAGGCTGAAGTAGCTCTCTGTCAAAAGGAAAACTCTATGTTGACCTTCTCTGGAATTTCTTTCCTTTTCCTTTCCTTTCAAAGCCAAGTCTTTTGAGAGAGGTTTTTCCACCCCTGGTTTCCACGTGTACATCTCCCACCCAGTCCCCTCTCCGTCATTCATCTTGCCCAATTTCTCTGCCCAACACTTCCCTACTGACCCTAGTCTCACAAAAGTAATAGAACTGCTGTGTTGATGAACATTGTAGTTTTCCATTCTTATCTTGCTGGACCTCATTGATGCACTTGACACCCGTGATTTCTCCATCACAATGGAAAAGTTCTCTTTTCCTGGAATTCATGATGCTCCACCCACTGGTTATTTTTTCTTTCAGTACTTTGAATATAACATGCACTCTTATCTGGCCTGTGGAGATTCTGCTGAAAAACCTACTGAAACCTCTTATGAGGATTCCCTTGTATGTAACAAGTTGTTTTTCTTTTGTTTTTAATATTCTCTTCTTATCTTTAACTTTTGACATTTTAATTACAATGTGATTCCAAAGATTCTTTCCCACTATATAAAAGGTTATCACTTTTCAACATTTTTCTGATAAACTTTTACTACTTTCATAATCAGAGGAAAAGTTATACTAAAAAAAAAAAAAAAAAAGAGTCTACCCTCAGAATACATATTTGCCTGAATCTACACTGAATCTTCTCAAAAGATAATTACACACATGTATGCATACATGCAATTCTAAAAATAATTTGAGCAACACGAACATGAACATAGAAACTTCCAAAGTAATTTATCCTGAAAATGACTTTTTGGTGTAAAACTCTGGAATTTCTTTGGGATGTATAATGATGACTGACTTAATAAATATTTGAGAGATTATTTAAACAAAATCAGCCTAGATGAGCCTAGATTTTGGAAATTTTCCACTGAAATCAGAGCCATATAAGTCGTGGCAACATTTGAACAATCATAAGCCATTATACCCAGCTTGAGGAAGCCCAAAATTCCCAGGTTTTGCCCTAGTCAAATTTAGCATCATTCAACATAGAAAATGAGGGAATTCAATTTCCATTTATTTTAGACAATATTATAACAATATCTAGTTTAAAAGGCATTCTTATAGCATTTATGCCTCATTCTAATGATTTTATGAATTGAAGAGAAGGGAGTAAACAGAAATAAAAGTATACTAGGAGGGCTTCCCTGGTGGCACAGTGGTTAAGAATCTGCCTGCCAATGAAGGGGTCACGGGTTCGATCCCTGGCCCGGGAAGATCCCACATGCCATGGAGCAACAAAGCCCGTGCGCCACAACTACTGAGGCTGCACTCTAGAGCCCGCGAGCCACAACTACTGAGCCCGAGTGCTGCAACTACTGAAGCCCACGTGCCTAGAGCACGTGCTCACAACAAGAGAAGGCACGACAATGAGAAGCCCACGCACCACAATGAAGAGTAGCCCCCACTCGCTGCAGCTAGAGAAAGCCCATGCACAGCAACGAAGACCCAACACAGCCCAAAATAAAAATAATTAATTAATTAATTAATTTTTTAAAAAAGTATACAAGGAAATGTATTTGACTCAGCCGTACTTGGCAATGTGATTGCCCAGGAACATCTACTGCATTTTTTAATTCTTCCCAAAACTTCCCTGCTCACATGTTTCTCCTGGAACTGTGTGACAATAATTTATCTATTGTCATGTTTCTAGAAGTGTATTTGTTGTTACTGCAGTGTCATACACTTAAGTTATATTTTTCTTCTTGTGTTGAAGACAGTTGAATAAGACTTCAAGTAAGCATATTATAAAACCCTTCAGGGAGGGGACTTTTTTTAATAACATTTGGCCTTTACCTAAAATTGCAATCACACCTAGAAAAATGCATCTATATTTTAAGTGTAATTTTTCATTATTCAAGTGTAATTTTTTATTATTTTAGCCTGATGTACTTTTCAGAATCTAAACCATGGAAGACGTACAACTTTCCCTGGAAAAATATGCCATGCATTTTGTTTTATACATCAATTTTCCCCTTAAAATGTTTAAGCATGTATAGATAATTGAGGGGTTTTAAAAATAATTTTCCACTTAAAATTACACAAAAAAACTACGTTAAGCAAAAAAAGTTCAATATAAAAGTCATAAAATAGCCAACAGTGTGCTAGTTAGATCCCATATACAATACCAAAAAATTCACAGGTCAAGATTTAAAGACAGAAATAACTAGCAGCATGTTTTGCATGTGTTCTAGAAAGTTCAACAGAATACAAATACTAAGGAAAACAGGGGTTGGCGGGTACTCCTTGGAAGTAATTACAGTTAGATAACTTTTCCATTATTCAGTGGAGCCAGTGACATTCAAAATTAAAGTATTTTACAATAATTATTGATCATGTCTGTGTGTGTTTTACAAAACATAAACGCTTGGAATAAACAGGCATTACTTTAAAAGAAAGGGCTGATTACACTGAGCTAAACATATAGATTGATATTTTTAACAGAAGCTGTCTAAAATTTATGCCTGGGATGTCTGGATCTAAATTAAAATTCCAGGAAACCTGGCAAAGCTAGGAAGCTAAAGAATAAAGATAAAATTCCATTCGCAGGCTAGCTTCCAAATGCCAACTCTCTTTTTGAGAGACAATGAGAGATACACACAATATACTGGGTAACACCCTGCTGAAACTTGTCACCCTTTTTCACTTTGTTACCTCCATCCCTGCCAGGGGTAAATCTAGTTCAGTAACAAGGTAGCCTTCCCAGTTTCTTAAGTTTCCCTGTAAGATGCATTTTCTGCCCACTCTGTTTGCCTTGGCTGATCCTTTTACCTCCCCAGCACATACCCTTGGTCAATCTCCTTTTACATAAGACAAGGAGATAAAGATCCAAATACAAATATATGTGATATTCTTACCTCTGCTTCTTATTTTCCACAGTCTGATCTTTCTTTTCTCTCTAATTTTCTACATTTCTTTCTGTTTCTGACTCTTTGCATTCAAAATCTCACTTTTGTCTTGGACAGCTGAAATGTCTGCACAAGTTGTTATCAAGTCTGAAAACTGTTTCTTAATAAATTTTCCTGAAACCTTTTTAAGAGTTTATCATTGAAGGATGAACATCTAGATTTATTTCTTTTATGAGTTATTAATTCTACAGGTTTGGAAGTTAAAACTGAGGACTACCTTGCCTGAGCCTGGTTTATGGATCCAAGTCCTGATCAAACAGAGAACTGGACAGAGGTCCTTTACTGTGTGACTGATATTTTCTCTAAGCAGTGGCCTGAGAACTGTGTTTCCCCTCATATTTCAACATATATTGCAAACAGAACAAAAATCAAAGATATAGTTGATCATCTGATCAGTTGATCAACTGAGAATCTTCATCATTCCTTTTCACTCTCAATACTTACATCTCCCCTTACTTACCTTAAATTACATTGTCAATCGCTATAACCACTCCTTTGTCCTTTTATTTTATTGCCTGCCATATTCCCAATCTTGATTAAATGCACAGATGTTGCTACTGTCTTATGCAACTGAAAGTTGATGGAGAAAATCACTCAACCAGACTGACCAGGCCCAACTTAAATTCCTTCCACTAGCGCCCTTAATGAAGTCCACTAATAATGACTCATGTCCATAGTTCATCCACTCTCTTACTTTCCCAGCCAACTACTTCATGCTTTCTGTTCTCTCTTCAATTTGTACCACCTCCTGCCCCATCCTCATTCTTAGCTGAATGAAAAAATAGAAGGAATCAGAAAAGAACTTCCATGAACTGCTTCCACCACATTTATCCACCTGCCGGCATCTGCGTTCACAAACCCTGCCTTTCCCAGATGAATTGTCCAAATTCTATCAGTGGCCAACCCCTACACTTGTATACTACATTCACTCCCCCTAAAATGATACTTCTCCAGCAATCCTTCCCCCTCTTTCCTGCATCTACTTTTCTCTCTACATGGTTATTTCTATCAGCATACATACTTGCTATGATAACTCCCATTTTCATATTTTTCTCCCACCCTAAAAATATAATCTATTTGTCCTCATATTCTTCTCCAGCTACAACCCTATCTCTCTTGTCCCTTTAAGCAAAATTCCTGAAAATGCTTGTCCATACTTGGTGTCCCCCAGTTCTCTCATTTTCTTTTAGAGCATTCCTATCAGGCCATCATTTCAATCATGCCACCAAAATTTATTTCTGACCTCCACATTGATAAATCCAAAGACTAATTTGCTCTTATCTTCTTATTTGAACTATAAGCAGCATTGCAGACTGTCTATCCCTCCTTTCTTCTAGAAACTATTCCTTCACTTGACCTAAAAAAAAAAAAATATTTTCTGGTTCTCCTCTTATATCCCAGGAGTGCAAGGATAGTTCAATAAGGGCATTATAAGATCACTATTTTCTATTATTTATTATTTCCGTTATTTTCTATTATCTCAAAACTTCTAGGCAAGACAATAAAACGTAATAAAGAAATAAGAGGTAAAAACACCTAAATGCAGAAAACAAAATTATTATAACAAATAGAGGATTATCTACCTAAAATTATAATTACCCAGAAATAACTTTAACACAAAACATGTAGTTCCTAAGTGAAGAGAACCACAAACTGCTAGTGAGAAATATGAAAGATGGCAAAATCAGAAGACATAATTGCAGAAGCTTAAATAGGAAGTGAATAGCTTACAGAAAGGTTGGAGATGGTTTCTGAAGCCTTTAGTTACAGAACTAGATACTGTGGTCCTGGATTAGAAACCTAAGTATCATAGAGATGTCAGTCTTAACAGATTCATCTACATGCTTAATAAAATTCCATCCAAAATCTCAGGTAAGACATTTTCTACAAAGTGTTAACACCATTCTCAAGTTTACCAAAAAGCTGTGACAAGCAAGACAAGAGAGGATCAGTGGAAGAACTGAGGAAATTTAAATAAAGTCTGAAGTTCAGTTAATAATGTACCAGTGTTAATTTCTTAGTTCCAATAATTGTCCTATGGTTATGAGAGATGTTAATATTGAGGGAACTTGAGTGAAGAACATCAGGGAACTCTGTATTTTCTTTGTAAACCTTCTGTAAATCTAAACTTATTTCAAAATAAAAAGTATAAATAAATAATTAAAATAAAGAGTAGGGAACTTTCCAAACAGATATCAAACATACAGTAAAGGGACTTCCCTGGTGGCACAGTGGTTAAGAATCCTCCTGCCAATGCAGGGGACACGGGTTCGAGCCCTGGGCCAGGAAGGTCCTACATGCTGCAGAGCAACTAAGCCTGTGTGCCACAACTACTGAGCCTGCACTCTAGAGCCCGTGAGCCACAGCTACTGAAGCCCATGTGCCTAGAGCTCATGCTCTGCAACAAGAGAAGCCACCACAATGAGAAGCCCACGCACCGCAATGAAGAGTAGCCCCTGCTCGCCACAACTAGAGAAAGCCTGCATGCAACAATGAAGATCCAACACTGCCAAAAATAAATAAATAAAATAAAATAAATTTATTTTTTAAAAAAACATATAGTAAAGCTACAATCATCCAAACAGTAGGGACAAAACACTAGTAGTAGATGAAGAAATTAAACAGAATGAAAGAGATGAATTTGGTATCACAATTACTGAAGAAGAATTATTCACCAAATGGAGTTAATCAGTAAGTTAATTATGTGGGTGATGAGAAATCAAGTTTAGATTCTTATCTAAAGCAATAAAGCAAAATAAATTCTAACTGGAGTATACAATTAAATATTTAAAATAAACCATTTTGGGGAATTCCCTGGCAGTCCAGTGGTTAAGACTCTGAGGGCCCTTTCACTGTCAAGGGCCCTAATTCGATCTCTGGTCAGGGAACTAAGATCCCACATGTTGTGTGGCACAGCCAATAAATAAATAAACAAACAAACAACTCTAAAGAAAATTTTTTTTTTAAATAAAATAAACCATTTTCTTCCAAAACCAAACAAGAATATAAGTAAATACTTCTCTGATCACAGGATAGAAGAGGAACTTCTAAACATAAAAACCATGGACCAAACTATAATGAACTATTAAAAAAAAAACTTTGGAGAAAATTTTGGAAATTCTGTCTAAAAACTCCAAAATAATTGAAAGGTTAAAAGAACATCAAGAAAGTTATTTGCTACAAATATAAGAGATAAGAGGTTAAGGCCTTTCTTCTTTGATTTAATCAGGATAGAAAAATTAATAAGAAATCATTAATACTCTAACAGGAACCAGGGCAAAGAACATGAACCAACAATCCCAAGAGAAATAAGATTGGCTAATGAATACACTTTGAAATTCAACCTTTCTAGTGGCCAAAAAGTAAAAGATTAATGACATAAGTTTTTTGACGTTATATTTGCAAATATTCAAACAGGTAGTAATAACCAGTACTGACAAGAATCTGTTGGCATAGACTCCACTGTTGGCACCATTGATGACCATGTAAATTATGCAAGCTTCCTGGAAAGAGATTTGGCAATGTAATAAACAAGGCTGTAGAATGGTCATTTCCTTTTGTCAAATATATTTGTGAAGATTTACATACCTGTCAAATTGTTGTTAATAATAGCAAAAAGAATGGAACTAGAAGGAAATACATGAAAAATGAACAGTATTTATTGCTCAGTGGTGACATTATGGGTAAATTTTACTTTTCTTTTAGTTCTTTAAATTTCCTAATCTCTCTGGTAGCAACTATTATATAATTTTTTATTTTCTTTGTATTTTTCTCTGTTCTCTAAAGTTTCTATAATTTTTCTTATAATTAGGAGAGAAATGCAAGTTTTTACACGGAGGAAACTTAATCTAATACACAGAGGAATATAAGAAATGCTTAAATACATCTAGACTTTTAAGCATTCAAAATATATAAGAAATTCTGATGCTGACTGATATTCTGATATTCCACAAAAGACAATAAAATAGAACTGCTGTATTACACCTGAGAATATATTAAAATAAGAGAATGTGCTGGGCTATCTGGCACATCCTCATTTCAGAAGGAAACCAATCAATTGTGCATTGTCTCTAGGTCTTTAGTTCCTATTTCCCAGTCATAGACCCAAACCTCTGGTTGATAAATTCTGATCCCCCTTCTGGTTCCTCCATTATTTCCTGAGGCTGCTGGGGCACATGGTCTAGAGGTTATTCTGGGCCTTAGATGGCTGTGTCAGTTCCAGGATTACTGGAGATTCCAACTTGCTCCAGAGAATATCTAGTTCAGTGTGACTTTGTCCTCAAACATATACTAGAAGCCTGCACCATCATTCCCTGAAGGCTGGGGAATTGCTACTGGTTTTTCAGAAATAGGTGACAGTTTTCAGACTTTTTTTTTTTTTTTTTTTTGGTTGGGTAGGAAGAGGCAAAGTTTCATGAAACAATACTTAGCTTTACTGTGGTAAATACTCTGATATTTTCTATTCTATTCTCTTCTATTCTGTTCTGCTTCTTTGTTTTTTAACCCACTAAATTGATTTCATGAGCTTCCAATGGGTTCTGATCTTAAGGGTAAAAAACACTGGACCAGAAAATATGGAGGTTGCTAGCTGACAAAAAAAAAAAAAAAAGCAAGCCAGCGACAAAAATGCTCAGAGTCAGGTGTTCAGAAATGGAGCAAAGGACAAAGCTATGCAGAATGGGGTGTTATTCAGTATTGACTTTTGTTGCAGAGCTTCTGGAAGTAGGGATTAAAAAAAAAAAAGCATAGATGGTTTTAGGTCCTATACAGACCTAACATTACATAACATTGAATATTGAAGTGAGGCAGCAATTCTCCTTTTGGTTCTCCAGTCCTCCTCTGCTGTCTGCCAGGGGCTTGGTTCCAGGAGCCCCACTGCAGATACTGAAATCCGCGGATGCTCAAGTCCCTTATATAAAATGGCAGAGTACAATCAACACAGTCCTATGATGAATACAGTCCTACAATGAATACAGTCATACAATGAGCACAGTCCAACAATGAATACAGCTGGCTCTTGGTTTCCGAGGGTTTGGCATCCTGTGCGAGGCTGACTGTATTTCATTCCTTCCGATTACCACGTATAGAAAGCTACAGTTGTCAATTCTTGCCAGGGAAAGCTCTTTTTAAAAAGTATCTGTTTAGGGGAAAGGAGGGGTAGGATAAATTTGGGATTAACAGATACAGACTACTATATATAAAATAGATAAACAACAAGGACCTACTATATAGCACAGGGAACTATATTCAGTATCCTATAATAAACCGTAGTAGAAAAGAATATGGAGAAGACTATATATATATAACTGAATCACTTTGCTGTACACTTGAAACATTGCATATCAACTATACTTCAATAAAAAAATAAAAATTTTTAAAAAGTATTTGTTTTTTCAATTGATCAAATAAGCACATGGAACAATGATGAAAATAATTGCAAATGTTTATGCAGCTTTTCTATGTGCCAGGCACGGTTCTAAATACTTTTCACATGCTTTATTTCACCTGCATTACAATTCTATGAGGTAAATACAATTCATATCTCCATTCTACAGGTTAGAAAACTAAGACAGAAAGAAATTAACTTGCTCAAGATCACACAGCTGGTAAGTGGCACAGCAAGAATTAGAACCCAGACAAGCTAACCTGTGCTCTTAACTGCTATTCTCTGATTGAAAGGCTCCAGAAGGACACACAGTGAAAAGTAAGTCTCCCTTCTGTTCTGCTCCAGCCATCTCCCCACCAACCACAAGATACAACTACTGTCATTATTTTTTTGTAAACCCTTCCAGAGATTTCTATACATGTAATAAACAAATATATAAGAACGGGACTTCCCTGGTGGCGCTGCAGTTAAGAATTTGCCTGTCAATGCAGGGGACATGGGTTTGATCCCTGGTCCGGGGAGATCCCACATGCCACGGAGCAACGGAGCCCACAATCCGCAACTACTGAGCCCACGTGCTGCAACTACTGAACCCGGCACTTCTAGAGGCGGTGCTCCACAACAAGAGAAGCCACCGCAATGAGAAGCCCGCGCACTGCAAGGAAGAGTAGACCCTGCTCACCGCAACTAGAGAAAGCTTGCACACAGCAACGAAGACCCAACGCAGCCAAAAATTAAAAAAAAAAAAATCAACTGTGAAAAAGTTGTAATATTTAAACATGCATTCCAAGTTTGGGTAGGGGAGGAAGGAGAAGCAGTAACAAATAAATGAAGACAGCATGCAATGAATGAGCATTTATTTTATTCTAATCTTTTGCTAGGTCAAACAATGCTTCAGTAAGTAACCTGGAACATAAGTCATGGGCTCAGCATAAACAGATCTCTAATATAGACTCACAGAAGTACATGTATTTGCTGGGCAAAGGGATACAGCATTTTTTTACACTTATATTAACAGAGAATATGCCTGAGAATGAGAGCTTTCAACAAGCCACCGAAGTTAGCTAGACTTTAAGGACATTTCTTTTGTTTCCACTGTTTTTACTTTTAAGTAAAGTTAGCACGTATTTAGGACTAGTGACACTAGCTTTCCATTTATGAAAATGACATGAGCTTTCTTTAGTGAAGAAGTGAGTCAATTTTGAAAAGATTTATTGTATAAATATTGTGTGGTACATGGAGGTGGTCCTTGGACCACGTATAACAGGGACCAAAAAGGGCCAAAAAAAGAAAGTGTTCATTTTTAAACACATACAGATTCACTTCTATAGTTTTAATATTTTTTAACATTTCCATGACAGTAAGAACAGTGTCTCCAGTCTGAATGGGTACCTCACCTGGTTCACAGTCATTCTTTACAACTAGTTTGGCAACTTCAGCCTTATTCCAACTGACGGCCCCTCAGATGCCCGTGCGTGGTGATTTCACTCCCACCCATGGATTATACTGACCTCTTTATTCCACCTCATGCCAACTCTTTTGTTTTCCTTCCCCTCAATACCTAGTAAAGGGTACTCAGTAAATGTTGACAACCTGATGTTGTTTTTTCAAGTTTTCTGCAACTGGTTGCATGATTGAACTCTACCCATTTTGTTTCATAGATTTTTACAGACATTGCTGGGCCTATAATTTGTCTGCCACTTTCAGTTTGCCAAAATGCTCTTGAGTTCAACTGTGTTGCCATATCTAACATATCTTTTGTGTGTTTAAGATGTCCTTAGTATCCAATGTCCTCCGTTTCTCCCATAGCTATTCTGAATAATAATATATACACCATTGCACAAAGCATGCCCACCACGTTGGATGTGGTCTTGCCCTCTGGACCCACTGAAGTTCTAGATAAGAAGTTTACTCACAGGAAAATTAAAACACATGCAATACAGTTATTTCCCTTGATTCTTTCATAAGGTAGGCTCTTTAGTGATTTCACAAATGTTCAGCTGTGAATTTCAAATTTCTTTGTACCTGGAATCTGTTTCCAAGTTATATTCCAGATTCTGTGTTCTGTTACTACATATTTCTATAGTAAATTGTTAGTCAGATCCACTTATAGAAACTTCTAATCTTTGTCCCAGAGACTACTTTTTCAAACCCCAGGTTGAAAGCATTTAGTTATACAAACCACATGCTGTGAGTTTATAACCTCACTACTACCAAGTGGCCTTTGTTTCCTTTTTATGTTCCCATAAAGACTAAAGTTTAAAAGTTTGTAGGAGGCCAGAACTGTTCACATTATTTGAAGTGAAAAGTGCCACTGCTAATTGTTCATTTCAATCTGCAAGTTATTTTTTAATAGCATCTCTATTCTCATTCAGATTTTATATTGAAAACATTACATTTTCACCATTAGACAAAAATAAAATATTGGTGGAATTATTAACCTGATGTTAACAATTCCAACCCTCAGGGTCTACAACCTACCTAAGAGATATAAACTACAAAATCTCCAGAGAAAGAGATTCTCAAAATTATCACATAATTTCATTTCAGTGTGTCACATCAGGTTCCAATTTCATTCCAGATACCTCCTAATGCAATCTAAGTGCATGTCAATTTTTTCTTTTCAATCACTGCAAATAAATAGAAGTGTCCTTTTAGTGATTCTTCAAATCCTCTTCGATATCATTTAAAATACTAGGACACATATCAGGCTTTCTTTTCCTTGCTAAATAATACATACCCCACTGAGAGTGTTTTCCAATAGCATGTCCGTTCTTTACCTTGCTTCTATTGTTGTTTATTGAGTGCTTATTGAGGGAATCGGTTAAGATCAGATTCCTCCCATTGTACTTCTTAGAACAGACCTGGACTGTCAGGGTCACTCATTTTGTAACAGTAATTGCAGTCACCACTTACTGGGCATTTGCTGTGTGTCCGGTGCTGTTGTATACATGGAAACATAGACTCTTTTCTATAAACATTGCAATGACCTCATGATGTAAATAACATTATTGCCTCCAGGTGTGGATAAGGAAACTGAGGGTTGGAAAAGTGAAGTGTTTTCCCAACATACCTTGTATGAAGCAGAACTGAGATTCATGCTGTCAGGCAAACGTTTAAAAGGCCATGCTTATCTACTGCCAAGCTAATTAAGTTGGGTCTTGTGTTTAATTTGTATTTGATCTCACAGGAGGTGAGAAAAAAACTTTATTCCAAGGTCACACGTTGCAAAATTAATATTTATCTATCAGTAACCTCCAGGTAGACATTATTGATTTAAAAAGAGATCGTTGCTTTTGATAAACAATTTATCCCTTAACGCTAGAAATAACTAGAATGTATCTTACTAACAATTGGCCAGTATCTTCCACTTTTATCCTGTCAATTTATTCTTCATTTAATTCTTTTGCTTGCTGATTCATTTTCAGTTTGTGCTTCACTGTGACCTCTATATTCTTTTCTTTTTGCACTCTTAAGTCTGCATCAGGCATTCATGGTGCAGTAATGCAGAATTTCATTCCAAATAGAGATAGATTTTCACACGTATTATGACTATATGTCTGCCTTTCTCTATAACACATCAGTATTAGCTGTATATTAAATTCTTTTTATGAAACAAAAAATTGTTTCATCCAGAACTACATCATCTACAATTTTAAAACTTTGAGGTACCATTTTATATTTGCAGAGTATCCTAATTGTTTTGAGTGGCGTTTCAAAACCAAACACTATAGCACAGGATGATATTTTTTGACAAGGGGCACCTGGAGTTAGAGGCAGACCTGGCACTGAAACTCTGTGCTATTAAATCACAACTCTTCCATCTGCTCCTTAATCCACCCAGTAGCACAGATGCTCAAAGGTCTAAATAAACAGGAGAGGCAGATCGTCATCAATGGGGTAAATTTCTCACTTATCTTTCCTCTATGAACATGGCACATTATCACTGCTGTACTGTACTGTTAGTCATATAAAAACATATGCAGCTAAAATACAACTGCATTAATTTTAGAAAATACCTAGAAGTGAAATGCATAGCAGAATATGAGGCTGGAACAAGATATTGGTTTGGCTAGCTAGTCTGTAGTGTAGAGATTGACAGATTTTTTTTTTTTCAAATTCCTTACACAGATGTCATAAGAGCCTAGCAGGCATTGGCATAATTGGTTTCCTATGTTTTTCTTTTAATTCATTGCTTACATTTAACTACCAGAGTTTACATAAAAGACAGATTTGGAAAACAATCTAAAAAGAATATACATATTCTAAAAAGAATATATATATATATAGTATACTGTATATGTGTATATATATATATATATATATATATATATATATATATATATATAACTGAATCACTTTGCTGTGCACCTGAAACTAAAACAACTTTTAAGTCAACTATATTTCAATAAAAATTAAAAAAAAAAAAAGAAATCGAAGGCACCGTCAAAACACCAACCTATCAACAAACAAACAGATTTGCAGCATCATTTCAATCATCAGGTCTGGTTACAGTGGGCACCACACCCCACATGGCTAATCTGTTGTCCCCACTGGACAGAGGCTGTACCTCCAGTTTACCACCATCTCCCTCACCTGCTTCACTGATTTATGTTACCTGACTGATTTGTGTCGAAGATGAAATGTATGGCTTCGGAAGAACTTAATGGGCTCTGAAAGCTATCACAGGAAATTTGACTCAACACAGTGAAATATGGTGAGTCTAATGACAGATGGACTCGTTACAATATTACAATAAAATCCATTATGCAAAATGTTTAGCCAGGGCCCACACTACAAGATGGATCTAAAAACATCATAATCCATGAAAGTCCTGTAAGGACCAGATTTGCCCAACCCAAGATGCTTTTCCTCTTTAAAAGTGTCAAAAACAAGATAAATTATGAAATCATAGAGAACTTAGTTACTTAGCATGTCAATAAATATCACCTGTTTTTCCAGAAAGACCTGAAAATCCTTGACTAAACTTTTCAGCCTATGACTGAGCCATTTTAATACCTAAGGAAACTGCAAAATGCATCTATTCTTAACAGAGTCCCCTGGACCAAGGGTGACTGATGGAGTAAATACTGCTGTGCCCAAGAAATTTTTTTTAAAATCTCTAAATTTCATTGCAAACCAGATTATGTCCAGAGAGTCTCCCCAAATGAGAAGTACAATATACTAAAAAGAAATTTCCAAAAAAGAAAAATATTCTCATTTGTTTATTTTTATAGCATTTGTGAAATAAGAAATATTCGTAAGAGATAACCTTCTGGAGTCTTCCATAAAAACAATCCTGTCTTAAACCTCAATGTGATGCAAAACAGTCAGGATGCAATCGAATTTGACCTAATTACAAGAGTGGCTTTTCATCATGTTGGCACTGATTAAGGGCTTAGTTTACATTTAGGGAATGCCCCTCCTTTAAATGGCATGTGCATTAATCCATCCTATGTTGCTGACAGGAAAGCTCAGTTGTAATGCATTGTCAGGTATTTTTATCTCATGTGAGAGCTTGCTCTCATGAGCAATTATAACCTAATTAAAGTCATTAACGTTTACTCTTCTGGAAAATACAGTTATTCATAGGTATCAGAATCTTTCATGCTTTTCTATCTCCTATACAATTTATATTTTGTTTCTCACTTCTGACACTCTTCAGGAGTTATTTTCCTGTCACCCTAAAACAGAAATGTACCCTGTGGCAATGTTTTCGATATAGCTATTTGCAGTTAAATTGAATAAAAAATGAATAATGTGTTTATTAAAAGTATCAGGAGCGGAGATGCAACTTTTCTCATTATGTTGTATTACTGTTTCTGCTGAGATATAAAATATTAATAATTTTATAACATAAATAGTAGATTAAGCTTTGAAAAGTCATAACATCTACTGGAACATATCTGGACTGGAAACTCTTTCACCCAGTGGCAATATCCTTTAAATCAAAGTAAAATATAAATAAGGTACAAACTTTTAAAATTTTATTTTCCTGGGAAGTGTTTTCATTTCTTAAAACTAGAATACATTTTTATACTGATATTATAATATTACTATAAATATTATATAAATGCACTCTCCAGTATACCTACAGGGTCCTTTACCAAATAATATACATATTGTAAAAGTAAGAAAGATAAAGAAATCATTTTATACTATTTGCTTAGCATTGCTCATGCTACATACTCTATTTCGAAAGACAAATAAGCTTAAATATTAATGGACAATAATGACTTATATGGCTTTTTTAAGGTTTACCATACCAGACACTGGTTTAAAATCTTTGCATCGCCTCAGTAACTCCTGACACCTTATTCATATTATCCTCTTTTAACAGAAGGGGAAACTAGGGCCCAGAAAGGTTAAGTAATGTGCCAAGAGTCAACCAGCCAGTAAATGATGGAGCCAAGGTACAAACCCACACAGTTTGACTCTAGTGCTCGACTTCTACTGGCTTTTCCTTGCTATTCTCTCTCTTAAATTTAGGGCTTCTCCCTTTTCAAAGTTGTGGTCATTCACGTGCTATCTACAAGTTTCGAACGCCCCTGCTACTCCTTCCCTGCTTCTGGGACAATATTGCAAGGTAGATTTTTTTAAGTCTATATTCAGACACCAAGCCTGCCACTTACATTTCATGGATCTAAGTTTGTCTTTTAAACTCTCTAAGCCTCAGTCTCCTCACCTGTAAAGCAGTAGCTACTTCATAGAACTGTCTGGAGGATTAAACATGGAACGCACATAAAGCACTTCACTAAGTGCCTGGCTGATAGCAAGCACTTGATAAACATTGACTATTACGATTACCATGGCTTTATGTTCAACAAAGGGCAGTCATGCATAGGATCCGCTGTTATGGAGGTTAGAGATTTTCCTACATCATCAAACCAAACACAATTTCATATCTGTTACAAAGCTGTGTTGGTTTTGGTTTGGGTTTTTTTTTTTTTTTTTTATTTGATCACTAAAAGGGAGGGTCTTTCAATAACGTGGATAAGCTCTGTGAAATAACCTATGATCTTCCTGTTGGAGTTGCAGATCTTTCTGATAGGTAAAGAATACAAATTAAACAATAGGAAAGTATCTGTGCCTTTTAAGCCATTTTTTTTCCATTTTTATTTACATTTATAACATCTTTATTGGAGTATAATTACCTTACAATGTTGTGTTAGTTTCTGCTGTATAACAAAGTGAATCAGCTATACGTATACAAATATCCCCATATCTCCTCCCTCTTGCGTCTCCCTCCCACCCTCCCTATCCCACCCCTCTAGGTGGTCACAAAGCACTGAGGTGATCTCCCTGTGCTATGCGGCTGCTTCCCACTAGCTATCTATTTTACATTTGGTAGTGTATATATGTCCATGTCACTCTCTCACTTCGTCTCAGCTTATCCTTCCCGCTCCCCATGTCCTCAAGTCCATTCTCTCTGTCTGTGTCTTTATTCCTGTCCTGCCCCTAGGTTCTTCAGAACCATTTTTTTTTTAGATCCCATATATATGTGTTAGCATACGGTATTTGTTTTTCTCTTTCTGACTTACTTCACTCTGTATGATAGACTCTAGGTCCATCCACCTCATTACAAATACCTCAATTTCGTTTCTCTTTATGTAAGCCAAATTTTTTAAATGAAATTTTCTAATGGTATATCGAAATAATGACAGTGAATCACAAAAATAAGTAAGAATTAAAGTCCTACTGCCTTTATTTACTTCAGCACTCTTTATTAAAGCCAACAAGCAATTCCTAGAAAACAGTATCTTGAAATTAACACCCTTATGTGTATGTTCTTATTTATACAATATTTTTAAGAATATTTTTACCCAAACTTACTATCCCTTGATTTGTGAGTGTTGTTAGCAATAGTGGTTTCCAGATTTTTAATCACTCTAAAGACAATGACAATTTTAACCATGTGAGGTGCATTATGATAGGATGATATTTTAAAGGTAGAATTACTGTGGAGCTAATGAAGTTTACATTACAGGCTCCCTGTTTGTCTGGGGCCCTTACAGAACCTCTGGGGTGTTCAGTTGGAGATACATTTAGTTTGAGTTTAGTGGGAGTTATTTATGTGGTTTGCAGTCACCTCCCTGCATAGTTATAATTGGCGTTCCTGATGTACAAATTGATTCCAAAATACTCCTACAGCCCACTGTAGTGAATTATCCAGCATCATTTTGCTAAGATGAGAGACAGAAGTCATATAGTGATATGAACATGGCTATGGTATCCAGGACTGCACAGCAGAGAAAAAGCGAGATTGTAAATATTTGGAGCCAGAAGATAGTCTGTGGAAAATTATTATACAGATGTACTGGCAGTTAATTAGCAAAAATATTGTTTCTCTAGATCTTGTGATGTTTTAGGGGTTTTTTTCAGCTTTTCTACATTTTCAATTTGTTACTTTTTCTGAATTTTAAATAAATGTGGACTTCCGTGCCCAATTTAGCTTTATAATTGTGTGTCCTTTTATAAAAAAAGAGCTCTAAACTGTATAGGGCTTCAAGGTCAAATCCCACAAAACCTGGACCTACCCTGAGAATAATAGAAGGCTAATTATCCTATTTCCACACTTCTCCCAGAGAGGGTCACCTACAGGGTCAAATGAAATCTTTCTCAAAGCAAAACAAAAAGAAAACAAGTCTCCTATTAAAAAAAAGAAAAGAAAAAATACAGGTATGAGAGTAGCAGAACCAAGGCAAATTAAGAAATCTTCAAAAACCCTCAATTATTCTTTTTCACATGTCATTATAATCATCCACATCTACATTAATTTCATTATTCCATTCATACAAAGTATACAATGATTTTATCTCAGCTAAGACATCTTCAGTATGAAAGATACTGATGTTATTTTAGAATCAATCTTTTGGAATTTATCCACTACCTGAGAGGAAAGGTTGGCAATATGTAACCTTGATAAAGGCACAAAACTGACCTACCCACACAATAATATAAATATAAAAATCTGTCTTTGATTTTTCAATTTAAGGAAGATCAAAGTAAGAAAGACTGTGACCCAGAATTTTCCAAAAGAGTTCAGTTCGTTCCTGGCAAGGAGCTCCCAAGTCTATAGTAGTCTTTATTTAGTGGCCACCTGAAAATGTTATCTTAAAGGTGTTGGTCAATATTTGAAGTAGCTCTAAAATCTCCAACCTGCCCAGAGAATCCCCAAGGCTGGTATCTATCAACAAACACTTGTGTAACATCTACCAGGCATTTTGTTCTTAGCATCATAAGCTACCTAAAAGCCCATCTTGATCTTACAATAATTGACGTGGCAAGTGAAATAATCATGGACTTTTAGGTGCCATATGAAATGTGCTAAGATATCATCCAATCAGTAGATATTATACCCATTTATCAGACTCCTGGGGTGGGAGGAATTACAGTGTTGAATTCAGCTTGATAAAAAGACTATAGTGAATATAGTTCCCTGTGCTATACAGTAGGTCTTTGTTGTTTATTTATCTGAAAAAGAATATATGTATGTATGTATGAATGTATGTATTGGGTTGGCCAAAAAGTGTCTTCAGTTTTTAAGTAAAAATAAAAGACACATCTTTCATTTTCACCAAGAACTTTATTGAACAATGCAGTCACACTTTTGTTCCACTACCTTCTGTCATTTCTCAGGCAACTTCATAATTCCATCTTTCCAAAACTTTTTATCTTTTTGAGCAAAGAACTGTTCCAGGTGCATTTTACAGTCTTCCAGGGAATTGAAATTTTTTCCATTAAGAGAATTTTGTAAAGACCTAAACAAATGGAAATCCAAAGGTGCAATGTCTGATGAATAGGGTGGGTGAATCAGAACTTCCCAGCCAAGCTGTAACAGTTTTTGTCTGGTCATCAAAAAACATGAGGTCTTGCGGTATCCTGATGGAAGACTACGCATTTTCTGTTGACTAATTCTGGACACTTTTCGTCGAGTGCTGCCTTCAGTTGGTCTAACTGGGAGCTGCACTTGTTGCAATTGTTTCATTTTCCAGAAGGAGCTCATAATAGAGGACTCCTTTCCAATCCCACCATATACACAACATCACCTTCTTTGGATGAAGACCGGCCTTTGGTGTGGTTGGTGGTGGTTCATTTCCCTTGCCCCACAATCTCTTCCATTCCACATTATTGTACAGTATCCACTTTTCATCGCCCGTCACAATTTGGTTTTTGGGGGGGGTTTTTGTTGTTTTTTTTTAACATCTTTATTGGAGCATAATTGCTTTACAATGGTGTGTTAGTTTGTGCTTTATAACAAAGTGAATCAGTTATACATATACATATGTTTTCATATCTCTTCCCTTTTGCATCTCCCTCCCTCCCACCCTCCCTATCCCACCCCTCTAGGTGATCACAAAGCACCGAGCTGATATCCCTGTGCTATGCGGCTGCTTCCCACTAGCTATCTATTTTACATTTGGTAGTGTATATATGTCCATGCCACTCTCTCACTTTGTCCACAATTTGTTTTAAATATGGAACGTTTTCATTACGTTTGAGTAGAGAATTGCATGTGGAAATACAGTCAAGAAGGTTTTTTTCGCTTAACTTATGTGGAACTCAAATGTCAAAGCGATTCACATAACCAAGCTGGTGCAAATGATTTTCAGCACTCAATTTGGGTATTTTGAGTATGTCGGCTATCTCCTGCGTGGTATAACGTTGATTGTTCTCAGTTATTGTTTCGATTTGATCGCTACCAACTTCAACGGGTCTACCTGGCTGTGGAGCATGGTCCAGAGAGAAATCTCCAGCACGAAACTTCACAAAGTACTTTTGACATGTTCCATCAGTCACAGCGCCTTCTCCATACACTGCACAAATCTTTTTTTGCATTTCAGTTGCATTTTCACCTTTCTTGAAATAATAAAGCATAATATGCCAAAAATGTTGCTTTTATTCTTCTATCTTCAATATTAAAATGGTTACACAAAAATTCACCAATTTTGATACGTCTTTTTTTAAATGGACGCTGATATGACAGCTGTCACATACAATCTAACAAAATTGTTTCCAATGAAGTTAAAGACAACTAAGTGCTACTAGAGCCATCTTACGGAAAAAAACCAAACAAACCTTTTGGCCAACCCAATATAACTGAACCAATTTGCTGTACACCTGAGGCTAACACAACATTGTAAATTAACTATACGTCCATTTTTTTTTAATGGTTATAAAAAAAAAAAAAAAGACTAATGTATTGACTGCAACAAGCAAAAGACTTTTGTGCCCAATAAAGTTGACGTTTACTTAAACTCTGGCACAATAATAAAGAATCATAAAACAGGCTTCCCCAAAGGCTATGTATCCCAATATTTGGCAACTGGGGGCATTAGTCTTAAATTTTGCCACTAAGCCATTTTTCCCAAGAAATCTGCTGAAAGAGCATATTGGAATTTCATAGTATTCTAGCTCCACCAAGTGACGGTTTCATCTTGTTGCTGTGTTCCTGCTCATTTGATAACCTCTGAAGAGGATGCTAACAAAATAATACTTTCTACATAAAATATACTCATCCAGCTGATCAAACTTGAGGGTATTTTTCTCTATTCATTCATGGTTTGAAAAAAATCTTGCATTTGAACTTCTGAAATTCTATCCTTCACTCTGCCTTTCTAAAATATCAATATATCAGCTTGAAATACAAAATCATATAATAACAGGATTTCTAAAATTCATTATTTCACTTTCCATTCTGAGTTTATCATTACTTTTGTTGAGGAAAAAAAATGAATGCAAGTTTCTTATTTCCCCCAGATATTTGTGTTTTAGAAATTAAAGTTTATATAACACAGAGCAGTCACCTTATTCTTAAAAAAAACTATCCCCATGTAAGAAAGCATCATAGACACTTTTAAAATATAATTTTTGAAAAGCAAGGGTTTCTGTAGCTCAAAATTCCTGTTTCTCTAGCTCAAAAACTACAGAATAATGGGAGAGGCCTTTTTTGTCAAATAAAAAGCTATATTGTATTTCTATTAATAAAAAGTAATATGGTCATTATTCAAAAGAAGTAATTAACTCCTGACATGGAAACATAGTTTTAAAAGAGAAAAAAAAATTAGAAACTATTTATAATTCCTCCAGCAAAAAGTAGCCAATATTACATTCTTGGTAGATAATATCAGGCTATTTGTTATACATACATTCACATATGTATCTGGGGGTACAAAAATAGTATCAATATAGTACAAGTAATTTTCTAGTTTTCTTTTTTTCTTTATGGAGGTTATAATGTATAACATTATTTTATATAAATGCACAGTCTTCCAAATATGAAATATATTAACCTTTGTATATCAATGTCTCATTAAGCATTTTTGTTGCTGCCAATTTTTTCCTATAACAGACAGCTGTAAATATACAACTTTGCAGAGTATAGTTATATTAATATCAAAAATAATCTTTAAAGCAAAAAGCATTATTAGAAAAAAAGAATTACTACTTCATGAGTAAAAGGGTCATTTCACCAAAATGGTATAAAGATTTTAAACGTGTACACACCTAAAGCATAGTTTTAAAATAAAAGCAAAAATTGCCAGAACTAAAATATGTTGACATTATACAAAGAGTTTTTATATTAGGGATTTTACATTATATAAAATGTATGTTATATATGGAAGTTTTACACACTTTTAGCTATTGCTATATTAGATTCTTATCTACTTACCAAAAAATAGTAAGAATATAGAAAATTTTAACAACATAATTAATAAGCATGTTTAAAAGACATATAAAGAATACTAAACCCAAAAATGAAAGAATACCTAGCCTTTTTCAGAACATAATAATGTATATAAAATTGACCATTTGTTATTAATAAAGCAAAATTCAATAATTTTTAATAATTGTTTTCATGTGAATCATAATGCAATTTTAAAATGACATTACAAAGAATTTTTTAATGCATTTGGAAATTAAGAAATTTTCTAAATAATTCAGACTAAAAGAAAGCATCAACATGAAAATTAGAGAATACATAGAATTGAATTTTAAGTAAAATAATATCTATTAAAATGTTATTATTTAGCTTGTTAGAAAAGAAGAAAAGCTTAAAATTAATTCATTGAGCTTTAACTTAAGATGATAGAAAAAGAACAAAATAAAAAGGTTAAAAAGATAGAAATAAAATAAACAGAAATTAATTTAATAGGTTAAAAAAATCTGAGAAAGAAGATCAATGAACTAAAAGTTGGGTCTTGGAAAATGCTGATAAAATTGACAAACTTCTAGCAAGGTTGATCAGAATAAAATAGATAACCCTTCTCTAAAAATGTTAAAAATAAAAAAGTGGAAATTACTACAGATGCATCATTATAGAGATTAAAAAGAGACTATTATGAATAACTTTATTCCAATAAATGTAAACACTTAGGTGAAGTGCACAAATTCCATACATACATATATATTTATGTATGCATATATACACATATACACACACACACAATCACACACTTTACCCAAACTGAGTCAAGGAGGAATTTTTTTTAACTAACTAATCAAACTAGTTAATTAAAGAAATGGAGTCAATAATCCAAAATATTTACACACACACACACACGCACGCACACACACACACAAACACACACAGGCCTATACATTTTAACAGGTGAGTTTTAACCAAAAATTTAAGAATTTCCTGGTCCAATCTCACATAAATTCTTACAGCTAGAAAAACAAGGTATACTCTCATTTTATGAGGCTAGTACAACTTTGATACCAAAGATAGTATAGGAGAAAAGGCAATATCACAAGTGAACATAAATAAAAATATCCTAAATAAAACATTAGCAACCTGAATCCCACAACTAACTAATTTAAAAGATAACACAACATGATTAGGCTGTGTTTCCTCCCAAGAAATAAGGTTGGTTTCACATTAGAAAACCTATTAATACAATTCACTATATTGACATTGAAGGAGGAAAGGGCATATGATTATCTCAATAGAATCACAAAAAGTATTTCATTCATTCATTCACTTAAGTATTTATTAGTGCTTACTATGTACCAGGCACCATTCCAACGGCTGGAAAAAAATCCCTGCCTCCATGAAATTTGTATTTCAATGAAAATACAATGAGATACAGCAGATGGAGAAAAATTAAGCAAGGGAGAGGATTGTAGGATGCCCAAAAGGGGCAGGATCTTGAAATTTTATGTAAGATTGTCAGGTAAAGCCTCACTGAAAAGGTTACATCTGAGAAAACCTGAAGGAGGTGAGAGACTATGCCCCAGAGGTATGTGGGGGTCTGAGAATTCTGACAGAAGGCCCAGCCAGGGCAATGGCTCTGGAGAGGAGGTTGCCTGAAGGATCTGAAGAACTTCGCGTCTGGGCAGAGTGGAGGGACATTTGAAGGAGTTGATAGAGCATACATCAGAGAGTAGGAAATGAGATCAGATTGCATAGAGCTTTGTAAGGACTTTGGCTTTTACTGCCACGGAGATAGGATGCCACTGAAGGAGTGTAAGCAAAAAAAAAAAAAAAAAAGTGACAAGATGTTATTATACTTTAACCGGATCACTCAAACGACCAGGATCACTCAAACAACCGTATCAGAATAGACTGTAGGTGGGAAGGATGAACCAGGGTGACTAGTGAAGATGCAACAGCAATAATCCTGGCAAGAGATGATAGTGGCTTAAACCAGGATGAGAACACTGAGAAGTCAGTGAATTCTGAATATATTTTGAATGTAGAGACAACATTCTTTGCTGACAAATTGGTTACGGGGTCTAAGAGAAAGAAGAATCAAGGGGAATTCCAAAAGTTTGACCTGTGCAACTAAGAAAATGCAGCATTTATTCATTATTTAATCATTTAAATCAAAAAAAAAACCTTTCACCAAGCTACAAAAATAAAATATCATTGCATTCAAAAAGAAAGTTTTAGGGCAACCACAGACAGGGGAATAAATGGAAAATAAACTTTTTCACCTGAATAGAGAATTGCATACATTCAAACTCCTAAAGCAAGCAGAGAAATGGGGAGTTATCAAGACACTTAGAGCTACAAGACCGAAATTTGCAAGCAAAATGAGTGCCAACTGGGACCACATTTCCTCAACGCTCCATTATGGCTGTCTCACATCAGTCCCCCAGTGAGAAATGGTCTGCCTTCCAAACATTTTTAAGTCCATTTTTTTTTTTGGAACTCAGGATATATTATTCTCATAAAAACAATGTTACAGGCAGGGTAGAACAGCCCACAGAAGTCCAGTTAACTCAAACCATAGATGAATTATATCGTTACTAATAGGCCCAAAGAACCCAACCATCATTAACAGTATTGTTCCTCAAGGAAAACCAAGGCCAACTTCTACCCCAGACACCATAGTGCTAGTTTCCTCTTGATGTACACCTAGGAGTGGGAAGGTAAATTGTCCCCACCTGCTATCCAAAGCCACAGGGAGGGGGGGGGGGATTCCAGTGGTTCCATAAGCATCAGGAAGAAAAATTAGGAAATAAAAAAGCATCCCCCAATCCTAGACCTCCCCACCCTCTTACCCCAACAAAATCTCCAGCTAGACAGTCTCACCGTAACCAGTGGCAGCCAGGAAGAGTCCCAAGCACACCTGGATGCCTCCAGGATCAGAACTTTTGGTCCAGTCCCAGTGAAATGGAGCAGGACGCTATGGTCCTTCCCTACCATGTCCTCCGCCTGCCTTTTGTCTGTGGAGAAACTCGCCAAACAATAAGTTTAATCAGAGAAATGAGAAAATGCAGAAACAAAGGGAAACAGGCAAATAAGACCAAATTATAATAGTTTAGTCATTAAGCAAAGTCAAGGACCTTTAGTCCCTCCTCAAGGGCTATAGATAATATTCTGAGCCGTATCCTGTGAGCTGTTTTGTAGATACTGAAACCCCCATCAGGTGGAAGACGTTAACTACATGATGACCAGACTGTAGGCACGACATAAGCTGCCACAATTCCGAGAGCTGGCCTCAAAAAATGGGAACAAACTGACCCTGGAACTGAAGACTAACTGTACTTAAAACACTCAAGATGACGCTAATCAGACCACTGATAACCAATTTCAAGATGACCGTCAGAGCGGCCTGTGCTGTTTCTGCATGTAGCCCCCTCCCTCTGCCTATAAAAGCTCTTGCTCCCTGATTGTCCGCAGGGGGAGTGAGACTTTGGACAGGAGTCTGCCACCCTCACCCCCAAGTTGTGGCCTCTGAAATAAAGCAAACTTTCCTTTCCACCAACCTTGCCTCTTTATTGGCTTTTGAGCAGCGAGCAGCAGGACCCCACTTTCTGTTACACCAGCTTGCTTTGTGAAGAGGACTTCTGGCAACCAGGCCTGGAGATGAGTCGTCAGGTCAAGATTCCTGTCTAAGATAAGTTTTTGAGTTCTGTATTCAATCAAGAGCTATCTGAACTGTAGCATATAAATATTATCAATAGGAGGTTAGGGGATAATAAGGTACTCCCTTTGCTGATGCAGAAGAAACCAAGAACACATTATTGGGCCAGAGAGGCCCACTGGCCTGTCCTTCACAGCACAGGACAGTGGGTAAATGGACTTCCTGCAGACGCTCTACAGCGCCCTTGGGAGACAAATGGGTAACAGTCACAGTTTCCCCATTTTTCATGAAGAGGAAATGAAGCCCAGAAAGTATAAGTGGCGGACTTCCAGAAAGGTTTTCAAAAAATAAGAAGCGAAACTTCCAAAGTCAGACTCGCCTCTCTCTAGGTGAAAAGTCCTGCATCAAGTGCAAGTATTTCCTGTTGAGACTTACTGAAAATTCTTTTGGGATTTGTTGATGAGAGCTAAGCATTGCTCAGGTCTCATGGGGTGGGGGGAAAATGATAATTTATAACTGTGACATTTTGCAAATGTTTCAACCTCTGCAGAGCTAATTATGTTTCCTAGGGCTTTTCCTAGATTTTTCTTGACTGTTTGAATTAGTGATGAATTACTTGGCATAGCTCTTCTGATTACATATGAAATTAAATCTTCTTACTTCTAGTGGGTTTTACTCCCTTTACTTCTTTTCTCATTATCTGGACTACTCAGAAAGAATACTGATATCTACTCTCATTTCACACAAATGTGTTAGATAATTTTTATGCATACATGTCAGACTTACCAAATTCATCTTCCAACTCTAGAAAAAAGAACCTTGTAGTCTACTTTATGCTCAAGTTATCTTTATATATCTTTATATATATAGATATAAAAGATCTTTACATTTTATTAGGTAACTCCACCTTTCCGTCACAAACAGGACTTCTCAGAAATCTTTTTGGGGCTGTAAGACGTAATACAGTTTTCAAAAGAACTACGACGAATACACAATATAGAAAAGATAAAGAGAAAAATGGACATGATAGTGACAATAGATGCCTCTTATTCTTCAGTTTTTATTTAATCTATAAGAAATTCTTGTTACACTTTCATCTGGCATCTCAGTTGAAGTTCTTCTTTAAGGCATTCAGCAGGCGTGCCTTCTAGAAACTTTTCCTCATTCTAGTAAAAAGAGTAATGTACACTTTAGGAGGGTTCATTTTTTTTTTTCAATTCACTTCTGAAAAGAGAAGATGCCAGCCTTCTCTGACTTCATATGTAATCAGATGGAAGGCCCTTAATATTCGCTGTCTCCCAGTGTTAAGCAGGCAGTTAGCTAGGCAGGAGCAGAGAAGGGGGTGGGGACACAGGCCAAATGGCCGGAAACCACGCATCTTGTAAACAGCGGGGGTCCTTGGGCAAACAAAGAAAAGCGGGAACCTCCAGACTGACAGGAAACCACATATTTTGGGGTGATAGCTGTCCTGCAGGCAGACAAAGAAAAGGGAGAAAAGGCAGGAATCTCTGGCATTCGAATGTAACTTTTTGCTCATTATGACTTCATTACAATAAAATTAGCCGTGCAGATAAGAAGTTCCCATCATGCACCACGGCAATGACACTTCCCTTCAAGGCTAAATAAGGACACAAATCCCTCCTCCCCTCGGGAAGGTGGAGCTGGGCTGAAAATCAGGGAATACGACCCCCCACACCCCTCCCTCCCAGTGACTATTCTGCCCTTTCCTTTCTGTGCTCCACATAACCGGCTTGCCAAAGACACTCTGGGCAGCTACTCACCTGAGCCTGCCCACTCTCCCCTTGAAAGCGTATTATGGCTTAAATAAACCCTCACTTTGCTTTCTTGACCTCCTCCTGTCTCATCTCCAGATACTTTCTGCAATGAGACAGGAACTTTTCACCAGGAACATCTTGGCAGAGGCAGCCAGGAGAACTCCATGAGCCTCAGCCTCTCGCCTCCCTTGTGCTTGAGGCACTGCCTGACTTCCCACTTCTCTCTCTCTGCACCCCCTCACCCCCCACCCCCGATTCTCTGTCGCATTTTGGTACCTACTGCAACTACGTGGCCACAGGTGGAGCCATAAAATCCCCTAGGGCGCTTGTCCCAAGAAATCTCCCACCAGAGGAGTGGGGTCGTGGAAGGGACTAGAGAGAGGATAAGTCTGTCTGCCCACCTCAAGGCGAGTTCCACGCGACGTTTTAGGCACACAGTTAAAAGCATAACACCGCCTCCTCCCCAGGGCTACCCTTATAGGCTTATTATTGGTCTGCCTATGCCTGACTATCCTCTCCTCGCTGCACCCCTACCTCACTCTTACTTTCGTGCCTTACTCTGCTGGAAACGGGAGAAAAGAAATCTGCCAGGCATTTTCCAACCTCGCCCTAGGTTTTGCACTTCTCACTGTACAGGGCACGTCAGGAAAAGTTTCCAGACATCTTCACAGGCAGCTAGGGACCTGAACCATAGGAGCTTTGCCCTCTGGGTTTGCCTTATCCACCATTTAATTAACTGTCATCAGGTCCAATTGTGTGGAAATATAAAATACAACCTTACTTAGAGTTTGTCCCGTGGTTGTGGCCGCTTCAGTCCCTTCAGTCCCTTCAGGAGCTCCGTGGCGCCGCGGGCGGTCTGTGCGTGTACCCCCAGGCGTTGGGAAGGGGGACAGTCCCCTGCAGCACAGTTGGGACCCATGGTGGTGGGACCGTAAGGGTGCCACTCTTCATCCCCCAGCGCTGGGCCGCAGTCCATGGACCGCCAGGCAGCGGGCATCTGTCCCCGCCCCCAACTCCACCCCCGCCTCGCCCTGCAGGGCGGGGCAACTCACCGCAGGGAGCGGGGCGCACATGGCCACTCTCTAGGGATACATGCCCAGGCGGTGACCTGCCCTGCGTCTGCCTCAACTATAACACCATCCTACAGGGACTTCCCTGGCGGTCCAGTGGTTAAGACTCTGCGCTTCCACTGCAGGGGGCTGGAGTGGGTTGGATCTCTGGTCAGAGGACTAAGATCCCACATGCTTCGCAGCACGGTCACAAAAAAAAGAAAAACGAAAATACCATCCTACAGTTATAAAATACCATCCTCTTTTGCAAAAGGCAGGGAAAATGGACAGAAGTTCCTTATGTTCAGGCTCTTAGGGCCCTAAGAAAGAACCCAGAGCTATGCAAGTCCTATGTTAGGGAAACCTTGCTGGCTGGGACTCATTCAGGCTCCACAAATGCCCTCTCTAGTGGCATCCCTGGAGGAACCCAAGCCCCATCTTCAGCCTCTCCGCCTTCCATACCAGAAGTGCAGCCAGACCTTCTTTGCCCCCTTCAGGAAGTAGTAGGTGGGCCTCAGGCCAAAGTCCACACCCCTTGTTCTTTGTCTAACCTCAACCACTGCTGCACTTGCTTAGACAGTTTCTCAGAGGACCCTAGCCGGTTCACCGAAGAATTCCAGGGACCGACTCTCTCCTTTGACCTTACCTGGAAGGAACTAAATATTCCTCTTTCCCACTGCTGCACCACTGAGGAAAAGACCCTTATTTGGCTCAAACATATGCTGATGGATTACTCATTGCCCAACCTCATCAATACCCTGTGGGCCTTACCCCAGTGCCTCTAATGGATCCCAACTGGGACTAACAGCCAGGCCAACCTGGTATCACTGGTAGGGATCACATGATCCTTTGCCTCACTGAAGGGATGAAATGATGCATAATTAAACCTGTTAACTATCATAAGTTTAAAGAGATCACCGAAGGCCAAAATGAAAATCCAGCCCTATTCAGGCCCAAATGGTAGATGCCCTCAGAAAGTATATGAATGTAGACCTAAACATTTTAGAGGGACACACTGTATTTGTAATTCACTTCATTAACCAGTCTGCCCCTGACATCGCCGGGAGCTTCAAAAGCTTGTCATGGGGCCCCAAGACCCCCTCAACCTTCTTACTGATACAGTCTTTAACAATAGAGACCAGGCTGAAGAGGAAAGGAAGAAACAGTGTGACTTAAGAAAGCAAAGATGGAAAGCCAGGCTTCTGGCAGCCATCATGACAAGACCTAAAACACCTCCTGGGAGGAGCTTCAAGAGGCGGAAGAGTAAGACGTGGAGATCACCTTCCTCCCCTCAAATACATCAGAAATACATCTACACATGGAAGTGCTCTTATAGAACACCCACTGAACGCTGGCAGAAGAACTCAGACCTCCCAAAAGGCAAGAAACTCCCCACGTACCTGGGTAGGGCAAAAGAAACAAGAAAAAATAGCGACAAAAGAATAGGGACGGGACCTGCACCAGTGGGAGGGAGCTGTGAAGGAGGAAAGGTTTCCACACACTAGGAAGCCCCTTCATGGGCGGAGACTGTGGGTGGAGGAGGGGGAAGCTTAGGAGCCACGGAGGAGAGCACAGCCACAGGGGTGCAGAGGGCAAAGCAGAGAGATTCCCGCACAGAGGATCGGTGCAAACCAGCACTCACCAGCCCGAGAGGCTTGTCTGCTCCCCCGCCGGGGCGGGTGGGGCTGGGAGCTGAGGCTCGGGCTTCGGTTGGATCGTAGGGCGAGGACTGGGGTTGGCGGCGTGAACACAGCCTGAAGGGGTTAGCGCACCACAGCTAGCCGGGAGGGAGTCTGGGAAAAGATCTGGAGCCGCCGAACAGGCAAGAGAGTTTTTCTTGCCTCTTTGTTTCCTGGTGCGAGAGGAGAGGGGATTAAAAGCGCTGCTTAAATGAGCTCCAGAGACGGGCGCGAGCCGCGGCTATCAGCGCTGACCCCACAGGCGGGCATGAGACGCTAAGGCTGCTGCTGCCGCCACCAAGAAGCCTGTGTGGGAGCACAGGTCACTCTCCACACCGCCCCTCCCGGGAGCCTGTGCAGCCCGCCACTGCCAGGGTCCCGTGATCCAGGGACAACTTCCCCGGGAGAACACACGGCGCACCTCAGGCTGCTGCAACGTCACAACGCCTCTGCTGCTGCAGGCTCACCCCGCCTCCTCCGTACCCCTCCCTCCACCCGGCCTGAGTGAGCCAGAGCCCCCAAATCAGCTGCTTCTTTAACCCCGTCCTGTCTGAGCGAAGAACAGATGCCCTCAGGTGACCTACACGCAGAGGCGGGGCCAAGTCCAAAGCTGAACCCTGGGAGCTGTGCGAACACAGAAGAGAAAGGGAAATCTCTCCCAGCAGCCTCAGGAGCAGCGGATTAAATCTCCACAATCAACTTGATGTACCTGCATCTGTGGAATACCTGAATAGACAACAAATCACCCCAAATTGAGGAGGTGGACTTTGGGAGCAATGATATACATATATTTTTCCCTTTTTCTCTTTTTGTGAATGTGTATGTGTATGCTTCTGTGTGTAATTTTGTCTGTATAGCTTTGCTGTTACCATTTGTCCTAGGGTTCTGTCTGTCCGTTTGGTTTTTTGTTTGTTTGTTTGTTTGTTTAGTATGGTTTTTAGCACTTGTTATCATTGGTGGATTTCTTATACGGTTTGGTTACTCTCTTCTTTCTTTCTTTTTTTTAATTACTTTAAAAAAACTTTTTTTAATAATTATTTTTTATTTTTATTTTAATAACTTTTTAATTTAATTTAATTTAATTTTATCTTCTTTCTTTCTTTCTTTATATTTTTTCTCCCTTTTATTCTGAGCCATGTGGAGGACAGGCTCTTGGTGCTCCAGCTAGGCATCAGGGCTGTGCCTCTGAGGTGGGAGAGCCAACTTCGGGGCACTGGTCCACAAGAGACCTCCCAGCTCCACATAATACCAAACGGCGAAAATCTCCCAGAGATCTCCATCTCAACGCCAAGACCCAGCTCAACTCAATGATCAGCAAGATACAGTGCTGGACACCCTATGCCAAACAACTAGCAAGACAGGAACACAGCCCCATCCATTAGCAGAGAGGCTGCCTAAAATCATAATAAGGTCACAGACACCCCAAAACACACCACCAGACACGGCCTGCCCACCAGAAAGACAAGATACAGCCTCATCCACCAGAACACAGGCACTAGCCCCTCCACTAGGAAGCCTACACAACCCACTGAACCAACTTTAGCCACTGGGGACAGACACCAAAAACAACGGGAACTACGAACCTGCAGCCTGCGAAAAGGAGACCCCAAACACAGTACGATAAGCAAAATGAGAAGACAGAAAAACACACAGCAGATGAAGGAGCAAGGTAAAAACACACCAGACCTAACAACTGAAGAGGAAATAGGCAGTCTACCTGAAAAAGAATTCAGAACAATGATAGTAAAGATGATCCAAAATCTTGGAAATAGAATAGACAAAATGCAAGAAACATTTAACAAGGACCTAGAAGAACTAAAGAGGAGACAAGCAACGATGAACAACACAGTAAACGAAATTAAAAATACTCTAGAAGGGATCAATAGCAGAATAACTGAGGCAGAAGAATGGATAAGTGACCTGGAAGATAAAATAGTGGAAATAACTACTGCAGAGCAGAATAAAAAAAAAATGAAAAGAACTGAGGACAGTCTCAGAGACCTCTGGGACAACATTAAACACACCAACATTCGAATTATAGGGATTCCAGAAAAAGAAGAGAAAAAGAAAGGGACTGAGAAAATATTTGAAGAGATTATAGTGGAAAACTTCCCTAATATGGGAAAGGAAATAGTTAATCAAGTCCAGGAAGCACAGAGAGTCCCTTACACGAAAAATCCAAGGAGAAACATGCCAAGACACATATTAATAAAACTATCAAAAATTAATTACAGGGCTTCCCTGGTGGCGCAGTGGTTATGAATCAGCCTGCCAATGCAGGGGACACGGGTTTGAGCCCTGGTCTGGGAAGATCCCACATGCCGTGGAGCAACTAAGCCCGTGAGCCACAACTACTGAGCCTGCACGCCTGGAGCCTGTGCTCTGCAACGGGAGAGGCCGCAACAGTGAGAGGCACGCACACCGCGATGAAGAGTGGATCCTGCTCGCCGCAACTGTACAAAGCCCTCGCACAGAAATGAAGACCCAACGCAGCCACAAATAAATTAATTAATTAATTAATTTTTTAAAAAAATTAATTACAAAGAAAAAAAATTAAAAGCAGCAAGGGAAAAACAACAAATAATATACAAGGGAATCCCCATAAGCTTAACAGCTGATCTTTCAGCAGAAACTCTGCAAGGCAGAAGGGAGTGCCAGGACACATTAAAAGTGATGAAGGGGGAAAACTTACAACCAAGGTTACTCTACCCAGCAAGGATCTCATTCAGATTTGACAGAGAAAGTAAAATCTTTACAGACAAGCAAAAGCTAAGAGAATTCAGCACCACCAAACCAACTCTACAACAAATGCTAAAGGAACTTCTCTAGGTAGGAAACACAAGAGAAGGAAAAGAACTACAATAACAAACTCAAAACAATTAAGAAAATGGTAATAGGAACATACATATTGATAATTACCTTAAATGTAAATGGATTAAATGCTCCAACCAAAAGACATAGACTGGCTGAATGGATACAAAAACAAGACCCATATATATGCTGCCTACAAGACACCCACCTCAGACATAGGGACACATACAGACTGAAAGTGAGGGGATGGAAAAAGATATTCCATGCAAATGGAAATCAAAGGAAAGCTGGAGTAGCAATTCTCATATCAGACAAAATAGACTTTAAAACAAAGACTATTACAAGAGACAAAGAAGGTCACTATATAATGATCAAGGGATCAATCCAAGAAGAAGATATAACAACTGTAAATAGCAACTGCACCCAACATAGGAGCACCTCAATACTTAAGGCAAATACTAACAGCCATAAAAGGGGAAATCGACAGTAACACAATCATAGTAGGCGACTTTAACAACCCACTTTCACCAATGGACAGATCATCCAAAATGAAAATAAATAAGGAAACACAAGCTTTAAATGATACATTAAACAAGACGTACTTAATTGATAATTATAGGACATTCCACCCAAAAACAACAGAATACACTTTCTTCTCAAGTGCTCATGGAACATTCTCCAGGATAGATCACATCATGGGTCACAAATCAAGCCTTGGTAAATTTAAGAAAATTGAAATCATATCAAGTATATTTTCTGACCACAACGTTATGAGACTAGATATCAATTACAGGAAAAATCTGTAAAAAATACAAACACATGGAGGGTAAACAATACACTACATAATAACCAAGAGATCACTGAAGAAATCAAAGAGGAAATCAAAAAATACCTAGAAACAAATGGCAATGAAAACACGATGACCCAAAACCTATGGGATGCAGCAAAAGCAGTTCTAAGAGGGAAGTTTATAGCAATACAATCCTACCTTAAGAAACAAGAAACATCTCAAATAAACAACCTAACCTTACACCTAAAGCAGTTAGAGAAAGAAGAACAAAAAAACCCCAAAGTTAGCAGAAGTAAAGAAATCATAAAGATCAGATCAGAAATAAATGAAAAAGAAATGAAGGAAATGATAGCAGAGATCAATAAAACTAAAAGCTGGTTCTTTGAGAAGATAAACAAAATTGATACACCATTAGCCAGACTCACCAAGAAAAAAAGGGAGAAGACTCAAATCAATAGAATTAGAAATGAAAAAGGAGAAGTAACAACTGACACTGCAGAAATACAAAGGATCATGAGAGATTTCTACAAGCAACTATATGCGAGTAAAATGGACAACCTGGAAGAAATGGACAAATTCGTAGAAATGCACAACCTTCCAAGACTGAACCAGGAAGAAATAGAAAATACGAACAGACCAATCACAAGCACTTAAATTGAAACTGTGATTTAAAATCTTCCAACAAACAAAAGCCCAGGACCAGATGGCTTCACAGGCGAATTCTACCAAACATTTAGAGAAGAGCTAGCACCTATACTTCTCACACTCTTCCAAAGTAGAACAGAGGGAGGAACAATCCTCAACTCATTGTATGAGGTCACCGTCACCCTGATACCAAAACCAGACAAGGATGTCACAAAGAAAGAAAACTACAGGCCAATATCACTGATGAACATAGAAGCAAAAATCCTCAGCAAAACACTAGCAAACAGTATACAACAGCACATTAAAAGGATCATACAGCATGATAAAGTGGGGTTTATCCCAGGAATGCAAGGATTCTTCAATATACACAAATCAATCAATGTGATACACCATATTAACAAATTGAAGGAGGAAAACCATATGATATTCTCAACAGATGCAGAAACAGCTTTCGACAAAATTCAACACCGATTTATGATAAAAACTCTCCAGAAAGTAGACATAGAGGGAACTTACCTCAACATAATAAAGGCCATATATGACAAACCCACAGCCAACATCGTCCTCAATGGTGAAAAACTGAAACCATTTCCACTAAGATCAGGAACAAGACAAGGTTGCCCACTCTCACCACTATTATTCAACATAGTTTTGGAAGTTTTAACCACAGCAATCAGAGAAGAAAAAGAATTAAAAGGAATCCAAATCGGAAAAGGAGTAAAGCTGTCACTGTTTGCAAATGACGTGATACTATACATAGAGAATCCTAAAGATACTACCAGAAAACTACTAGAGCTAATCAATGAATTTGATAAAGTAGCAGGATACAAAATTAACGCACAGAAATCTCTTGCATTCCTATACACTAATGATGAAAAATCTGAAAGTGAAATTAAGAAAACACTCCCATTTACCATTGCAAAAAAAAAGAATAAAATATGTAGGAATAAACCTACCTAAGGAGACAAAAGACCTGTATGCAGAAAATTATAAGACAATGATGAAAGAAATTAAAGATGATACAAATAGATGGAGAGATATACCATGTTCTTGGATTGGAAGAATCAACATTGTGAAAATGACTCTACTACCCAAAGCAGTCTACAGATTCAATGCAATCCCTATCAAACTACCACTGGCATTTTTCACAGAACTAGAACAAAAAACTTCACAATTTGTATGGAAACACAAAAGACCCCGAATAGCCAAAGCAATCTTGAGAAAGAAAAACAGAGCTGGAGGAATCAGGCTCCCTGACCTCAGACTATACTACAAAGCTACAGTAATCAAGGCAGTATGGTACTGGCACAAAAACAGAAATATAGATCAATGGAACAGGATAGAAAGCCCAGAGCTAAACCCACATACATATGGTCACCTTATCTTTGATAAAGGAGGCAAGAATATACAGTGGAGAAAAGACAGCCTCTTCAATAAGTGGTGCTGGGAAAACTGGACAGCTACATGTAAAGAATGAAATTAGAGCAATCCCTAACACCATACACAAAAATAAACTCAAAATGGATTAAAGACCTAAATGTAAGGCCAGACACTATCAAACTCTTAGAGGAAAACATAGGCAGAACCCTCTATGACATAAATCACAGCAAGATCCTTTTTGACCCACCTCCTAGAGGAATGGAAATAAAAACAAAAATAAACAAATGGGACCTAATGAAACTTAAAAGCTTTTGCACAACAAAGGAAACCATAAATAAGACAAAAAGACAACCCTCAGAATGGGAGAAAATATTTGCAAATGAAGCAACTGACAAAGGATTAATGTCCAAAATTTACAAGCAGCTCATGCAACTCAATATCAAAAAAACAAACAACCCAATCCAAAAATGGGCAGAAGACCTAAATAGACATTTCTCCAAAGAAGATATACAGATTGCCAACAAACACATGAAAGAATGCTCAACATCATTAATCATTAGAGAAATGCAAATCAAAACTACGAGATATCATCTCACACCGGTCAGAATGGTCATCATCAAAACATCTAGAAACAATTAATGCTGGAGAGGGTGTGGAGAAAAGGGAACACTCTTGCACTGTTGGTGGGAATGTAAATTGATACAGCCACTATGGAGAACAGCATGGAGGTTCCTTAAAAAACTAAAAATAGAACGACCATACGACCCAGCAATCCCACTACTGGGCATATACCCTGAGAAATCCATAATTCAAAAAAAGTCATGTACCAAAATATTCATTGCAGCTCTATTTACAATAGCCAGGACATGGAACCAACCTAAATTTCCATCAACAGATGAGTGGATAAAGAAGATGTGGTACATATATACAATGGAATATTACTCAGCCATAAAAATAAATGAAATTGAGTTATTTGTAGTGAGGTGGATGGAGTTAGAGTCTGTCATACAGAGTGAAGTAAGTCAGAAAGAGAAAAACAAATATTGTATGCTAACACTTATATATGGAATCTAAAAAAATGAAAAAAATTGTCATGAAGAACCTGGGGTAAGACGGGAATAAAGATGCAGACCTACTAGAGAATGGACTTGAGGATACGGGGAGGGGGAAGGGTAAGCTGGGACAAAGTGAGAGAGTGACATGGACATATATACACTTCCATATGTAAAATAGAGAGCTAGTGGGAAGTAGCCACATAGCACAAGGAGACCAGCTCGATGCTTTGTGACCACCTAGAGGGGTGGGATAAGGAGGGAGACACAAGAGGGAAGAGATATGGGGATATATGTATATGTATAACTGATTCACTTTGTTATAAAGCAGAAGCTAACACACCATTGTAAAATAATTATACTCCAATAAAGACGTTTAAAAAAAAAACACCTCCTGGTCACCCCAAAAGTACTCCCTGAAGACCCCCGCCAGGAAAGGGAGCCTGTTTTAGCTGTGAGAGCCCCAAACACTGGAGCAAGGAATGCTCAGGAAGCAGGTCCCAGCCTGTTAGGGAAACCACTGACTGAAACCTCCCACCCTGGCCAGGCACCACAGTAATCATCTGCATGAGTTATTTTATGACAGGAAATCCTGGTAAAGAACACGTAACTAACAAGCCACCACCAACCGGAAGAATTCGGCAAAGGTCAAAAGGAGAGAGGAGACCCCAGTCCATAAGTCCATATGTCCTACCAAGCTCCCAGAATCCTCCTTGCTGGAATCCATCTTGGCTGACCAATGCGCACGCCACCAGGAAGGACCCTGAGTCTGAATGATTGGCCAGAGACAACCTGGAAACTAACCCCATCACCATAAAACCTGAGACTGTGAGCCACGTGGCAGAGCAGTTCTCCTGCGTTCCCTTACCCTACTGCTCTCTGCTTGGGCGCCCCTTCCCAATAACATCTCCTGCTTTGTCAGCACATGTGTTTCCTCAGACAATTCATTTCTGAGTGTTAGACAAGAGCCCGCTCTCGGGCCCTGGAAGGGTCCCCGTTCCTGCAACAAGCCTACACCCAAGACGCCATGCCCACTCTGCAAGAAGATGGGCCACTGAAGGAGGGAATGCCCCCAGCTCCAAAGGGATTGAGGAAGCTCCCCGACGCCAGTCATGGCAATGGTTGACTGGGGGACCTGAGACGTCCCAAGGCTCCCAAGAAGACAGTCATCATCACACAGGAGGAACCACGGGTGACCATTGACATGGCAGGTAAACTTGTCCAGTTTCTAGTGGACATGGGAGCCACTTACTCTGTCCTGACTTCTCATGCTGGGCCCCTTGCCCCTGAAACTTCTATTGTCGGGGTAGAAGGAAAACGAAAGCTAAAACATTTCACCACCCCTCTAACCTGCACCTGGGGAAAGACACTTATAACTCACGAGTTTCTTGTCGTGCCTAATGCCCCAGCCCATTATTGGAAAGGGATTTTCTCCCAGCCTTGGGGGGCAACTCTTACTCTCCCTGAAAACCAAAACCAAGGAATATTTTTGTCTGCTCTATGTATTATACAGGACACAAAATATTCCCCCAGAAATTAAAAGAAACTTATAGATCCACAGGTCTGGGATCAGGGAATCCCAGGAAAAGAAAGTTTGTCACTCCTATAAAAATCACTTAAAGGAGGCTAATAACCTCCCTTCCAGGCATCAATACCCTCTATTTCCAGTAAACTCTCTATTTCTCTGCTCTTTTGCTTCTCGTGAAGTCACGTCTCCTTTAACCACACCCATCCTAAGGGTCCTCCTTGTTGTTCACATCAGCACAGCTCCAGTTGACAAACATCCACTATGCCAGGGGTCCCCAACAGCAGAAGGTGAGCGGCGGACGAACGAGCGAAGCTTCATCTGTATTTACAGCCACTCCCCATCGCTCGCAGTACCGCCTGAGCTCCGCCTCCTGTCAGCATTATGGTGAGTTCTATAATTATTTCATTATATTTTACAATGTAATAATAATAGAAATAAGGTGCACAATAAATGTAATGTGCTTGAATCATCCCCAAACCATTCCCCCACCCCCCAGTCCGTGAAAAAATTATCTTCCACGAAACCGGTCCCTGGTGGCAAAAAAGTTGGGGACCGCTGCTCTGTCCAACTCCATGAATGCCATTGCTAAAGTTACTACCTCATCTGACTGTTGGATCTGCCCCGGCAACCACACCTCCCCAGAGGACCTACATCTTTTAGGACTCCCCGCCTCCTTGGGCGACCTGATGGGCTAACAGCAAAATATGCTGTGTTCTCATTTACCACCCAGTAAGGAAGGAAGGACTGGGGCAGGAACCAACTGGGGGCCAAATTCTCTGGAACAGACACCTGCCTCCAAATCAGAGGAAAGGGTATTTCAGCTTTTAGGCAAAGCTAGCCTCTGTTTTTCTGGTATTAGCATCCAGAGACAAAAATTAAGATGGCTTAATGAAACATACTACAATCACACTCTAATTTTTAGTAATCACAGGTGGGTGACAGACACCAACTAGACTGCCAATATCCAACATGTGGGGGATGTCACTATCTGGTGGAAGAACCTAGTGACTGGAATAAACAAAACTAAAGCTCACAATAAAAACATGATAATGGTTAACAATACACAAGAGAAAGCCAACACAGGGAGTAGACAATATTCCAAACTAATGTTTAATATAACTAATAACTATATTCAGATGTACTCCAATTTCTCCCTGTTACAGCTGCTGTATCAAAACTTGAGGTGCCAAGGGAGAAAAAAAAAACACCACAGCTTCAAAAATCTCCAACGTTAAATGACGATGCGTCAGGATTTCAACACATCCCACCTGAAGATGGGGACCATGAACACCCACTGGACAAGGTTGCTGCTTCCTTCTACTCCCCACTAACCATCTCCGCCACTATAAATAACCCCGAGACCCCTCTCTCTGACAGAAAAGCAAAGAGATCTGGACCCTCAGGTAAGGAAAATGCCCATGCTCAGCTGGAAGCAGTTACAGAAGAGGGACTATTGACCCTTGACCCTTAAAAGATTTTAAGGGTCCAGACTCCTTGGGGGGGGGGAATGTTACAGCAGGCAGGTAGCTAGATACAAGCAGAGAAAGGGGGGAATGGGCCAGGTGTCAGGAAACCACATATCTTGTAAACAACAGGGGTCCTTGGGCAGACAAAGGAAAGCAGGAACCTCCAGACTGACAGGAAACCACACATTTGGGGGTGATAAGTGTCCTGGAGGCAAAGGAAGGTTGGAAAAGACAGGAATCTCCAGCATCTGAATGTAACCTTTTGCTCACTGTGCCCTCATTACAATAAAATTAGCCTTGCAGATAAGAAGTTCCCATCATGCACCACTGCTATGACACTTCCCATCAAGGCTAAATAAGGACACAAATCCCTCCTCCCCTCGGGAAGGTGGAGCTGGCATGAAAATCAGGGAATACGACCCCCAAACTCCCTCCCCAATGAATGTTCTGTCCCTTCATTTCTGCCCCCCACATAACCAGCTTGCCAAAGAAACTCAGCGCAGCTACTCACTTGAGCCTGCCTGCTCTCCCTTTGAGAGCATACTATCACTGTCAATGAGAAGGTTGAGGGACTTCCCTGATAGTCCAGTGGTTAGGACTCTGTGCTTCCACTGCAGGGGGCATGGGTTTGATCCCTGGTCAGGGAACTAAGATCCCACAAACTGCACGGTGCGGCCAAAAAAAAAAAAAAAAAAAAGCAGCATGAAGGTTGAGAGGGGTTTGGGGCCCCATGGCAAGTTTTTGTAGCTTCGGACGAATGTCACCAGGATAAGTAGCAAGAAAGAGTAATTAAAAACAACACAAATGCCAAAGAAGAACAATAAGAAAGGCTGGCCATTTTCCCAGTCTGAGGTACAGTTCCTTATGTCCCTGCTGTTGTTTGGAATGTGTGGACCACACTGGCAAATAGATGAAAAAGCCATAGGAGGTCACACAATCACAACAGTCAGCAGAACAATGGAGAGGGGAGAATAAGCCTAACCAAGGAACAAAGGAAGGGACCAGAGGCAAAATGGAATTCCTTCCATTAATCACAAGAGTCTTTGCTTCTTTATTCCCCGTGACACACCATTCCCCCCCAAATCTGAAAATGATATCTAAGAATAAAATGTGCATTTTAGTCTGGAGTCATTTTGTCTTCCACCAGAGGACCGGCCTCCCATGGAAACGGGGACAGAGGCAGGGGGAAGGGAAGCTGCTGGGTTTGCTCTCCTACGGGAGAGGGGCAGCTGCTGTCACAGACACCTCCACTTCAGTAAGAAAGGGATGACCCCAATCAGAGCTGGAGAGAGCTTCTGCTATAGCCAATGACTGGTGAGAAAAAAGTTAAGTCCCATATGTCTCCTACCTGCAAGAATATTATTTCAATATATAATTCAATTCTTTATTCCCTCAGCTTCTCCACTACCAGTTTTTCATAAGATATATATATACCAACATATATAATAATGAATAGGTATGGCCTATGATTTGAAGCATATAAAGTATAATATTTATTAAAATATTTCATATTTATACAATAAAGTATATATTCATTTATTCAACAAATAAATATGAATACATGTAATGAATGGGGTGTGGTCAGCTCTTCCCCAGTCTTGCTTCAAATCTTTACTGATGTTTGTGTTTCACAAAGCAAACAGAAACAGTTTGAAATAAATCATGAAAACTTTCAGGGATATAGCCATGTCAAAGAATATTGATTTATGGGACGAGATGGACACAGTATATGGCTAAGTTTAAAACAACAGTTTATCACTAAGGCTACAAAACAGCATGTCACAGTGTGTGACTTTTAGTTACAGTTATATATTCATTCATCCCTTCAACAAATGTGTATTGCCCATCTACCAGTAGCCAATCACTGTTATACTCACAAAGGTCCTTTGGCCTTGAAGAGTTACATTCTAGACGGGGGTCTGGGGGAAGCAAGCCTGGCAATAAACAATAGATGGAATTAAATAAGTATGTTCTCCAGTATGTTAGAAAATCCTGAATTCTGTGAAGGAAAGCAGAGTGGGGCAGACTAAGGAGGCCCAGAAGTGGTGGGTTTAAGGAAGTGTGGAGTGGGTTTTGGATTTAAATAGGGTTGTCAGGCTGGGCTCTTTTGAGAATGTGAGATCTGAGCAAAGACTAGAAGGTGAGGGGTATTTAAGGAGATGGTCCTGAGGCAGGAGATAGATGGGCTCCAGGCTAGACGTTTACAACCAGCCCCCTGTTTACACTTCCAGATAGAAATAACAACAGGAACAAGGTAAATAGCTGGACTTTGTCTCCAGTGGACACTTTAAAATAACAGTCATGGCAGGGGCAGAGAGGAGCTAAACCCTGCTTGGGTAAAAGATCAAGAGGTCACGTATTTCTCATCCTTGGGGCCAGGGAGGCCTTGACTGCACATGCACAGAAAGGCTCCTCGGGGGTCAAAAGCGGGGGGCCCTGAGTCAAAGAACAAAACAAGACGATTATCCAGATGGAAACAAAGACCGGGAAGACTACCCCTCTATAAATGATTTAAACTTCCCAAAGGCACGACTTTTCTCCGAGCTCACCTGTGCATCTGTCGGCAGGTACTCTGCTTTTGTAATAAACAACTTCCCTTCCTCTCTACCTTCCGTCTCCTTGTCAGAATTCTTTTTTTCAAGGCAGACAAGGACAGGAGCCCAGACTCTAGCCACTGGCCCTCGTGGTCCAGTGGTTAGGATTCAGCACCCTCGCTGCCACGACCAGGGTTCAATCCCGGGTCAGGGAACTAAGGTCTCGCTTCCAGCTGCTACTCACTGGTGTCTCTCGGAAATCAGTCCTACTTGCGAAAGAGCCAGGACAAGGGCCTGAAGATACAGTGTGCCTGGAGTGCATAAGTGACAGCAATGGGGCCAGGGGGCGCTCATGCTGGAAGAACCAAGAGCAGAAAACATGTCAGAAATGGATGGGGAGGGCAGATCCTGGGAGTTTTATAAGACACTGTGTAGTATTATTATCTCCGTATAAACACTAGAAAAGTGTAAGCCAAAAAGGTTGATTTTTTTTTCTGAGTGACAGGATGACAAATACTTCATACTTTCTACATACTTTGCTTTCCAGCTATACTGAAATATCGTTGATATACATCACTGTATAAGTTTAAGGTGTACAGCATAAAGGTTTGACTTACACATATTGTAAAATAATTACCACAACAAGTTTAGTTAGCATGCATCATCTCATACTGATACAATAAAAAGGGAAAGCAAATAAATTCATTTGTACTATTTTTTTTAGATTCCACATATAAGCAATATAATATGATATTTGTCTTTCTCTGTTTGACTTACTTCACTTAGTGTGATAATCTCTAGGTTCATCCATGTTGCTGCAAATGGCATTATTTCATTCTTTTTTATGGCTGAGTAGTATTCCACGGTATATATGTACCACATCTTCTTTATCCATTCCTCTGTCAACAGACATTTAGGTTGCTTCCATGTCCTGGCTACTGTAAATAATGCTGCTATGACCATTGGGGTGCATGTATCTTTTTGAATTATGGTTTTCTCCGGAATATGCCCAGTGGGATTGACATATACACACTGCTGTATATAAAATAGATAACTAATAAAGACCTACTGTATAGCACAGGGCACTCTACTCAATACTCTGTAATGACCTATATGGGAAAAGAATCTAAATAAGAGTGGATACATCTACATGTATAACTGATTCACTTTGCTGTACAGCAGAAACTAACAGAACATTGTAAACCAGCTATACTCTAATAAAAAAAAATTTTTTTTAAGGGAAAGCAAAAAAAGACGAGAAAGATTTTTTCCTTGTGATGAGAACTCTTCGGATCTACTCATTTAACTTCCCTGTACAGTTGACCCGTGAACGACATGGGTTTGAACTGTATGGTCCACTTATAAGCAGATATTTTTCAATAAATATACAAAAATAAACATGTAGAATATCATGCACAAGACTTGAAGTGAATAGCCTGTCTTACATAGGCATATTTATGTAAGTGATAAATATGAGGTGAGTGATATTTAATATAAAATGAATAATGTGTTAGTTTTCTTACTGTTTTATAACTTTGTTTTCAAAGAATTACATTACCGTACAGTATGTCTCTCTCTTGTAATTGGAGATATTGCATTATCAGCCTATCATCACAGGTAAGTGGGTTTTTTTAATGTAACAATGTTTCCATTACTATATTATGAATATGACTATAATACTGTACGCCATAAAAATTTTATAACGATTCATTCATTAGTGTACAAGCGAGGCTACTGTGAAACAACTGATTACACTAGGCTACCATAAAGCAATCATGTTGCTACTGCTTCAATATCAATGCATGAATTGATATACCTGTAAATAAACATAAATTTCTCTTCCACATTATCTTTTCACTTTGAAGTTTAGTGTTAGTCATAAGCATAACATCTACAGTGTATTGCATCACATAAGACAATATTGCTGTAGGTACTGACAGACAGATGATCTATCTTGTAGACAGACACAAATCTAACAGTATCGATAAACACAGTGCAGTACTGTAAATGTATTTTGTCTACCTTATGATTTTCTTAATAACATTTTCTTTTCTCTAGCTTACCTTATTATAAGAATACAGGATAATACATATAACATACAAAATATGTGTTAATCAACTGCTTATGTGATTGGTTAAGCTTCAGGTGAATAGTAGGCTATTAGTAGTTAATTTTTTTTTTTTTAATTTATGTATTTATTTATTTATTTATTTTTGGCTGTGTTGGGTCTTCGTTGCTGCTCATGGGCTTTCTCTAGCTGCGGTGAGCGGGAGCTACTCTTCATTGTGGTGCGCAGGCTTCTCATTGCCATGGCTTCTCTTGTTGTGGAGCACAGGCTCTAAGTGTGCGGGCTTCAGTAGTTGTGGCTTGCAGGCTCAGTAGTTGTGGTGTGCAGGCTCTAGAGCACAGGCTCTGCAGCTGTGGTGCACGAGCTTAGTTGCTCCACAGCATGTGGAATCTTCCCAGACCAGGGATCGAACCTGTGTCCCCTGCATTGGCAGGCGGATTCTTAACCACTGCACCACCAGCGAAGTCCTGTAGTTAAGTTTTTAAGGAGTCAAAAGTTACAGTTAGATTTTCCACTGTGTGTGGGGGGTAGGCGCCCCTAACCCCTGCATTGTTCAAGGGTCAACTGTATATTATATAGCAGTGTTAACCATAGTCATCACACTGTACATGACATCCTAGTGCTTATTTATCTTATAACTGGAAGTCTGTAGCTTTTGACCACCTTCCTCCAATTATGCTTCTTTGTGTACTGGTTTCACAATTAGGAAAAGAAGGAAAAGATATATATCTGATAAGGGGTTAATATCCAAAATATATAAAGAACTCATACAACTCAATAGTTTAAAAAAAATAACCCAATTAAAAATGGGCAAAGAACATAAACAGACATTTTTCCAAAGGTATATAAAAGGCCAACAGGTACATAAAAAGATGCTTAACATCACTAGTCATTTGGGAAATGCAAATTAAAACCACAATGAGATATCATCAAAAAAACAAGAAATAACAAATGCTGGTGTGGATGTGGAGAAAAGGGAACCCTTGTGCACTGTTGGTGGGAATGTAAACTGGTGCAGCCACTGTGGAAAACAGTATAGCGTTTCCTCAAAAAATTAAAAATTGGACTACCATATGATCTGGCAGTTTCACTTCTGGGAATATATCCAAAGGAAATGAAAACACGAAATCAAAAAGATATATGCACCCCCATATTCATAGCAGCATTATTTACAATAGCTAAAATACTTAGGAAGCAACCTAAGTGTCCATCAATGGATGAATGGATAAAGAAGTTGTGGTATATATATAATGGAATGTTATTCAGCCATAAAAAAAATGAGGAAATCCTATCATTTGTGACAACATGTATGAAACTTGACGTTGTTATTGTAGGTGAAGTAAGTCAGAGAAAGACAAATACTGTATGATCTCATTTATATGTGGAATCTAAAAACAAAAGAAAGAAAAACAGAGCAAAACAAACAACAACAACAAAAAACTCATAGAAAAAAATCAGACATGTGGTTACCTGAGGCAGAGGGAGGAGGGGGAAGGATTGGAGGAAGGTGGTCAAAATGTACAAATTTCCAGTTATAAGATAAATAAGTACTAGGAGGCAATGTACCAGATGATGACTCTGGTTAACACTGCTGTATGATATACATGATATTTGTTGAGAGTAAATCCTAGGAATTCTCACCACAAGAATTTTCTTTCCCTTTTTCTTTTCTTCTTTCTTTTCTTTATAGTGTATCTATATGAGATGATGGATGTTAGATGAACGTATTGCAATAATCATTTTACAACATATGTAAATCAAGCCATCATGCTGTACACCTTAAACTTATGCAATGATATGTGTCAATTATTTCTCAATGAAACTGGAAAAAAACCAAGTTTTTTGAAGTATTGATGCCTGGCTCCACTCCCCAGACACGCTGATAAATATAATAGGATGCAACCCAGGCATCAGGATTTTTTAAATCTCCCCCAGGTAGTTTTATATGCAACAACAATTGAGAGTCCCTGGCATTCAAAGGGCCAAAAGAGGGCCCGATGCCTGTGGGGAACTGGAAGGAAATGTAATGGGAGGAGTCAACAGATGCCAATTATACGCCAAATTTCCATACTAGGAAGTCTGGATATATATACATAGATAGATATAGAAAGAGTTAGAGATAGCTGATAGGTAAATGGATGGATGGATACATAGGTAAAGAGATAGATAGATGATAGATAGATGATAGATAGATAGATAGATAGATAGATAGATAGATAGATAGATCGATCTAGCTGTCTGTAAAAGTCTCATTTCTTGAATAGCTAATAGATATCTCAAAACTATGATGTAAAAATCCAAACTCCTGATTTCTACCCCCACCTCTACAAAAAAAATCTCCTTTCCTCCTTAAGTCTTTCCCATCTCAGTAAGTCTCAGCTCCATCCTTCCTAAAGCTCTAGGAGCCATCCCTGAAGCTCACTATTTTAGGCATCTTTATTTAATCCTTACTCTTCAGTAGTTCTCTTACCTGAAGCTCTTGAGAGTACATTACTGCTGCTTATTGAGCACGCTGACTCACAATTGTGATACAGGATTTCCTTATGTGCTTTGTAATTTTGCATTGTGAGCTCTTTAGGACTCTTTGGGACTCTCTTGGTGGGTATCTCGTGCTATCTGGATTGAGGGTACTCCTCCTGAGAGGCTTTACATTTACTTTGCCAAAAGCCTACCTTTTTCACAGGCTCGGACCTCTTTTACGTTAATTTATTGACTTGAAGTTTCCAGAACCATACAGCTAGAAAGATTTCGATCCCAACTCTGGGTGATAGGGATATAGTTGTGAATTTTCAGGAAAGACATTTTCTATCTAAAATCTAAATGAAGACATACAAGTGTCCTTCAGACACCATTCTGCACCACTGGATAAGTTTTCTAGTGTGCATCTTCAAAGGCCCCCACTTTCTATGGGGGTCTCAAATGCAACCTTTAAACTCATAGAATCCCAAGTCATTATCACCTATGCTTGTGTAGGTCCTGAGATGAACCTCTATGTGACTGAAACAAGGATTCCATGTTACCCTCTCATGATCCCATTCCCAGGCTTCCAGTGTGGTTTGGCTCTGGATTTCAGTTTATACTTCATTTTTAGCCCATTGGAAATGTCCTTACATGCTTTCTGGCTCGGTTACACATTTTAAAATGATATTTTTTTATATTTCCTCTAACATGTGCAAGTGTTTTCTAGCAGGAAGCTTTCTGGGTAATCTAGTTTGCCATATTGCCAGAAATAGACATAGCAAGTGGTAGCATGATGCCATAAACATTAATAGGCTATGTTAAAATGAAGCATCTCAAACCTGAAGAAAAACCATTACGATTTTTCAGGGATTTATAAAATCATGCAACACTACATATGGAATTTTACAAAGTGTCATGAAATGTGGTAATAAATATTTAGAAGTTTCTTTTGAGGTTTCTCATTTTAAAGCAAAGGTATTTTACAAATCAGAGCCACATTCATTGGGGAAACACTTGTTCTGTCACAGTTAAGGGCTGAAATAATACCAAAAAAGGCATATGGTGAAACCCAAAATGTATATCTTTGTCAGCCAAATATTGTTGGATGATACATGGAAAGCATTACAGAAGAGTAAAGAAACAAATGTTGGAACAAATTACATAGTGTTGAAGGTTTGCTATATATTTGGATGAAGCACTGATGTTTCTAACACATTTCAGCTTATGGTATTTTCTGGATTCTGTTTCCAATAACAAAATACATGAAGAACTATTTTTTGTGAGCCATGACAATAGAGGATGAAATAATATTTTCCCTCAGTTATAAATAACTTCTTTTAGAAAGATTACAATACATGGAAAAGAGCAGGAAACTACTTGAATTGGAATTTTAGAAATTCCCAAGCAAAGGTACAGATAAAGTACCCCACATGAACTGCATTCCCTCTATCATTCAAAGGCTAGCTATTGGCAGCAAAGATGGTGAAGCCATAAGACAGCAAAGTGCTACAGAATGTCGTGGGTGAGGTTAGACTTATAAAAACAAGACATTTTAAAATGTAGGGGCCTCTTTGCATTCTTGTAGAGAGAGTAACTTTCTTAGATCAGGTTCCCTGGGAAGCAGATTCTGAGAAAGAGTATCACATAGAAATTTTATTGGAGAATGCCCTTGGGACCAACTGTGGGGAAGTGAAGGAGGCAGGATTAGGCAGAAGGAGAAATTGAACTGAGATGCAGTTCCCACAAGGTCCTCAACCCATCCCCTGCGTAGCTCTGGAGCTGGGATGGCCCCTCAATGTGGTCCCATCTCGCCGCAAGCTGGCCCAGCCCTTAATCCAGACCCGACCAGTTATTGAATGAGAGCTGCCCCTGGGAGGGGATGTGACATTGGGTGAGGCGTCTTTCTTCCACTGAGAGCTGTACCTAGAGGATGACCTGCCAGCCACCAACATGACGTGAAGGGCTGGGGGAAGTGCCCTACAGCATCCACCAAAGCCACCACGCAGAGGATTGAAGGAGAGACTGTGGCAAAGTGCCTGAAAGAACTGGCCAACTGAAAGACGAGTTCTTCATTTGCCTCTTACAAAGAAATGTGCTGACCTTGGCTATAATGACAACTAGAAGACACAAGGATGTGACACACCACAAAAAATTCAGTCTAACAATAGACGAAAACATAACTACTTTTTTTTTTAACATCTTTATTGGAGTATAATTGCTTTACAATGGTGTGTTAGTTTCTGCTGTATAACAAAGTGAATCAGCTATACGTATACATATATCCCCATATCCCCTCCCTCTTGCGTCTCCCTCCCACCCTCCCTATCCCACCCCTCTAGGTGGTCACAAAGCACCGAGCTGATCTCTCTATGCTATGCAGCTGCTTCCCACTAGCTATCTATTTTACATTTGGTAGTGTATATATGTCCATGCCACTCTCTCACTTCATCCCAGCTTACCCTTCCCCCTCCCCATATCCTCAAGTCCATTCTCTACATCTGTGTCTTTATTCCTGTCCTGCCCCTAGGTTCATCTGAACCATTTTTTTTTACATGTTGTTTCCAAAAATTATGTAGCCTAAAAAACTCTAATGCATGCACATTTAAGAAACCTGGAAAATTGTTTCAACTTGTGCAAAAGCTTCAATAGTTTTGGTGCATGTTAAACCTAGATGTTAAACTATTTCAAAAAGATACATGCACCTCAGTGTTCATAGCAGCATTATTTACAGTTGACAAGGTATGGAAGCAACCTAAATGTCCATCAACAGATGAATGGATAAAGATAATGTGATATATATATATATATCGTGGAATACTACTCAGCCATTAAAAAAGAATGAATTTTTGCCATTTGCAGCAACATGGATGGACTTGGAGGGCATTATGCTAAATGAAATAAGTCAGACAGAGGAAGACAAATACTGTATGATATCACACATATGTGGAATCTAAAAAATACAACAAACTAGTAAATATAACAGAAAAGAAGCACACTCACAGATATAGAGACCAAACCAGTGGTTATCAGTGGGGAGAGGGAAGGGGGAGGGGCAATATAAGGGTAGGAGATTATAGGTGCAAACTATTAGGTATAAAATAAGCTACAAGGACTTATTGTACAACACAAAGAATATAGCCAATATTTTATAATAACTGTAAATAGAGTATAACCTTTAAAAATTGTGAATCACTATATTGTACACTTATAACATATAATATTGTACAGCAACTACATTCCAATTTTTTTTTTTAAAGATTTATTTTATTGATTAATTGATTGATTGATTGATTGCTATGTTGGGTCTTCGTTTCTGTGCTAGGGCTTTCTCTAGTTGCGGCAAGTGGGGGCCACTCTTCATCACGGTGCGCGGGCCTCTCACTATCGTGGCCTCTCTTGTTGCGGAGCACAGGCTCCAGACGCGCAAGCTCAGTAGTTGTGGCTCACGGGCTCAGTCGCTCCGCGGCATGTGGGATCTTCCCAGACCAGGGCTCGAACCCGTGTCCCCTGCATTGGCAGGCAGATTCTCAACCACTGCGCCACCAGGGAAGCCCCCAATTTTTAAAAAAAAGAAAAAAAGACCTAGATGTTAAAACTTTTAAAATTATAAACCTTCACTAGATAAAAATTTCCTAGTTATTGTTTAGCAATAATATTTAAGTAATTTTGAATTAGCTTTAAACAATGACAATCACAATTTGGAAAGCGTAGTCAAAGATACACTTTTTCCATTTGGATTAACATATTGTTGGAAGAACTTTTTCAACCATGACAGCCAATAAAATCAAGTATCTAAATAAATTGAAAACATAGGCTTTTGAATTTCTACATCACAAAATGTTAAACCAGGTTTTTTAATTGAAGTATCTGATCACGCAATGATGCGAGGCTTAAATTGCATACTTATTCAGAACCAGGATAATTCAGCAGCTCAAAGCTCCTGGGCTCCCACAGTTCCCCAGTTGAAATGCCCATTCTCTTCTTTCTAGGCTCCAGCTCCTAGACTGTGTCTGGTTATCCCCCTTAACACTTAGTATAGCAGCCTCCAAGCCTTTATCTCCATGTATCACCATCAGTAAAAAAATGTTTAAGCATGTAGCTCCTTTTATTTGTTCATAAATTATGCACATGTTCTACACTACTGACAAATTATCTATTTTATGTAACATATACAAAAATAGAAATTTAAACAGATAAGACAATTCTTGCCCAAAATGCATAAATTATGAAGAAACATCAGACAACTCCAAATGAAGAAAGAGTGTCTAATGTAAGTGGTATTTAATCTTCAAAAATGTCATGGTCCAGCTACATGTAAAAGAATGAAATTAGAACACTTCCTAACACCATACACAAAAATAAACTCAAAATGGATTAAAGACCTAAATGTAAGGCCAGACCCTATAAAACTCTTAGAGGAAAACATAGACAGAACACTCTATGACGTAAATCACAGCAAGATCCTTTTTGACCCATCTCCTAGAGTAAGGGAAATAAAAACAAAAATAAACAAATGGGACCTAATGAAACTTAAAAGCTTTTGCACAGCAAAGGAAACCATAAACAAGACAAAAAACCCTCAGAATAGAAGAAAATATTTGCAAATGAAGCAACTGACAGAGGATTAATCTCTAAAATATACAAGCAGCTCATGCAGCTCAATATCACAAAAACAAACAATCCAGTCCAAAAATGGGCAGAAGACCTAAATAGACGTTTCTCCAAAGAAGACATACAGATGGCCAACAAATGCATGAAAAGATGCCCAACATCACTAATCATCAGAGAAATGCAAATCAAAACCACAATGAGGTATCGCCTCACACCGGTCAGAATGGCCATCATCAAAAAATCTACAAACAATAAATGCTGGAGAGGGTGTGGAGAAAAAGGAACCCTCCTGCACTGTTGTTGGGAATGTAAATTGATACAGCCACTATGGAGACAGTATGGAGGTTCCTTAAAAAAGTAAAAATAGAAATACCATACAACCCAGCAATCCCACTACTGGGCATATACCCTGAGAAAACCATAATTCAAAAAGAGCCATGTACCACAGTGTTCATTGTAGCACTGTTTACAATAGCCAAGACATGGAAGCAACCTAAATGTCCATCAACAGATGATTGGATAAAGAAGATGTGCCACGTATATGCAATGGAATATTACTCAGCCATAAAAAGGAACAAAATTGAGTTATTTGTAGTGAGTTTGATGGACCTAGAATCTGTCATACAGAGTGAAGTAAGTCAGAAAGAGAAAAACAAATACCATATGTTAACGCATATGTATGGAATTTTAAAAAGCAGTACTGATGAACCTAGTGGCAGGGCAGGAATAAAGACACAGACGTAGAGAACAGACTTGAGGGCATGGGGGTGCGGGGGAAGGGGAAGCTGGGATGAAGTAAGAGAGTAGCACTGATGTATATACACTACCAAATGTAAAATAGATAGCTAGTGGGAAGCAGCCGCATAGCACAGGGAGATCAGCTCGGTGCTTTGTGACCACCTAGAGGGGTGGGATAGGGAGGTTGGGAGGGAGACACAAGAGGGAGGGGAGATGGGGATATATGTATACATATAGCTGATTCACTTTGTTGTACAGCAGAAACTAACACAACATTGTAACGCATTTATACTCCAATAAAGACATGAAAAAAATTATATTTTGGACAAACAATATGGGAAAAAGTACTTTTTATAATAACAAAATAGAAAATTAAATTTTTTTTTAAATGTCATAGTCATGAAAGACAAAGATTTAGAAACTGTTCCAAGTTGGAGTGACAACTAAATGCAATGCGTGATCCGGGGTTGGATCTTGAAGTCATAAAGGAAATTTTGGAGAAAATAGGCAAACTTTGAGTGGGATCTGTGGATTATATGGTCATGTTAGATGAATGTCAATTTCATAGTTTTGATTTTTGCATTGTAAATACACTCTAAATATTAAGGGTTACAGGGCATTATGTATGCAACTTATTTTCCAGTAGTTCAGGAAAAAATAAAACCCACAGTCAATGTATGTGTATGTATTTGTGTGTGTGTGTGTGTATGTGTGTGTGTTTGTGTGCATGTAGAGAGACAGAGAGTAAAAGAATGCAAATATGAACAATATCAACATTTTGAAAATCTGGCTGAAGGATATACAGAACTCTATAGATCTTTGCACTACTTTTGCAAGTTTTCTGTAAATCTGAAATTGTTTCAAAGCAAGAAAGGTTAAAAATTTAATACAAACCAAACAGAACAAAAAATCCTTTGAAAAGATGACACAAAAAATAGAAACTAGTTTTAAAGTTTCCAGTTATTATTAGTACAATACAATGTATTGATTTTATTAAATTACTAATAACTTTAACTAGTTTTAAAGTATTCTAGTTATTATTAGCACAAAATAATGTATCGATTTTATTAAAATACTAATAACTTTTTCAGTATGAGACTATTAATAGTTATAGATATTTGTCCTGTCCTCTTCTTTATGAAACTGTTCCAGAGGAAAACGTTCAGTGAACTTTTCATTCATAAAAAATTAAATTAAATTTCCAGATCATAAAACCAACCCCTCTCTTAAAACATTAGATTCAGTCCTTTAAAAGTAACTTTTTATGGGTTAACATTTAATATTTGAAAATTAATGAATCATAAGCAATTTAACAAATATATTTAACATCTATTTCCAACTGTTTGAAAGGTTTAAATTATTTTATTTAAGATAATGTTTATATTTTCTCAAGAAATAAAATAGAAATGATTTCCTATAAGACACTTAAAGTCATGTTCTAATCATTTTCCACATTTCTGGTTCTCTCTTCCCTGTTAGTTTCAAAACAGGGTGACATCCTCAGAGTAGTCAGGATTTGGAATATCATGTAGGAGGAAGTGGTAATAGTTTTTTGTTTTGTTTTGTTTTGTTTTGTTTTGTTTTTTTAATGTTTCTTCTGATTTTTTTTTTTTAATTTTTTTTTAATTAATTTATTTATTTTTTATTTTATGGCTGTGTTGGGTCTTCGCCTCTATGCGAGGGCTTTCTCCAGTTGCGGCAAGCGGGGGCCACTCTTCATCACAGTGCGCGGGCCTCTCACTATCGCGGCCTCTCTTTGTTGCGGAGCACAGGCTCCAGACGCGCAGGCTCAGCAATTGTGGCTCACGGGCCCAGCTGCTCCGCGGCATGTGGGATCCTCCCAGACCAGGGCCCGAACCCGTGTCCCCCGCACCGGCAGGCAGACTCCCAACCACTGCGCCACCAGGGAAGCCCCGGTAATAGTTTTAACTGCAAAAAGTTGTTCTTCCTGAGACCTTCCCCTCTACCCCCTCCTCTTTCGGATCCCCAAAGAATGGTAAAATGATACAGTCGAGGGCTTCCCTGGTGGCGCAGTGGTTAAGAATCCGCCTGCCAATGCAGGCGACACCGGTTCAAGCCCTGGTCCGGGAAGATCCCACATGCCGCAGAGCAGCTAAGCCCGTGCGCCACAACTACTGAGCCCATGAGCCACAACTACTGAAGCCTGCTCACCTAGAGCTCATGCTCTGCAACAAGGGAAACCACCGCAATGAGAATCCCGTGCACCGCAACGAAGAGTAGCCCCTGCTTGCCGCAACTAGAGAAAGCCCGTGCACAGCAACAAAGACCCAATGCAGCCAAAAATTAATAACTAAAAAGTAAATTTAAAAAAATGATACAGTCGAGTTATTAGTGTCATAATATAATCCCTCGCTGTCTCCTTACTTCAGCTCTTCTGACCTTTCTTGACCGGCTGACTCATGAAAAGGAAAGCCTGCCATCCCAAAATTCAGAGGGTTGGAGACTGTGCACTGACTTCAGAATAGCATGTGAGGGATTAACGTACAATCGCTTTAATTACACAAACAGACCGCAAAATGCATATCAACATAGATTATGTTTTCTTTGAGTATTCGTATTTCATTAGCGTGTAATACAAGTTATAGTGAGGGTTTGTGTAATTCTGAAATAAGGTTCTTGAATAACATTGTGGCATGTCTCCCCAGAGCAAAGGCCCTCAAACACTAAGAGCCATTTAATGAAGGTACCTACCAACAGCCCAAGTGCCCCAAAAACTCTGTCACAAATCTACTGTGTACACAACATTACTGAGTACTCTACACATGGAATTTGACGAAGAAGAGAGCCATGTGCAAGAAATCACACTTCAGCAATCTGCCCACGTACAGGTGTGAACACTCCTCCACAGATGTACAAGATCAAAGTTCCCAGACTCACAGACATAGAAAACAAACTTACCAAAAGGGGAAGGGTGGGGGGAGGGATAAATTAGGAGTTTGGGATTAGTGAACAGAAGCCCTTTGATGTGCAAAGGGAAAAACCAAGCAATTGTGCTGCTTCAACTGAGAAAAATCTTTATCCATAAGGATCCAGAAATCCTCTGATGGCCACTCCCACATTTGTGGCAGATAAAGTAGATCAAGACAAATAGGTCTTGATCCGGGATGCTTGTGAACTGGATGCAGCCTTTCATACATGAGGATGGTACCCTTCTCCTGACCACGGATTCCGAGGCTGAAACAAGCAGCTCTGGGCACACTGGCAAATGGAGTAACCTCCTTTGTCAACCTAAGTGAATCCCTTAACAGTGGTGATGCTTCAGAAATACAGCGGGAGGACCAATCTGCAAGTGAGATTACTCGGGCATGTGATACCTTTGCTAAAGCACTTAATACGACAGACAGCTCCGCGCCTCCAAGCCTGGCAGGTGGGATAGACACCACTGGAGGAGGGAACATCTATGCCATCAGTAGAGACCAGCCCACACTCATCATTCAGGTCCAAGCCCTCCTCCTTTTAAACACTCACATCACATGACCAGCCCAATTCTAGAGTACCTCAAAGTGTATTACCTCTGCAAGTCTACGTTCTGCCTGCTTTTCCTCTCCATGCACTGGGCCAGGTCAATCCCAGCCCTTCAGGTACTTGGGAAGGACTGCAAAACCAGCCTGTTGCAAGCCTGCTAAAATGAGCTCTTCACCCTTGGACTGGCCCAGATCATGAGTCTTTCCATTACCTTGGGGCCATAATCAATCAGCTGGAGAAGATATCCAGGAAGATAAACTTTCCGACAAGCAGATAAAGCAAGTCATGGAACACATCTGGAAGCTTCAGGAGTTGTGTAAAAGTGTGGCAAACCTGGGTATAGAAGACATCTATGCATCTGCATACCTTAAAGCTATAGTTTTCTTTACCCCCCATCATCCAGGTTTGGCCAGCACAGCCAGATTTTAAAATTCCAAGAAAGGCACAGATGGAGTTACAGGATTATTTTCAGAAAACCTACTCAGAAGACACCTACTGATTGGTCCAGATTCTCAACCGCCTGCTGGCCCTCAGGCTGATGAGCTCTAACATAACCAAAGAACTTTTTTTTACTGATCTCATTGGCAATGTTTCCATAGACAGCATAATCCCCTACATCCCCAAGAAGAAGATGGCAGAGTATAATGGCCAGAACACTGATGCCAATCTATAGAGCACACCACACACCTGCTGAGAAGCACAAGGATCCTCCCAGGACCGCTCAGATACAAAGAAAATGAAGTCGTGGTATTTTGGTATGTGCAAATATTTCCAGTATGTTAGTCATTTCCTACCTGGTTTCTTCTTACCTGTTAATATCAGACACAAGCAACTAAAAGACTAATAGGCTCTTTTCCTGCCATAAGAAATGTTTTAATGCCTTTTGATGAAGCAGCAGATTTTGGAACAATCTTTTAACTCAATCTGTATTTAGAAATTGTCAAAAAGCAAAAAAAAAAGCAATGTTTTATAATGTCAGAGACTAGTATTAAAGAAAACTAAGAGAAAACTCTTGAAAAACAAAGAAGCCTTATATTCCATGGTAAATTCTAATTCATTTAAAAAAATCTTAAGCTAGACATTTGCAAACAATTTGCCATTAACATTCCACTGAATGCTCAACTTAACTTGTCACCTAAGACGTTTTATGAATAGTGTTTTTAAGAACACAGTAAAGTAAGTAGGTAGGATGACAGAATTCAAGCCAATATTCTCCTGACCTCTTCCAAAGAAGAATAAAGCCACAAAGGATTACTATGCCCTTTTGCCTTGTACTTATTATAGTAATTTGCATTAATATGGTTTGTGATGGTTTTCTCATTATAGTCAAGAAAGCAGCTAATTGCCTATGAACAACAGTTGTCCTTTTAAAAGAAAAAGAGATTAAAGCTTAGCAAAAATAAAATTGTTTAGACAAGATCTGATTTTAAAATTTCAAGAAGTGGTTAGATAACCTGTGCTTTTATTTACTTATTATGTGTTAAGTAGACTATATTCCAATGTGTAGATAGACACATTTTTAAAAGTATTGCCCCCTTAAAATTATTCCTACTCACCGAATTTTCACTTACTTATGCCCTTATGATTAAGCATTTGGTGGAAATCAAAATCAACACTACATGTTGAAATAAGGAATGTATGTAAAATTACACTAAAACTCTTACATGCCTACTGCTTATTTTTAAAGACAAGAATTAACTATACTACATAAATGCTGTTAATTCACCTGGCAATAATTGCTATTATGTTGCCCTTCTTTTAGATGCAAAAAGAAAAGAAAATTAAAAGTTGACTACCATTAACTGGGCAAGAAATGAAAAAGTAGCAACTTCTATGGATTATTATTTTTAATTGAAATTTTATTGAGATAATTTTAGATTCACGTGTAGTCGTAAGAAATTATACAGAGATACCTTGTACACTTTGGACAGTTTACCCCAACGATAACATTTTGCAAAACTGTAGTATAATATCACATCCAGGATATTGACATTGATACAATCCATCAATCTTAATAAGATTTCCTCATTTTTCTTGTACTACTCATCTGTTGAGTGTGTGTATATATGAAGTTCTATATTATTACCTGTGTAGGTTTACATATCCACCACCACATTCAAGATAAATCATAAAAGCTAAAACTATAGAACTCTTAGAAGAAAACAAAGGTGTAAATCTTTGTGACCTTGGACTAAGCAATGGTTTCTTAGATATGACACCAAAAGCGCAGGCAATAGCAATAAAGAAATAAATAAGACTTTAACAAAATTAAAAACTTTTGTGCTTCAGTGTACACCATTAAGAAAGTGAAAAGACAACTTACTGAATGGGAGAAAATTTTTACAAATCATATATCTGATAAGAGTTTTTTATTTATTTATTTATGGTTTTTTTTAACATCTTTATTGGAGTATTATTGCTTTGCAATGGTGTGTTAGTTTCTGCTGTATAACAAAGTGAGTCAGCTATACGTATACATATATCCCCATATCCCCTCCCTCTTGCGTCTCCTTCCCACCCTCCCTATCCCACCCCTCTAGGTGGTCACAAAGCACGGAGTTGATCTCCCTGTGCTATGCGGCTGCTTCCCACTGGCTATCTATTTTATATTTGGTAGTGTATATATGTCCATGCCACTCTCTCACTTCATCCCAGCTTACCCTTCCCCCTCTCTGTGTCCTCAAGTTCATTCTCTACATCTGTGTCTTAATTCCTGTCCTGCCCCTAGGTTCTTCAAACTTTTTTTTTTTTTTAGATTCCACATATATGTGTTAGCATACAGTATTTGTTTTTATCTTTCTGACTTAACTTCACTCTGTATGACAGACTCTAGGTCCATCCACCTCACTTCAAATAACTCAGTTTCATTTCTTTTTATGGCTGAGTAATATTCTATTGTATATATGTGCCACATCTTCTTTATCCATTCATCTGTCGATGGACACTTAGGTTGCTTCCATGTCCTGGCTATTGTAAATAGTGCTGCAATGAACATTGTGGTACATGACTCTTTTTGAATTATGATTTTCTCAGGGTGTATGTCCAGTAGTGGGTTTTCTGGGTCACATGGTAGTTCTATTTTTAGTTTTTTAAGGAACCTCCATACTGTTCTCCATAGTGGCTGTATCAATTTACATTCCCACCAACAGTGATAAGAATTTTTTGTCTAAAATATATAAAGACCTTAAAGAACTCTTATGACTAAATAATAGAGAAAAAAAACCCAATTTTTTTAAATGGGCAAATTATCTCAATAGACATTTTTCCAAGGAAGAGATACAAATGGCCCAAAAACCTGAAAAATTGCTCAGTATCATTAGCACATCAGAGAAATGCATATCAAAACTAGAGTGAGACACCACTTTACACCCATAGGATGGCTAGAATCAAAAAGAAGGATAGGGCTTCCCTGGTGGCGCAGTGGTTGGGAGTCTGCCTGCCGGTGCGGGGGACACGGGTTCGAGCCCTGGTCTGGGAAGATCCCACATGCCGCGGAGCAACTGGGCCCGTGAGCCACAATTACTGAGCCTGCGCGTCTGGGCCTGTGCTCCGTAACAAGAGAGGCCGCGATAGTGAGAGGCACGGCACGCGCACCGCAATGAAGAGTGGCCCCCGCTTGCCGCAACTGGAGAGGGCCCTCGCACAGAGGCGAAGACCCAACACAGCCATAAATAAATTAATTAATTAATTTAAAAAAAAAAAAAGAAGGATAGTAAGTGTTGGTGAAAATGTAGAGCCATTTGAACCCTCACATTCTGCTAATAGGAATGTAAAATCATGCAGCTGCTTTGAAAAGCACTCTGGCAGTTCTCAAAGGGTTATATGTGGAGTTACCATATGACTTAGCAATTCTACTCTTAGGGATATATCCAAGAGAAATGAAAACATATGCTCACACAAAAAAAAATTTATACAAATATTTATAGCAGAATTATTCATAATGGCCAAAAATCAGAAAGAATCTACATGTCTACCGACATATGGATGGATAAATAAAATGTGGCATATCCCTACAATGACATATTATTTGGCAGTAAAAAGAAATAAGTTATGTATACATATGCTACATCATAGATGAACCTTGAAATTACTGTACTAAGTGGAAGAAGCTAGTCACAAAAAATCACATATTGCATGATTTCGTTTATATGAAATATACAAAATTAGCAAATCTATAGAGACAGAAAATCGATTAGTGTTTGCCTAGGGCTGTTGGGGGGAGTTGGAGAGAAGTAGGGAATGACTTCTAGTAGTTATGGGGTTTCTTTTTAGAGTGATGAAAATGCTCTAAAACTGATTGTGAGGATGGTTGCAAATATTTGTGAATATACTAAAAACCATTGATTTGTATTCACTTCAAGTGGGTGAATTGTATGGTATGTGAATTATAACTCAATAAAGTTATTATTTATTGTTTTAATGTTAGAAAAAAGGCAAATCATGAGGGCCCTTCATGTTGTGCTTTTATAACCATACCCACCTTTTCCCACCCCTTCCTATCCTCATTTCTATTCAGGGGCAATTATTAATCTGCCCTCTATTTCTAATAGTTTGTTATTTAGAAAATGTTACATAAATGAAATCATACACAGTGTAACCTTTTGGGATTGACTTTCTTTGTTCAACAAAATTTCTTGGAGATTCATCCAAATTGTTGCATGTATCAATAGTTCGTTTCTTTCTATTTGTTACCCTTGGTTTGGACGCACCATAATTTGTTTAACCATTCACCTGTTGAAAGACATCTGGGATGGTTCCTGTTTGGGGCTGTTAGAAATATAGCTTCTAGGAACATTCATGTACAAGTTTTTGCGTCAAAATAAGTTTTTATTTCTCCGTGGAGTGGGGCGGGATGTTGGTGGGGGAATGCCCAATAGGGCAATAGCTGGATTATATGGTAATCTGGTATACAGTTTTTTAAGAAACTGCCTGTTTTCCAGAGTAGCTGTATCATTTTACATTCCCACCAGCTATGTATGAGTGACCCAGTTTTTCCACATCCTCATCAGAATTTGGTGTTAGTATTTATTGTGTTAGTCATTCTGATAGGTGTGTAGTGAGATCTCATTGTGGTTTTAATTTGCATTTCCTTGATGGCTAGTCCTGTTAAACGTTTTTTTTCTGTGCTTCTCTGCCATCTGTTTATCCTCTTCAGTGAAATGTCTGTGCCTGCTTTTTGCTCATTTTCTAACTGGATTGTGTTTTACTGTTGAGTTTGTGATGTTCTTTATTTGTTTAAAATGCTAGTCCTTTGTGGATAGGTGTTGTATTAGTTTCCCAGCGCTGCTGGAACAAATTACCACAAACTGTGTGTCTCAAAACAATGGAAATTTATTCTCTCACCATTCTAGAGACTAGAAGTTCAAAATGAAGGTATCAGCAGGGTTGCACTTCCTCTGGAAGAAAAGCCCTCCTTTGCCTCTTGCAGCTTCTAGTGGCTGTCAGCATTCCTGGGCTTGTGGCCACTGTCCTCTCTCTGCTCTGTCTTCACATCACCTTCTCCTCTGTTTGCCTGGTAACTGCATCACTCCAGTCTCTGCCTCCATCGCACTGACTTCTCTTCTCTGTGTACTTGTCCAATTTCCCTCTGCCTTTTCCTTACAAGGACACTTGTGATAGCATTTAGGGCCCACTTGGATAACCACAAATAATCTTATCTCAAAATCCTTAGCTTAATTACATCTACAAAGACCCTTTTTCCAAATAAAAATAACATTTACAAGTCCCAGGGATCAGGACTTGATAGTTTTAAGCAGCCATTATTCACCCTATCACGAGTGGTTTGCAAACGTTTTTCTCCTAGGCAGTAGCTTGTCTTTTTATCCTTTTAACAGGATCTTTCACAGGGCAGAAGTTTTATTTCGATGAGGTACACTTTAACAATATTTCCTTTTATGGATCCTGCTTTTGGCATCCAGTGGATTACTTTTTTGAAGACGGGCTATTTGAGAAGCAAATAAGTGAGACCCGTCTATTTCGGCACTGGCTGAAGAGTCATGTCTGCAACCCAAAACAGTCATTACAGGAGGAAATGTGGGCTGCAATAGAAGTTAAAGAAAATTTATTTGTACCCTCTGTAATGTGTGAAGGCCTTGATAGCAAGTGGACAGAATAACACAGATAAAGCTATATTTTAAAAGGCAAAAAAAAAAAAAAAAAAAAGTTAACTTTGTCTTTTGCCACTTTGGGAAGTGAACTCAGCCATCCTGCCCCGGCATTATAGTAGCAAAGGATTAGAATCAAACTGAATCCTGAGGAACAAACTAACAGAGTAATTCTAGATTGATTATGAACCTGAGAAAAAATACAGCTATAAAAAACATTATTGTACTAATCAAAATTTGAATATAAATTGTAGATGAAGTAACAGCATTGTATCAATGTAAAATTTTCTGATTTTGATCATTGTGCTGAGGCTGTGTAAGAGAATGTCTTTTTTTCCTAGGAGATACATGATAAGGTTTTTTTTTAATTTTATTAAAGTATAGTTGATTTACAATGTTGTGTTAATTTCTACTGTACAGCAAAGTGACAGTTATACATATATATATATTCTTCTTCACATTCTTTTCTATTATGGTTTATCACAGGATACTGAATATAGTTCCCTGTGCTATACAGTAGGACCTTGTTGTTTATCCATTCTGTATAATAGTTTGCATCTGCTAATCCCAAACTCCCAATCCTTCCTTCTTCCACCACCCCCTTCCCCTTGGCAACAAGTCTGTGTCTGTGAGTCTGTTTCTGTTTCATAGATATGTTCATTTGTGTTGTATTTTAGATTCTACATGTAAGTGATATCATATGGTATTTGTCTTTCTCTTTATGACTTACTTCACTTAGTATGTTAATCTCTAGGTCCATCCATGTTGCTGCAAATGGCATTATTTTGTCCTTTTTTATGGCTGAGTAGTATTCCATTGCATATATGTACCACATCTTCTTTATCCATTCATCTATCAATGGACATTTAGGTTGTTTCCATGTCCTGGCTATTGTGAATAGTGCTGCTATGAACATAGGGGTGCATGTATCTCTTCGAATTATAGTTTTGTCTGGGTATATGCCCAGGAGTGGGATCATAATAAGATTTTTCGTAGTAGCGGAACCGTGTCTCCAACTTGCTTTCAAATGGAATAGATCTGTTTCCAGGTGGAGACAGGAACATAGATCACTCTCCAAAAAGGGGCTTAGAACCTAAGTGTCAAGAGGGTGGGTAGCCAAAGACACCAGGTGCCCTAGAGTTTGTCGCTTACCACAGTGGTTCTCAGATTTGGCTGAATCCTCTGGAAGCTTTTAAGAACCCTTAGTGCCTTAGCATCTCTCCATCTCTCTAGTCACCAAATCAAGATATCTGGGGGTGGGCACTAGATGGTAATTTTTACTATCCCCAGGTGATTCCAGTGCGGTGTTTGAGAATCACGCTCCTAGTTTTTTTGTTTTATTTTTTAAAGATTTATTGATTGATTGATTGTTATGTTGGGTCTTCGTTTCTGTGCTAGGCCTTTCTCTAGTTGCGGCGAGCGGGGGCCACTCTTCATCGCGGTGCGCGGGCCTCTCACTGTCGTGGCCTCTCTTGTTGCGGAGCACAGGCTCCAGATGCGCAGGCTCAGCAGTTGTGGCTCACGGGCCTAATTGCTCCGCAGCATGTGGGATCTTCCCAGACCAGGGCTCGAACCCATGTCCCCTGCATTAGCAGGCAGATTCTCAACCACTGCGCCACCAGGGAAGCCCATTGTCTTAGTTTTGCTCCTCAAAATGTGCTCCATAGACTGGCAGCATCAGCAACACCTGGGAACTTGTTAGAAATACAGACTCTCAGGTGCAACCTCAAGTCTACTGAATCAGAAGCTGCATTTTAACAAGATCCCCTAGTGATTTCTGTGCACACAAAAATCTGATGAATATATATCTGGAGAACTCATAAAGAAGAGAAAGGCCCAGAGTCACGAAGGTAGAATAAGGCCCATGCCTCTGTGTTTTTACCAAGTTCCCCAGTGAAAGAGTTTCAATACTTGACTGTCCCAGACTGTCTCTTAGATAAGGCAAAACTTACCTTCCCTCAGTGCATTGTCCCAGTCTGACAGAGTTCACTAACCACTGTTAAAAGGAATAATCCACTATTGAATGTCCTGCCACTGAGGCAATTTAATAGGATAATCCACAAGTGTCTCAAGTCAACCATATTTTATTTTTATTATAACTCCATACTAAGTCATAACCAAAGTCTGAGGCTATGAATAAACACTGCATTTCTATTTGAACAAAATAATATCTAAAACACAAAAATGCTGGAAAATAGTGTTAGCATTTTTTCCTGTTGTTTCACATTGCACATGAAGCTGAGACATTTCACGTGCAGCTAGCCATGCTCATATAATAGCAGTGCCATAGGTAATCTAAGAAATAGTGTGGGTTTTGGCAAGTGTGTGGGCATCTCTTGCCTATCCTACAAACCATATTCTGGTTGCCATGCCTCCTTTGCCGTTTGCCTCTTTCTCATTGTCAGCCCCTCCCTCATTGACACATGGTGCCATCTTAGGTAAAACTGACCTTTTCTTGCAGGGGTGGGGGGGTTAAATTAGGATATTGGCATTAACATACACACTACTATATAAAAAATAGATAAATAACAAGGACCTATTATATAGCACAGGGAACTCTACTCAATATTCTGCAATAACCTAAATGGGAAAAGAATCTGAAAAGGAATAGATATATGTATAACTGAATCACTTTGCTGTACACCTGAAACTAACACAACATTGTCAATCGACTATACTTCCATTAAAAAAAAAGAAAAGAAAAAAAAAAAAAAACCTGAGCTTCTCTCAGCCCACATTTCCTTTCTAGTCTTTCAGCAGTTTGTAGGGCAAAGAAAGATTCTGTTTACTGGAAGAAAGGTCTTCCAAAAGAAATTATAAAATAACATTAAATGGAATTAAGATTTCTAAGGATAAACCACAATGTAGATACTTAGTAATATTTTGTATAACAGCAATGAATGTTGAATAAACATGCTTCTCATCAAAAGTGGATAGAATTAAGGGTGTGTGATTCAGAAAGTTTTAAAAAACTGAAAAGAGAAACTATCAGTTTCCATCGTTGTGCACTTACTATTAATTTCTCTTTACAAAAAATGGATTGAGAGGGTATTGGAAAGAGGAGAGCAACAAAAATTTCAGAGTTTCAGTGTTTCAGGACTTTTCATGAAATTTCAAAATAATCTCTGACACTGTTTTTTCTGCTTCTCCTTGTGCTAGAATAATTGCCATACCACTCTGTAATGGGTGGTTAAATGAGGGGAGATGAAGTGGTTAATAAGGTGAGGCAGGAGCATGTGGGGGAAAAAATACAAGAAATCACTTCAAGAAACTGTGAGACTTTCCATAAAGCACTTAACTTGCAAAATCTATAACTTGAAGGAGATTGAACTAAACAAACTGGTTTCATTCCCACTTTAATGTTCTGATTATTCCTTTAATGCTTATTACATCAACACATAACACAAAATCAAACTTCACAATAAAAGAGTATAAAGTTAGTGATTTGTGTTTATAACATAAAGCTGAAATGAAAATGACACTTCTCCAATATATGTGTGTCACCTCCCCTATGGCATGCCTATGACAGTCATAACAAATTGGCAATGGCATTATTTCCCCTGAGTAAAATAATAACTCAGAATCCTTCCCAACACAAAGTTCAGATGGCCATTGCTTCATTCATTCATTCACATTCATTCATTTATTCATGCAACAAATATTTATTCTGTGCCTCTTCTGAGGTCCACTGTACACAGCCCCTGGCCTCAGAGAGCTTACACATTTTAGGACAGACACTGAAACAAGTAATTACAGCATGATGACATGTGGCATGAGAGATGAAACCTTTTTTGCTCTATCTGGTTTAGGATTTAGACTCTTCTTAAGACAGAAGCTTAAGAAAATAAATAGGTCACAGAATTTACATAGTTTCCCATATAAGGACTTCCATTCACACTAGGTATTTCTGTGACAGGGAACTTTGAAATGCTCTTTATAGCTGGTCGCGTTGCTGCTTCAACGATGCTGAGGTTCTACCATTAAGAGAGAAGACAAGAAAGAATATCAGGTAGGCAAGAGCCTCTCTGCCTTTGTGTTTAAAATTACATTTGTTCTGGGAATGAATGAAATCAATTAGAGTCATTACATTGCTTCCATTTCCTCAACTAATAACATTCATTTTCTAATTCTCACCTGGCAATATTCAGTTCCTTATCATCTTATAAGTTCATTAGCTTTCTTAGTTATGAAATAACTGTTACCTAATTTTCCACAGGATTCTGTATCTTTTTCCCAACTAGATTAAATCCTATATACACCTTTTCCTTTTTATTTATAGAATACTATCAGTGTACCATAAATTATTTCACTTAATAAGTGTGTTAGTCCAATCAAGCTGCTATAACAAAATATCATGTTCTTGGGGGCTTATAAACAACAGAAATTTATTTTTCATAGTTCTGGAGGCTGGGAAGCCCAGGATCATGGCAGATTCAGTGTTTAGTGAGAGCTTCCTGGTTCATAGACAGAGACTTCTCGCTGTGTCCTCACATGGTGGAAAGGGCTAGGGATCTCTGTGGGGTCTCTTTTGGAGGCTCATTAATCTCATAAGGGCTCCGTCTTCTTGACCTAAGCACCTCCCAAAGACCCCCACCTCCTAATACCATCACATTGGGCATTGGGATTTCAACTATGAATTTGGGGGGAACACCATAGCAATAAGTAATTCCCGATATGTGAAGGAATAATATACTTTAGAAAAGAGATAAGGGTAATAACCACTTTCTAGTATGATGATTAATTACTGCATGACTCGAGTTGTTTTAAGGGTGCTCCTACTGTGGATTTTTTAAAGTATATCAGCATTGGAGAGGGTGTGGAGAACAGGGAACGCTCTTACACTGTTGTTGGGAATGTAAATTGGTGCAGTCACTATGGAGAACAGTATGGAGGTTCCTCAAAAAACTAAAAATAGAATTGCCATATGATCCAGAAATCCCACTCCTGGGTATATACCTAGACAAAACTCTAATTTGAAAAGATATATGCACCCCCATGTTCATAGCAGCACTATTTACAATAGCCAAGACATGGAAGCAACATAAATGTCCATCAAGAGATGAATGCATAAAGAAAATGTGGTGTATATATACAATGGAACATTACTCAGCCATAAAAAATAATGAAATCATACCATTTGCAGCAACATGGATGGACCTAGAGATTGTCATACTGAGTGAAGTAAGTCAGACAGAGAAAGACAAATATCATATGATATTGCTTATATGTGGAATCTAAAAAAAATGGTACAAATGAACTTATTTACAAAACAGAAATAGAGTCACAGATGTAGAAAACAAACTTATGGTTACCAAGGGGGGAAGGGATAAATTGGGAGATTGGGATTGACATATACACACCACTATATATAAATTAGATAACTAATAAGAACCTACTGTATAGCACAGGGAACTCTACTCAATACCCTGTAATGACCTATATGAGAAAAGAATCTAAAAAAGAGTGGGTATATGTATATGTATAACTGATTCACTTTGCTGTACAGCAGAAACTAACACAACATTGTAAATCAACAATACTCCAATAAAAATTAATTTAAAAAAATAAAAATGATGGGAAACAAGGACCTCCTGTATAGCTCAGGAAACTATATTCAATATCTTATAATACCCTATAATGGAAAAGAATCTGCAGAAGAATAGATTATATATAATATAGATGTATAACTGAATCACTTTGCTGTACACCTGAAACTAACACAACATTGTAGATCAACTATACTTCAATTAAAATATGGTTTAAAAAAAAAAGAATGAGATAATGCCTTTTGCAGCAACATGGATGGACCTAGAGATTATCATACTCAGTGAAGTAAGTCAGACAAAGACAAATATCATATGATATCATTTACATGTGGAATCTAAAATATGATACAAATCAACATATCTAGGAAAAAAAAAACCAGATTCACAGACATAGAGAACAGACTTGTGGCTGCCAAGAGGGCAGGGGGTAGGGGAGGGATGGATTGGGAGTTTGGTATTAGCAGATGCAAACTATTATATACAGAATGGATAAACAACAAGGTCCTACTGTATAGCACAGGGAACTATATTCAGTATCCTGTGACAAACCACAATGGAAAAGAATATGAAAAAGAATATATGTGTATATATGTATAACTGAGTTATTTTGCTGTACAGAAGAAATTAACAGAACATTATAAATCAACTATACTTCAATTAAAATTTTTAAAAAATTAGCAATACATAGACATGTTAAAAACCTAAAAAAAAAAAGTATATCAGCATTACTGAAAAGAATCAGGAAGCTCTAGTTAAATCTAGCCAAACATAATTCCAATTAAACATATTTTAAGAGGGTGAAATTTGAATACATGACAAAGTAAAGGGATGGAAAAAGATATTCCATGCAAATGAAAGCCAAAAGAGAGTCAGGATAGCTATACTTATATCAGACAAAATAAACTTTAAGCAAAAACTGTAACAAAAGACAAAGAGGACTTTTTCACACCATATACAAAAATAAACTCAAAATGGTTTAAAGACGTAAATGTAAGAACTGAAACCATAAAACTCCTAGAAGAAAACATAGGCAGTACACTCTTTGACATCAGTCTTAGCAATATTTTTTTTTTAATATGTCCCCTCAGGCAAGGAAAACAAAAGCAAAAATAAACAAATGGGACTACATCAAACTAAAAAGCTTTTGCACAACAAAGGAAACTAAACAAAATGAAAAGGCAGCCTACTGAATGGGAGAAGATATTTGCAAACAATATATCTCATAAGGAATAAATATCCAAAACATACAAAGAACTCAGACAACTCAATATCAAAAAAACAAACAACCCAATTTTAAAAATGGGCAGAAGGGGCTTCCCTGGTGGCGCAGTGGTTGAGAATCTGCCTGCCAATGCAGGGGACACGGGTTCGAGCCCTGGTCTGGGAAGATCCCACATGCCGCGGAGCAACTAGGCCCGTGAGCCACAACTACTGAGCCTGCACGTCTGGAGCCTGTGCTCCGCAACAAGAGAGGCCGCGATAGTGAGAGGCCCGCGCACCGCGATGAAGAGTAGCCCCCATTTGCCGCAACTAGAGAAAGCCCTCGCACAGAAACGAAGACCCAACGCAGTCATAAATAAATAAAGAAATAAAATTTAAAAAAAATAAAAAAAAAAGAGGGATGAGAGCCAAAAAAAAAAAAAAAAAAAAAAAAAATGGGCAGAAGACCTGAATAGACATTTTATCAAAGAAGACATACAGATGGTCAACAGACACATGAAAAGATGATCAACACCACTAATCATCAGGGAAATGCAAATCAAAACTGCAATGTGATAGCACCTTATACCTGTCAGAATGGCTATCATCAAAAAGACAACAAATAACAAGTGTTAGTGAGGATGTGGAAAAAAGGGAACCTTAGTACACTGCTGGTGGGAATGCAAATTGGTGCAGCCACTATGGAAAACAGCATGGAGATTCCTCAAAAAATTAAAAATATAACTACCGTATGATCCAGCAATTCCACTTCTGGGTAAGTTTTTGAGGAAAAAACACTAATTAAAAAAGATATATGAACCCCTAGGATCATTGTAGCATTATATATACATACATACATAACTTGCAAAAAGAAAATTATAGATTTTGCCTTTCTTCCATAGTATCCGTCTCAACTTGTCAATGTGTATTTTCATTTGACATTAATGTCATTCTAAGTGAAGGAAAATTTAAAATTTCAAGCATTAGCATGAATTTTACCATTCATCTTTATATTGGTCAATGCTAGTTTTAAATGCAAATATAAGAGCATTTAACTTGCATGTGCAGAATCACCAAAATCACATAATTCATATTTCGTAGCTCTTACATGCATATGTATTTCATTCTTACCAGAACAGTAGAAATGCTGCACAAGACTAACTGTACTGTTTATATTTCTTTATATGTACACATTCTACCAACACTTTACCTTCAGCTTACTAATGAGATGGACTGAAAAGGAATTATGAATTGTCCTATCATTCATTTTCCTTCTATGTCATCCTTTTTAGAGTGAATGGTTAGAAAGTACAGTTAGAAAATAATAACGTTCCTCAGTTATTCATATTTCATAGAACACCATTGCCATTCTAGGTCCAAAGCAAGTTCTGGCTCAGAAGGAACCAGAAAGGCCTGTCAGCACTGTCAGCACCCCTGTGTCCCCAGTTATAGAGGTACTGATATGGAACCTGCTCACAGAACTCCAGTGGACCTACAGAGCATTCTCAAAAGTAAATTCAGAGAGCATTACTTGATGTGAACATTTTATTAGGCGAATCAAACTGCGAGTCAGGAGACTTCAAACTAGAAGTGGTTAGAAGCTCAGCTTTCAGCAGTTACAGCTCAGTTCATAAAGCATGAATGAAGGAGTTAACTTTTTAAAATGTGATTAGTTACTAAAAACTTCCATTTTTTTAGAGTAGTAGAATTATTAAACTTACTAGTTTGTAGCTGATGGGCTACAAACCAGTCATTAACATTAACATGTTAGTGGTAAGATCACACTAACATGGAGAAAGCTTAAATTTTCTTTAAGGTCAGAGCCAGCATTTTGGGGAAATCACTCTGACAACATAACGGGATGGACTCTGCCGTCAGAGCAGGTACTAACGCACTTCGTAGAAAGGGATTAGGTAGGTGCCTGGATTAGAAGATGGAAATTAGTGGAGTCTGGACCTGAATAATACTTAGAAAGTAGAAGTGACCGGACTGCGTAACTGACTGGACGTGGAGAAGCTATAGGAGAATAAAAAATCCGGAAGATTCCCCAGTCTTCTGGGCAGGTAACTGCATGGATGCTGGTGTCACTGCCTGAGGGGAAAAAAGCCAGAGGTAGTCGGGCAAAGAGAAAGAACCTGGATCTGAATATTTCAGATATGTGCAACCTCCCTAACAAAATCCCGTTAATCCAAAAGCTGCTCCCTATTTTGGTTTGAATATCCCTTTAACCGCCTCCGTGCGGCAGGTTGACTGCTTGGGCGGGCAAACAACCGAGAAGATTCGTCTCACAAGAGGGAGCCCTTGCGCATAACCTCGAAGACGGGCAGCTGTAAGACTAGACAAACAGGAAGCTTTTGAACTCCCTAAAATACCCGCCCTGAAAGGTGTCGGAGAGGTTCCATCCTTAAAAACCAACAACTCCAAGCCGAAAAGCGCCGGGCAACTGGCTCCGCCCCCGCGGGAGGGGGTGACGGATGCCGGGATGCGGATTCTCGGCGGGATTGCGTCACATGAGGCCGCCCGGCGGGGCGGGGCTCTGCCTGCGCCGTGGGCTGCGGCGCAGCATCACGTGACCGCGACCAGCCAGCCAATGGGTGAGCGCGGCGGAGAATTTCGAATGTGGTTGAAGCGGTCAGCGGCGTTGAGAGAGGGTCCCTGAGACTAAGGGGTCTCGGAGCTCGGGACGCGCACGGCCGGACAACCTCGCGGAGCCTTGGAATGTGAGGAGGAGGGCGACAGCTGTGGCAGAAGCCGTTGCCAAGGTACCGTGGTGGACGTCCCTGCGGGAGGCGGGTCTCCGGGCCTCTTCCGGGAGCCCCCACCCCCGTCCCGCTTTCTCAAGAGGAGGCTGCAGGTTTTTCGGGTGTGACACAGGGGCATCTTGACCCCTGTCCCCCTTCTCTCTGGGTCTCTCTGTTCTGAGTTCGGTGGCCAAAAGCTCAGGCTGTGGCGTCTGCCTGACCGGGTGCCTCTCTCTCCTCAGCCCCCCGACCTGCGCTTTGCGATGCTCTTATTTCCTCTCCTGTTCAGTGGGCCCGTAACCTCGCGCCTCGCGGAACTGTGTGACTTAAGTGATGTGAAAGTAAAGCGTTTACAGTAGTTTAAAGCGAGGCTCAACGTGAGGGCACACAAACTGGCAGATATTTTTTGTGTGGCGCGATGCCTTTGACGTCCTTTTCTTTTGCTGCTTCTCTTACCCTGGAAAAGCCGGCATTGGCCAGTGTCCTACAGCAAGAGTGATGAAAGAATTATGATGGAGATCAAATATTCTAGGTTCTTTTGAACCCAGGCCCCTTACCCGAGTACTGTACAGATTGAGACTGCCGTCCGCGCTGTGACTGTTTTCATTCCTTCTCTCCACCACACCCCCTTTTAAGACCATCAGCCTAGACGGGAATGAAACTCCTGATAGGGCACATGTTTCTTTTGTAATTTTAAGTTGATTAAATGTAAGAACGAAAGTTTTTTACATAAACTCTGCTTTTCAAGTAACCAAACCAACTTGCTCAGTTACCTAATCTGCCTGGCTCTCAAACATCTCCAGGTTTGAACTCCAAAAACTCCATTGTGGTAGGGTATTTTATACAACCCACTTAACGTTAGTGTTTAAAAATAATAGTTGTGCTTGCTCTACTGGAAACATCACAGTATATATTGTATCTGTATTGGCAGAAAGAAAATATTTAATGAAATCTACAATATCTATATTTAAGACCCCAGAGGAAAATAAGGAAGGCCTGGAGAAAACGTTCAAGAAAATGTAAGATTCAGGAAAATATTTGACTAAGAGGAGATGAAGGTGTCCTTTTGTAGTGAAAATTGTATACGTAGATTGTGGTAGGAAACAGGAATTATTTTTTGCAATTTTAAGAGCTGCAAAATACAGTCTAGGGCAAAAGAGGTTCATGAAAAGTAGTTTGACATGCTTAGTAGCAAAATACTAAAGCCATCTGATTTGCAGCATTGAAAGATTTACATATACTTACGTACTAATACACTCAATGGCATGGTCTCCTGGCACTGCATGTTTTGCTACTTTCAACAGTATGTAGAACAATAATTATATAATGTCTGCTGTATGCATGATCTGAGTTTTAAAAATAACTATGAGAAAATTGGCATGTTCCTCCACCCCAGTTCCTGCTTTTTCTAGCTCTGTGATTGTTATAACAGCCTAGTGAAATTGTATATAGTGTTACATTGTATGACTAAACCTCTCAAGATCGCCTGACTTTCTTGAGCATGTGTGCGTATCTTAAGTAACTGGAAAGCAAAGCCCAGATACATGTTTGCCTCTGAACTAATGCTGTAAGCCTAATAAACATTAAAAGTTGGTCATAAATATTGTCATAGGAAACATAAATAATCATAACATCAAAATATATTAAGCATTTCCCTTAATGCCTCGTATTGGGTTGGCCAAAAAGTGCCTTAGATTTTTTAAGTAAAAATAAAAGACACGTTTTTCATTTTCACCAAGAACTTTATTGAACAAGGTATTCACCCTTTTGTTCCACTACCTTCTGCTATTTTTCAGGCAACTTCATAATTCCATCTTCCCAAAACTTTTTATCTTTTTGAGCAAAAAACTGTTCCAAGTGCCTTTTACAGTCTTCCAGGGAATTGAAATTTTTTCCATTAAGAGAATTTTGTAAAGACTGAAATAAATGGAAATCCGAAGGTGCAATGTCCGGTGAATTTAGCGGATGAATCAGAACTTCCCAGCCAAGCTGTAACAATTTTTGCCTGGTCATCAAAGAAATAGGAGATCTTACGTTATTCTGATGGAAGATTATGCATTTTCTGTTCACTAATTCTGGACACTTTTCGTCGAGTGCTGCTTTCAGTTGGTCTAATTGGGAGCAGTACTTGTTGGAATTAATCATGGTTTTCCGGCAGGAGCTCATAATAGAGGACTCCCTTCCAATCCCACCATATACACAACATCACCTTCTTTGGATGAAGACTGGCCTTTGGTGTGGTTGGTGGTGGTTCATTTCACTTGCCCCATGATCCCTTCCTTTCCACATTATTGTACAGTATCCAGTTTTCATCGCCCGTCACAACTTGTTTTAAAAATGGAACGTTTTCGTGTCGTTTAAGTAGAGAATCACATGTGGAAATACGGTCAAGAAGGTTTTTTTCACTTAACTTATGTGGAACCCAAAAATCAAAGTGATTCACATAACCAGGCCGGTGCAAATGATATTCAACGTTTGTTTTGGATATTTTGAGTATGTAGGCTATCTCCTGTGTGGTATAACGTTGATTGTTCTCAACTATTGTTTCGATTTAATCGTTATCAACTTCAACTGGTCTACCGACCGTGAAGCATCGTCCAGCGAGAAATCTCCAGCAGGAAACTTTGCAAACCACTTTTGACACGTTCGATCAGTCACAGCACCTTCTCCATACACTGCACAAATCTTTTTTTGAGTTTTGGTTGCATTTTTACCTTTCTTGAAATAATAAAGCATAATATGCTGAAAATGTTGCTTTTTTTCTTCCATCTTCAGTATTAAGATAGCTACATAAAAATTCACCAATTTTGATGTATTTTTTTAAATGCATGCTTATATGACAGTTGTCACATACGATCTGACAAAATTGTTTCCAATGAAGTTAAAGACAACTAAGTGCTACTAGAGCCATCTTATGGAAAAACTGAATGAACCTTTTGGCCAACCCAATGTATAGTAAGCCCCCAATGAGTATTTGTTAAAGAATAAATAAGTGGCATATTATAGAGCCTTTGTGTTGGAAATCCATATTTATTAAGCCTTCCCTATAAAGTACCCGAGGAGGATAAAATTATGCCACAAATATTAATGTAATTTAAAAGCTGCAAATGTAGGTTATTACCAGATTGGCTATCTACTTTGGGCTAATTCTACAGTTACAAAGTCTCTATTTAATCCGTTTTTTATGAATAGCCTGTGTTTTCAGTTGTGTTTTATATTTGATATCACCCCTTGAAAAATTAAATATTTTCTATTGTTTTAAAGTCCTAGCAGAAGATGGCCAAGGAACGATGCCTCAAAAAGTCCTTTCAAGATAGTCTTGAAGACATAAAGAAACGAATGAAAGAGAAGAGGAGTAAAAACTTGGCAGAGATTGGCAAACGAAAGTCTTTGATAGCTGCGCCATGCCAAATAATCAGTAAGAGATTTTCATGTTGTCCTTTACATCACTGTTTAAGATTAGATTTAATAACTGATAAAAAAACTTTTTATTCTCTTTTAGCCAACACTTCTACACTGCTAAAAAACTACCAAGACAACAACAGAATGTTAGTCTTAGCTTTGGAAAATGAAAAGTCCAAGGTGAGAGAAGCCCAGGATATCATCTTACAGCTGAGGAAAGAATGTTACTACCTCATGTGTCAGCTGTACACACTGAAAGAAAAACTTACTTCACAACAGACAGAAGAACCTGCTCAGGTATTTTGATCACAAAGGCTCGATTTCTTGGGAAAAATGTTAAAACCATGAATTAGTAGTTTAGATCAGTTATGTTTTTTAAATTAATTACTGATAGCTCTGTTATTAGTGAAGTGATGAGAACATCTTTCTTCAGTGCTGCAGCCCAGTTGTGTGTGGGCCAGTTAAGAAAGCTTCAAGCATATACCTGTAGCTGATTGAGGCTTATACTCATATAACTTGCTTCTGAAAGCAGGTAGCAAGACAACGTATAAAACAAATAGTTTAGCCTCTTGCACGGCCAGACCCTTTGAATGGCAGCAATGTGAGTCAAAGGTAGGGGCAACCAAGCCAAAGGTCTAAAAGTGGTTGTGGAAGCAGACTAGTCCAAAAGTTTTAATCAGTGCTATTAATCTTAGCTTTTCTATGTAGTTTTGCTACACCAGTGGGGTTTTGAAAGGACTACCTTGACTGGGGAGATGGGAAGTATTTAAGTGCTTTATGGAGAATCATTTTGGCTAATCATTTTGGCTAGTTGGCTAAATAAGGACAACTATATATTAACTCCCAAACAAGAAATATCCTGAACATTTTGCTGCCTGCTTTTCAGTCTGATTCTGTTTGTGTCCAGGAATGTATAGAAAGGCCAGCCGAAACATAAGAGACTTGGAGAAATTTTGATTTAGGATCTTATCTGGGTCTCGTCACACATTAATTCCTAGAAGAGAGAGGACGAGCCAGTTTTACCTCTCCTTTTCCCAGAGGCCACTGCCAGGGAAACTGCATGGGGCAGAGAAAGAAAAGAGCAGTGGCGAGTGTCAGGTGTTAACACTTGGGTGTCCATCTGTTTGCCACGTCAGTGAAGACAGTTGTGTTGGCACCTAGGGCAGGAGAAGAAGCCAGAGCCTAGTGACTAGGGTAGGGGTCTGGACTCAAGAAAGGAATTGTCACCTCTCCATTGAGAGGAAGAGTCAGTGAAAGAGTTCTTGCTTCCCTGCAACTAAGGTGATTCCATATTTTTTCTGTGTATGATATATATAGAACCTGTGTGTGTATACACATACATATGTACACATATAGCAACATATACATACATAATGTAGTAGAAAATTGTCTATAAAGATTAGATACAATTTTTTTTTTTTTTTACCTTCATGTGAGGGTTATTTAAAATATTTTTCCTTCAGAATGTAATCTTTCCTAATTTTTTTCTTTTCCTTGTTTGGTCAACTAGTGAGGAAAAAAATTTCTCCAAAGACATTTGAATCTTCCTTTTCCCTTTCCAAATTTTTGCTGAAATCACACAGAGTAGTGTCAAGTGAGTACTCAATGAGATAATCACAAAAACAGTGGTGAAAAAATTCTGTTATTGTAGGCCTTTTGACATTTATCAGTGATTCTTGAATATTTATTAAAAGGTATTGTTAGTTGCTGGGTGAAAGTATTCCTAGCATTTAAAACATCAGAGTTTGTTTTCTGCCACGTACTTGCGGTATGTGACTCATTCTCAACCATCGTTGTATACGTGTGCATCCTTGTTTATCAAGTCAATTTTGCAGTGCTGGAGAACTTAAAATGCTTTAATAAGAATGTTTTTCTTCCCTACCAATAATTAACTTACCTTATAAGGATTAATCAGGAAGTAATTTCTAATAGCATTTTGTTCCCTAAGTTTTATCATGGATCTTTTAAATAATTTTTATCTCACTCTGTAGTTAAATATCCTCCTTTACTTATCTTCAGTAATAATACTAGCTTTAGAACATTAGCTATATTGATAATAAATTTAAAACTTTTAACAGGATTAAATTTCTAGTTGTTTCTGATGAACAGTTTTAACCTGTTCATTATAATGTCTTCATGTCATATGTACATCAAATTTCATAAAACAACTGCACTGAATTGGAGTGACTTTTAAGGAATCAGACTGGGCCACTCGTCTTCCTAACAGAGATCTACACACCTTCCTGTATCTACACTGTGTTCTCCGTCTTCCTTCCTGTGCCACTGGCAGAAGTGTCTCTGCTCCTATCCAAGGCCAGTCCCTCCCCTTGTGCATCAGATTCCCTTCTTTTCATCTCCTTTAGGACTTTGCTCCTGAAAGTTTGCACCCTCCTCCAACATTTATCTCCCTCTACTGAATCGTTCTAGCTACATACAAATGTGCTTCAGTATCTCTCATCTTAAGAGGAAAAGAAAATAAATGGAACCTCTCCTGATCTCATTCCTCCATCTCCTCATCTCTCTGCTTCCATTCACAGCAGAACTTTTCCAGAGAGAACAGAGCACTTACTGTCTTCCCTTGCTCAGCGTCCCCTCACATTTGAACTCACTCTTATCAGGCTTTCATCCCCACCATTCTGTTGTCGCTGTGTGTCAAGGTTACCAAAACCTCCGGGGTCACTTCTCTTTTTTGTTGGCCTTGAAGTAATGCATAGTATAGGGATGACTCTTTGCTGGAAACACTTTGATCTCTTAGCTTTCTTACCATCATACTCTCCTTGTTTATCTTTCTGACTGTTCTATGTCCCTCTCTTCTGCTGGCTTCTTTACTTTTAAGCATCAGTTGTCCTAGGCCCATCTCATCCGCTCCCATAGCTTTAAATATTGTCTGCCTGCTGGTGGCTTCCAAATTTGTAGCTCAAGACCTACATAAACACACACACAGTTACTACTTGATATATTCACTTAAATATTTATAAAGGATCTCAAATATATTTTGTACAAAGCACAACTCTTTATTTCCCCCCTCCCAAGACATTGGACTTCTGCCTCCCTCTGTAAGTCTTACTCAGCTCAGTAAGGCAACCCACCCGTTTGCTCAAGTCAGAAGCATAAGAAGCTTCCTTCTCACTCTGTGTCCCTACCTCCGCCCCTATTCAATGTGAGTGCACTGTTATCGCAGAGCCTTCCCCTGGGCTTCACCTCCACAGCCACAGGATTCCTGTCCAAGCTGATATGTCTTGCTTGATTTACTACGATGACTTCCTTACAGCCTGTGCCCTTGGCCCTTTTCAATCCATGTTTCACACAGTGGCCAGACTGATCTCTTTAAAACTCAGATCATTTTACTTCCCTGCTTAATATTCAAATGACTTCCCATCACACATAGACTAAAATCCAAACTCATGGTTCTCAAGGCCCTACATTATCTGGCCTCTGTGTGCCCACCTCTCACTGGTCTTTTCACTGTCTATGTTCCAGCCCCAGTGGCCTTTCTTTTCTGAGCACAGCAAGGTTTTCCTACATCATGACTTTTGTATCTGCTGTTTCCACTTCTTCCTCCTTCAATGGCTGGCGCTTTGCATTCTTCAGGTTTCATATGAAAGTCATCCCATCTAAAGGAGACCTCCAAAATCAGTTACTCTCTGTCATTTCAACCTGAGTGGCATTTATCACCATCAGCTTTTTTACACTTCATCTCCCTACACTAGCATGTAAGCTTTAAGAGAGTAGTACTTAATCTATTTTGTAGCTATAGATTCAGTTCCTAGAACAGTCCCTGGCATCATAGCAGACTGTCAATAAGTACTGTTGAATAAATGAATGCTTTGTTATGAATATTTCCATTGTACCAGTGTTTTCTTTGTTTTAATACATTGACAGGACCGGGAAGCATGTCCCTCTGGAATGGACTCCAGTAGCGACAGCAACTCCAGGAATTTACTCGTGGAGGATTTACCGTTAGTGTCAAATTCATTATTATGATTATTAATGCCAAGAAGTATTTAATTCTGTGATCCATTTATGAAAGGAAATTAGCATTATATTGACTCTTGTATTTGGGTCTGATGTTCTCTCTAAGAATGTATTTAAGAAATTTTATATGTTGAAATTCTGTGCTGTGTAGCCAAGCCAAAGCTTTCTTCTATTTAGTTACTTTTTTGATGTCTAGGAATAGAAAGCTTCTCCTGAATTTTTAAACTATTCCCTTCAGTTACATTTTTCTTTTATTGTGTTTTTATTCTAAGGATTGGTTATTCAAATGATGGTATTTTGCCAGTACTACAAATAGTCTGGTTTAGAAAAGAAATCTAATAAAATATCATATTTAACACAGCTTTCACACTGTCTTGCTAATCCAATTCATTCTTAAATACCATCAGACCTCATATACCTTCTTCTTCTCTTGGATTAAGGGTACTTTATTTGTTTGCTTATGAATTACTGAGCTATAATTAGATACAGTAAAATGCACAGATCTTAATTACACAGTTCAGTAAATTGGACTAATGTATACCCCCGTGAACCAAAACCTGAGTTAAGATGCAGAGCGTTGCTGTCACTCTGGCCCGGGGTTTCTCAGTCTAAGCGCCTCTGACATTTTGGGCTACATCATCCTTGCTTGTGGGGCTGCCCCAAACATGGTGGGGTGTTTAGCAGCATCCCTGACCTCCACCCACTAGAGGCCAATAGCAGCCCCCCTCGAACAGTTACAAGAACCAAAATGTCTCTCAACATTGCCAAATATCCCGGGGGCGTTGGGGGGAGGGGGAGGTTAACTGTCCCCAGGTGAGAGCTACTGCCATAAGCCATTCCCTCATGTCCCTTTCGAGTCTGTGCCCCCTCCTTGCAGAAGTAATCACTAATATGATTCCTATCCCCATATTAATTTTAATCATGAATAGTTTTTAAACTGTTGAATGTTAAGATGTGACGAAATATTTATGTGATGATCAAAAAGCAAGATGAGGTAATTGAGTTTTTATAAGGTTTCTAAAATTGTTATTAGTTGGTTGCCATAACTCTGTTACCTAAACTTGTACTTAAGTTTTGATGTCCAGAGGGGGAAATTCTCTACAGAAAATAGAGAATAAAATTATAATTAGAATGAAACGGCTATATTAAAGCATAAAGAATGGAAATTTCTTTCTTTTTTTTTTTGTGACTAGGTCGGTTCGTAGCTCGAGCACACACATTCTTTTTTTTTTCTTTTTTTTTTTTGTATTGATTGGTTGGTTGATTGATTGATTGCTGGCTGTGTTGGGTCTTCATTTCTGTGCGAGGGCTTTCTCTAGTTGTGGCGAGCGGGGGCCACTCTTCATCGCCCGTGCACAGGCCTCTCACTGTCGCGGCCTCTCTTGTTGCAGAGCACAGGCTCCAGACGCGCAGGCTCCGTAGTTGTGGCTCACGGGCCTAGTTGCTCTGTGGCATGTGGGATCTTCCCAGACCAGGGCTCGAACCCGTGTCCCCTGCATTGGCAGGCAGATTCTCAACCACTGCGCCACCAGGGAAACCCCAAGAATGGAAATTTCTTGTTCCATGAACCAAAGGGGGACAAAATTTTTAAAGAAAATGAACAGTATTAACTTCAGAGGAGTCAGTAGGTAAGCACCGTAGAAGTGTGCACTGTCTGCAAATCACAGCTCGGCTAGTGATAACGCAGGCTCCTAAATAAGGATCTAACTGAATTTCTTAATGTATTTTATAAGTCGATCTGATTGGCTGTTTCTCCAGTTAAATGAAATGGTGAGTTATGGAATGTTTTCAGGAGGAACTGTCCAATTTGATATGTTAGTTCCTCCAGTGGCAGTTGAATGCCAGTCGTAACAAATCAGCCTCCACGTAATCAGCATAAGTGTTTTTTGGTTTCCTTTGATATAGAACAGATGTACTGATTTAGAGTGGAATTATGAAAAGATACTAAAGAAAAAAACTTACGTTGTAGAAAATCTTAAAATTTGTTTTTATTACATAATTGTTAACTAAATTTTTGTTTTTTATTGGTACTTTCTAAGGCAAGTTCCTATTCAGGACGCTGACTTTCCAGGACAAGAAGAATTGTTCCAAATAGAAGGTAATACAAATGAAAATCTAAAAATACTGCTAAAGGCAAGATGAGATCTTTGGGAACAAGTAACATAATTAAATTTCTCTAATTTTTATTTGTTTACCTTTTTAAATCTTCTCGTCTGGTACTCTGCTCAAAGCAAATATCTGTTTATTTTACACAGAATAACAAGAGTTTTAAAATACATCCATTTATTTTTCCAAATCTGTAGTCAGAAACCTTGGCTATAACTGTGGCTGCGGTTTACTGAGCCTACTATGTGTTAGGCTCTGTGTTAGGCATTTAACATATGTTACCGTAGTTAACCCTCATAACAACCTTGGAATATATAGATACAGACAGTCGGAAGGAAGTAAATATTATGCTCCCCAGATTTTTATTTATTTATAGTAAATGTGGGGAAACTACAGGATGAATTTTCATTAGTTCCATTTTTAACTTTGAATTCTAAGATTCTTGAAATTTAAATTTCCATAAAGTAAAACTGTCTTTCTCATTTATTTTTTTAAATTCTCAGAGCCAACACCTACTATTTCTCAAGACAGACTGGGATTCGATTTGGATTCAGGTGAAGATAAGTCAACTGATAATGTCTTACCTAGAACTGTATCTCTCCGTCGCAGTTTAAAGAAACATGTCAACAATCCATGTCAGTTCAATGCCTTGGATGATTTTGGAATCAGTCATTTGTCAGAGCAGTCTTTGGAATTGGAAAGAATTAGATTTGTAGACTCACCAGTAAACACGCACATACCTGAAAATGTAGAACAAAATTTTTATCAATGGAACAAGGATCAAATTTACTTATCAACAAGGCTAATTCACCCAGGACAATCTACTAAAACAAAAGAAGACATTTTAGAGTATAAATTAGACCAAACTAAAAGTAAGCACAGAGCTGCCCAAGGAAGAAAAAGAGAAGAGAAAAGAAAAGCTAACAAAAGGAGAAAATCAAAATCTGTCTCAAAGTATAAAGGGAGCAAAAGTGAATATAAAAAAACTGTTTCCCAAAAAAAGTTGGATAAATCTGTCACCTCCAGCGATGCTTACAATTTTAATTTGGAAGAGGGTGTTCATCTCACTCCTTTCCGACAAAAAGTGAGCAATGATCCTAAAAGAGAAGAAAACAACAATGAATCTGAAGTGAGCATCTGTGAATCAAGTGGTTCAGGAGATGATTCTGATGACCTCTATCTGCCCACGTGCAAGTTCAGTCAAGATCTCACCAGTGAATCAGATAGGAGTCCAGTCACCAGGCCTCGATCTAAAAGAGCACTGAAACATAGGGGTGAAAAGGAGACAGAGGGTTCTGAGCCAACAAAAACTCCTCCTAGTAAGTGATTTACTTGTTTGCCTGCATTTTTAATGTTTATGTTAAATGATCACTCCTGGTGCTTATATACTATACTTACCATCTGTTTCTCTGGAGGAGGTTACAGACTTACCATCTGTCTCTTTGGGGAAAGTTACAGTCAGATTAAATAGTGGGGGGGCTGTGGGGTGGAAATCACAGTTGTGTTGCTTCGACATGCTTTAAGCTAATTTAAATCCTCTTTAAGAACAAATACTACTTGTTATGGAGAAAGCGATTTTACTTCCAGTAAATGAAACCTTCCAAGGCGAGGAAAAAACTTTTGTGGAGTTAAGTTGAATTAAAATACCTACTACATACTCCCCTGAAACATCCCGTTGAAAATGAAATCAAACTTGAATCCAGTGACCTGTAATTTTAATGGCTTTGCTTTATATAGTCAACTTGACAGGAACCACAATTTAAAATAATTTTCTATTTAGTGAAGGTGGCCTAATTAGACCAAGAAAACCTTTTCCTCAATTGATGGGCTTAGTATTCTTTTGTAAGATATTTGTAAAATATCTAAAAACTGTGGCTTAGAAAAATCTTGCTTTTATTGGTTAGATCAAAAAGTAGGCATGGTTCAAATGTTGATGATACAGCCTGCACCTGCCCACAGAGATTCTCACCTGGGAATTTTAGTCTGGGGAAACTAACATAAACAGGCAGGTTTTATTCTCAAAATATTGTCATGCTAGTTCATTTGATCCTCAGAACAACTCTGTGACATGTAGGTGTGATCATGCTTGTTTTGTTTATAAGGAAACTAAAGCCTAAAAAAGCCAAATGACTTTCCAAGGTCAACCAGTTAGGTGGTGGTAGCGTGCAAACATCTTTTTAAAAAAATATGCTGTAATGATTTTAGAGTAAATCCAACACGATTGGCAAAATGTTGGTAATTATTGAAGCTGGGTAACTGGGGGCTTATCATACTGTTGTCCCCGTCTTTGTGTATACTTGAAATATTTCATAATAAGTTTTTAAAAGAAAAGAAAAAAACACTCTAAAATATTGTTACTCAGAATTTGGTCCCCAGACCATCAGCATCAGCATTACCTGGAAACTTCTTAGAAAAGCAGAATCTCAGGCCATACCCCACATCCTTGAATCAGAATCTCTATCTCTCTAACAGAATCCCCAGAAGATCTGTATATGCTTTGAAGTTTTCGAAGTTTTATTCCGGAATATAGCAACTGATCTGATGTTGTAGTTTAACCATATTTTCTAAACCAAAAGTTGGAATAATTAGTATAGTACAAGATGCTTATGTAGGGACAAGAAAGACAGAACATTTGAATCCCAAGTAACCCTGGACAACGGTTAATAAGTATAAAGTCACTTTATAGTTACAATTTAGTTTTTCTTGGGAAATGATTTGCTTTTTAAAACTGTTTTAAGAGCTTGTTTGTCTTATAGTGTTCTTAACCTGTGTGCTGGGTAGCTGTCTCCCAACATAGATGTAGCTCCAAGTAGAATAACTTGGATGTTTATGACAGGAAAAACATTGGGTAATTTTTTTTTTTTAAAGGTAAGTGTTTTTATTTATATTTATTTATTTATTTATTTATGGCTGCGTTGGGTCTTCGTTTCCGTGCGAGGGCTTTCTCCAGTTGCGGCAAGCGGGGGCCACTCTTCATCGCGGTGCGCGGGCCTCTCACTATCGCGGCCTCTCTTGTTGCGGAGCACAGGCTCCAGACGCGCAGGCTCAGTAGTTGTGGCTCACGGGCCTAGTTGCTCCGCGGCATGTGGGATCCTCCCAGACCAGGGCTCGAACCCGTGTGCCCTGCATTGGCAGGCGGATTCTCAACCACTGCGCCACCAGGGAAGCCCCTGGGTAATTTTTTAACTGACTAGCTTTACTAGAGGGAACACCTTTTCTCCTGGTTTACCCAGAGAGTACGATTTAGAATTCTCACTTATTTAATAGAATGAGTTTGAGTGGCTTTATAAGACAATAAGAAGTCACTTGTTGATAAACTTAGAATTGAAAGAGATTGAGGCCTGGATGATTCTAAAGAGCAAGGTGTGACTAAATGAAATTGCATAGTTTTAAACTAACTCATTGTGCCCAAGCTATCCTAGAAGAATTTTAATTTTTTCTTTAAGTTTTAAGAATTTTAAGTTTTAGTAAACTATTGTTTTAGTCAGTTCTTCACAGCTACAATAATTAATATTTCAGTGTTATCTGGGAGGAAAAAATGGTGAACAAGTTTTTAAAAATCTGTGTTGTAAAATGCTGGATTTTGTATACTTTTAATATGTGTAATTGCATACAGTTTTAGTTCCTGTGTTTGCTTGTTTGTTTTTTGGAACCATATTCAATAAAACTTGTTTTCTGTAGGTGCACTACCTGAAACTCACCAGTCACCTCATTTTCGCCTGAAGGATATCACAAATGTCCCCTTGTATCCTGTAGTGAAAACCAGAAAACTTTCTCTTTCTCCAAAAAAGAATGTAGAAAGCCCACCAGTGTCTTTGCGTAAACGTAGGTGCACAGCCAGTGTGAACTATAAGGAACCCACGCTCGCTTCGTAAGTATTTGGCTTGTGGGAACTAACTTTTAATGATACACATGGGGGGATTAAGGTTATGGAGCCTTATTTGAAATACACCATTTTGATGAAAATCTGAACCAGGAATATTAACAATGGCATACTCTACAGTAAATTTATACTCAAGAGTAAGTTAGTATTGGGATGCTTATAATTATGCCTACGAGTTCTCTTTACTCTTACAGGAAACTGAGAAGAGGGGACCCTTTTACAGATTTGTGTTTCTTGAATTCGCCTATTTTTAAGCAGAAAAAGGATTCCAGACACAGTTCTAAAAAAAAAAAAGCATGAAGCAAGTACAATGAAGTGTTTGTTGGATGTTGTTTAAATTCATCCTACACCCTCTTCTGTGGTGCCGAGAGAATCTGTAAGATAGTGTTCAAGTGGGTTGAACTACTGCCATAGAATATTCTCTTGACAGTACTCTAGATCGTGAACATTTCTTCAAAACTATGCTTCAAATGTGATGGTTTTTCTTAAACCTTTGATACATTTGGTTTATTTTTTCTTTTAGGTATAAATAATTGGACTTAAGCACTATAATAGTTTAGATTTTTTTATACTGCCTAATTTTAGTCAAAATGTATCTTATACCAACATTTGGAAATTAATGTTTCTTCAAATTAAGATGTTTTAATTATAAGGCATCTTTATTTTTCCCTTAAGTAGGTAATACTATGATTGAATGAATGATTTTGAATGAATGATTTTTGAAGACAGGCTGAGGATCTTTTGAAACTCTTTGTACAATATTTGAACAAAATAAATCCTTGTCATTCACAGTAGGGTGTACCCTAAGCTATTTGTGGATCCCTTATACTATTGTTGTATTTGGTTTTTCAGGTAAAATGTGTATTAGATCATGATTAGAGAATTGATGGTTGCTTAGGCTCAGGGACCAGATAAGTGACTAGCTCTGAACCCCCAGCTCCAGGTGTACATTGTTCAAAGGGATACCTCAGCAAAATCACAAATTATTGTGTCATGGCCTTTCAGTATAGTTACTTGTTTAGTCAAAAATGCCAAATGTTAAATGTGTGAATGCCAAGGGCTTTTTTGTATTTTTGATCAATTCCTAAGGCCATGGCCGGTGGCACCGCCAAGTGACAGAAGTGAGGGATGCTTGAACTTGCAGAAGCCATGAATTCACTCAAGCTAGGTCTTCAGACGAAGTGAAGCCAGTTTGCAACCAAACAAACCTGGGACCAGGCTGTAGAGAGCAGACTGTGGCCAGAGCTGGAGTGGGTCAGGCCTGGCTTAAACTCTGCTGCAGCCTAACAAGGAAAAGCCAGCTGGTTTTGGGTCTCTGCCTTTGCCTTTAAATCGTGATGTGACTTCTTTTCCCCAAGGTTCCTAATTAAAGAGTAAAATTTTAACTAGTTTAAAAAAAAATTAATTCAGTGAGAGGGAATTAGTTCAGTTCTGAGAGTTTGAAGCCTACATTTGTATATACCTCTGTAAAATTTAAAGTTATTCATTTTTAAAGAGCAATAAAGTTTGTATAAGATAGTGCTTGTGTTTTTCTTCCGCTCTTTAAACATCAGAGGTAGCATATCTCCCTGGTCGTCTTTCTCTCCAGCCTTCACCACTCTCGCCCTTGTTGGACATTTCTCTCCCAAACCTTGGTTTTCTCTGTTTTCCTCGCCCCCATAGGTCTCCCATCCTCACACGTCACTTCTCTTTCAGCTTCTCGTTGTGGAACTGCCCTGTCCATGATCAACAATTTCTGTTTTACTGGGTGACTCTTCTAACCCTGACCTCAAGTTTTCTTGACTGCGTCTCCACATCTTCCTGCATTCCATGCCAGTCACACCCAAAATCCTTTCCATCAGCCCAAGTTTTCCTGTCCCTGAAGGAATCACTGGTTCATATGCCCTACTCTCCCATCACAGTCTCTTATTTTTCTAGTTTGTTTGTTCAGCCACTGCCCTTACACCTGTTCTTTGAATTCATAGGAACTCTAGAATGGCTATCTTAATTAAGATTGAATACAATGTAAAGTTTAATTTCTCAGTCACAGTTGCTGCATTTCAAGTGCTCAGTAGTCACATGTGGCTCTAGTGGTTACCATACTGGGGACAATGCAGATGTACCACATTCCCATCACCCCAGAAAGTTCTATTGCATGATGTTGCTCTAGGCCAGCAGTGTGCAAACTGCAGACTATGGACCGAATTCAGCCCTCTGCCTGCTTTCATATGGTCTGAAAATGTTTTTTATGTCTTTAAATCAAAAACTTGCTATCGATTCTGATGATAGAAAACACTAACTTTGAACCCCTATTAGTACTTACATAATATCCTTCATTTTGCCTCTTGCAAAGGCTTGCAAAATCTAAAATATTTACTCTTGAGGCCTTTACCCCAAAAGCTTGCCAACTCCTGCTCTACACCTTTGACTGCCTTTCCTATTACTTTATAGATCTTTCTCTTCTGGTGTTTTTTCATCTATCTGATCCTCACCTTCCCTTCATCTCCAAAATCAATTATTTTTCTAAATTTGGTGGTTTTATACTTTTAGAGTTTTCGTATTTTAATATTTCTTTATTCTCATTGTAGCGTTTATCCATAGACTTAAGATTGTTTTGTGTTTTAACATTTTACATGAATGTTATATGGTATATATCTTTTTGCAACTACTTTTAGCTCAACATTGTGTTTTTAGATTTGTCCACATTGGCAGATATAGATTATTTTCATCGGTGTACAGAATTTTATTTTATATAAATAAACCAGACTTATTCTTCTTTTGATAAACATTTTGCTTCCACTTTTTCATTATTATAAATTAGTGCTGCACTGAATATTCTACATTCTTGTATGTGTGTAAATAAGTTTCCATGGAGTTAGTACCTAGAAGGTTGCTTTCTAAATGGTTGTACCAATTCTCCAGACACAAGGAGTATATCACTTTCCAAACAGCAAATTTTTTTTAATTTAAATATGTATTTACTTTTTTTTTTGCAGTATACTTGATTTACAATGTTGTGTTAGTTTCAGGTGTACAGCAAAGTGATTCAGTTTTATATAACCTATAATGGAGATTCTTCTTATAGGTTATTACAAGATATTGAATATAGCTCCCTGTGCTATACAGTAGGTCCTTCTTGTTTATTTTATATATAGTGTGTATCTGTTAATCCCAAACTCCTAATTTAACCCTCCCTCCCCCACCTTTCCCTTTTGGTAACCATAAGTTTGTTTTCTTTGACCGTGAGTCTATTTCTATTTTGTAAATAAGTTCATTTGTATCACTTTTTAGATTCCACATGTAAGTGATACCATATGGTATTTGTGTTTCTCTGTCTGACTTCACTCAGTATGATAATCTCTAGGTCCATCCATGTTGCTGCAAATGGCATTATTTCCTTCTTTTTTATGGCTGAGTAATACTCCGTTGTGTATATATACCACATCTTCTTTATCCATTCATCTGTCAGTGGACATTTACGTTGCTTCCATGTCTTGGCTGTTACAAAATAGTGCTGCTGTGAACGTTGGGGTGCATGTCTTTTTGAGTTAGACTTTTGTCTGGATATATGCCCAAGAGTGGAATTGCTAGATCATATGGTAATTCTATTTTTAGTTTTTTAAGGAATCTCCATACTGTTCTCTATAGTGGCTGCACCAATTTACATTCCCACCAACGGTGAACGAGGGTTCCTTTTTCTCCATAGCCTCCCCAGCATTTATTATTTGTAGACTTTTTGATGATGGCCATTCTGACTGGTGTGAGGTGATACCCCATTGTAGTTTTGATTTGCATTTCTCTTGTACTTAGCAATGTTGAGCATCTTTTCATTGCCTTCTGGCCATCTGTATGTCTTCTTTGGAGAAATGTCTATTTAGGTCGTCTTCCCATTTTTTGATTGGGTTGTTTGTTCTTTTTGATATTTAGCTGCATGAGCTGTTTCTATATTTTGGAAATTAAGACCTTGTCTGAGGCATCCTTTGCAAATATTTTCTCCCATTCCATAGGTTGTCTTTTCGTTTTATTTATGGTTTCCTTTGCTGTACAAAAGGTTTTTAAGTTTAATTAGGGCCCATTTGTTTATTTTTGCTTTTGTTTCCATTACTCTAGGACAGGGGTCCCCAACCCCCGGGCTGCAAAGCAGGAGGTGAGCGGTGAGCGAGCAGAGCTTCATCTGCCGCTCCCCATTGCTCACATTACCACCTGAACTATCTCCACGCACCCCGCCCCAGGCTGTGGAAAAATTGTCTTCCATGAAACTGGTCCCTGGTGCCAAAAAGGTTGGGGACCGCTGCTCTAGGAGACTGATCCAAAAAAATATTGCTGCAGTTTATATCAGAGAGTGTTCTGCCTATGTTTTCCTCTAGGAGTTTTATAGTTTCCAGTCTTACATTTAGGTCTTTAATCCACTTTGTGTTTATTTTTGTGTATGGTGTTAGAGAATGTTCTAATTTCATTCTTGTACATGTAACTGTCCAGTTTTCCCAGCACCACTTATTGAAGAGCCTGTCTTTTCTCCATTGTATATTATTGCTTCCTTTGTCATAGATTAATTGACCATAAGTGCATGGGTTTATATGTGGGCTTTCTATCCTGTTTCATTGATCTATGTATATGTTTCTGTGCCAGTACCATACGGTTTTGATTACTGTAGCATTGTAGTTTGCTCTGAAGATAGGGAGCCTGATTCGTCCAGCTTCATTTTTCTGTCTCAAGATTGCTTTGGCTATTTGGAGTCTTTTTTGTTTCCACAAAAACTTTTAAATTTTTTGTTCTAGTTCTGTGAAAAATGCCATTGGTAATTTGATAGAGATTGCATTGAATCTGTATATTGCCTTAGGCAGTATGTCATTTTAACAATATTGATTGTTCCAATCCAAGAACACGGTATATCATTTACCAAAGACTGTTTTGTGGCCTAGCCTGTGATCTGTCCTGGAGAGTGTTCCATGGGCACTTGAAAAGAATGCATATTCTGCTGCTTTCAGGTGGAGTGCCCTGTAAATAGCAATTAAATACATTTGATCTAATATGTCAGTAAAAGCCTGTGTTTCCTTATTGACTTTCTATCTGGATGATCTGTCCATTGATGTAAATGGGGTGTTAAAGTCCCCTACTATTATTATGTTACTGTTGATTTCTCCTTCTATGTCTGTTAATATCTACCTTATATATTAAGGTGCTCCTATGTTGGGTGCATATATGTTTACAGTTGTTATATCTTCTTGAATTGATCTCTTGGTCATTATGTAATGTCCTTCTTTGTCTCTTGTAACAGTCTTTATTTTAAAGTCTATTTTGTCTGATATAAGTATTTTTATATACTTTCTTTTGATTTCCATTTGCATCTAGTATCTTTTTCCATCCCCTCAACTTTCAGTCTGTAAGTGTCTCTAGATCTGAAGTGAGTCTTTTGTAAGCAGCATATATATGGGTCTTATTTTTGTATCCATTCTGGTAGTCTATGTCTTTTGGTTGGAACATTTAGTCCATTTACATTTAAGGTAATTATTGATAAATATGTTCTTATTGCCATTTTTTAATTGTTTTAGATTTCTTTTTGTAGGTTTTTTCCCCCCTTTCTTCTTTTATTCTCTTGCAATTTGATGACCGTCTTTACCTTTGGATTCCTTTCCGTTTTTTTTTTTTTTTTTTTAACAACCAACCCACAGGGTTTTTTTTTTAAATTTATTTATTTTTATTTATTTATGGCTGTGTTGGGTCTTTGTTTCTGTGCGAGGGCTTTCTCTAGTTGCGGCAAGCGGGGGCCACTCTTCATCACGGTGCGCGGGCCTCTCACCATCGCGGCCTCTCTTGTTGCGGAGCACAGGCTCCAGACGCACAGGCTCAGTAATTGTGGCTCACGGGCCCAGCCACTCCGCGGCATGTGGGATCTTCCCAGACCAGGGCTCGAACCCGTGTCCCCTGCATTGGCAGGCAGATTCTCAACCACTGCGCCACCAGGGAAGCCCCCTTTCCGTTTTTTGTGTGTATATCTATTATAGATTTATGTTTTGTCCGTATTGTGAGGTTTTTGTTTTAAGTTGCTGTTCTCTTAATTTCAAATGCGTTTTTAAATCCTGCATTTGTACTCACCTCCCCCTCGCAATTACTGTTTTTGATATCATATTTTACATCTAATTGTTTTCATCCCTTAACTGCTTATTGTGGATACAGATGATTTTACTGCTTTTGTCTTTTAACCTCCCTACTAGCTTTGTATGTGGATGATTTCCTACCTTTATGTTTCCCTTTACCAATGAGTGTTTTTGTTGGGTAATTTTCCTGTTTCTATTTGTGGCCTTTTCTTTTTTCCTAGAGAAGTTCCTTTAACATTTTTATAAAGCTGGTTTGGTGGTACTGAATTCTTTCAGCTTTTGCTTGTCTGTAAAGCTTTTGATTTCTCTATCAAATCTGAATGAGAGCCTTGCTGAGTAGAGTATTCTTATTTATAGGTTTTTCTCCTTCATCACTGTAAATATATCATGCCACCCACTTCTGACCTTCAGAGTTTCTGCTGAAAAATCAGCTGATAGCCTTATGAGGGTTCCCTTGTATGTTATTTGTTACTTTTTCCTTGTTGCTTTTACTATTCTCCCTTTATCTTTAATTTTTGTCATTTTGATTACCATTTGTCGTGGTGTGCTCCTCTTTGGGTTAATCCAGTATGGGACTCTCTGTGCTTCCTGGACTTGGCTGACTTTCCTTTCCCTGGTTAGGGAAGTTTTCAGCTTTCTCTCTTCAAATATCTTCTCAACCCTTTCTCTCTTCTCTTTCTGGGACCGCTATAATGCGAATATTAGTGTGCTTGATGTTGTGCCAGGACTCTCTCAAACTGTCCTCATTTCTTTTCATTCTTTTCTCTTTTTTATGTACAGCAGCATTGAATTCCACTATTCTGTCTTCCGACTCACTGATCTGTTCTTCTGTGTCATTTAGTCTACTATTGATTCCTTCTAGTGTATGTTTCATTTCAGTGATTTTATTCTTCATCTCTGGTTGTTCTTTTTGATTTCTAACTCTTTGTTAAAAACTTCTAACTTCTCACTCTGTGCATCCATCCTCCTCCTGAGTTCTTTAATCATCTTTATGATCATGACTCTGAACTCTTTCTCCAGTAAATTGCCGATCTCCACCTTGCTTAGTTCTTCTGGAGTTTTATCTTGCTCTTTTATCTGGAACATACTCCTCACCCGCCTCATTTTGTTTAAGTTGCTATTTCTATTTTTATGTATGTGGTAGGTTGATTATGGTTCTCAACCTTGGAGAAGTGGCCCTCTATAGGAGGCATCCTATGCGTCCCAGCAGGGCACTCCCCTGTCATCCCCCAAGCCATAAGCTCTAGGGGTCCCTCTAAGAGGACTGCCTGGGTCCTTATGTTGTGGCGGGCTGACTATGTGGGTGGTCTGGTAGGCTTGGTTGGCCCCCACTCTGGTTGCCAGGCCTTGCCTTATGAGGATGCTGCTGGCTGCTGTTTAGGGGCCTGGTTACAGGGAGGCTGGTTGTGGAACACTAGGGCGCCCCAGGCCTAGTACTGGTCCACTGGTGGACGGAGTTAGGGTCCCAAAGACTCTGGGACTTTTGCCCACACACTGGCAGTTGAAGCCACACCCTGGGGTTAGTGCCAGACCACTGGCAGTCAAGGCTAGTTCCTGGAGTCTGGCTGCAGGGCCCTGGGGTCTTGAAACTCATTTCAGATCGTTGTGGGAGGGAACAGTTCCTGACACTTGGGTATGAAGTCCGGGGTATCCTGAAGGTTGCTTTGACCTGCTAGTGGGCAGAGCCACGGCCCAGCTCGTCCCAGGGAAGGGTCTGGCCTGAATTGGCAGACTGGTTGCACAGGCTGCGGGATCATACTTTTCTTTCTTCTGGTTCTACCCCCTCATGGTTGAGGCTGAAACAGAGGCTTGAGTAGGCTTCCTGGCAGGAAGAGCCAGTGCCTGCCCATTGGTGGGTGGAGCTGGGTCCTGGCCCTCTGGCGGACCAGGCCATGTCTAGGGGCACTTCTAGAGGAGGCTGTGTACTTAGGAAGTCTTTATGCAGCCTTTCTGCTTATGGGTGCATCTATGTTAGTAATTTGGCCTGAGGTATCCCAGCACTGGCACCTACAGGCTGTTGGGTGGGGCCACGTCTTGGCACTAATGAGCCAAGATATCAGCCACCAGGAGAGTTCATGTGGTTGAACGTTCCTAAATGTATCTGCCACCTGTGTCTATGTCCCCAGGGTGAGTCGTGGCAGCCCCTGCCTTGCCAGGAGACTCTCCCAAGACCAGCGGGTAGATCTGTCCCAGGCTCTTATTAAGTCACTGCTTTTGCCCTGGGTCCTGGTGTGCACGAGATCTTGTGTGCACCCTCCAAGAATGGAGTCTCTGTTTTCCCCAGTCTTTTGGAGTTCCTGCTGTCAAGTCCTGCTGGCCTTCAAAACCAAATGTTCTGGGGGCTTGTCTTCCTGGTGCCAGACCCCGAGGCTGGGGAGCCTGACATGGGGCTCAGAACTCTCAGTCCTGTGGGAAAACTTGTGATATAATTGTTCTCTAGTTTGTGGGTCACCCACCCAGGGGGTATTGGATTTGATTATATCGTGAGTGTGCCCCTCCTACCTGTCTTGTTGTGGTTCCTTCTTTATGTCTTTAGCTGTAGAAGATGTTTTCTTGTAGGTTCCAGTCTTTTTCATCGATGGTTGTTCTGCTGATACTTGTGATTTTGGCATGCTTGTGAGAGGAGATGAGATCAGGGTCTTTACTCCACCATCTTGGCCACCGTCCCTAATAGCAATTTATAAGTTCCAGTTTCCCCCAGGCACGATCACTTGGTATTATTGAACAATAAAATTAGCCAAGCCAGTGAGTGTGAAATGATTTCTCATTAATTACTTATGAGATTTTTATCTCATTGAGTTAGTTGTGACAACTCAAGTGTCAATGGTCATTCTCATTCCTTCTATGAATTGCTTATTATAACTCTTGCCTACTATTCTACTAGAATGTATTTTTCTTAATAAATTGTATGCTTTCTTTATATGTTCTAGGTACTGTTCCTTGTCTTTGTTTACATGAGTTATAACTGTCTTTCCTCAGTTTTTACCTTTTTTTTTTTTATCTTGTTTATAATGTCTTTTGATGTTCAGGAGTTTTATTTATTTAATTTGTTTTTGGCTGTGTTGGGTCTTCGTTGCTGCATGTGGGCTTTCATTAGTTGCAGTGAGTGGGGGCTACTCTTCATTGCAGCGCTCAGGCTTCTTATTGTGGTGGCTTCTCTTGTTGCAGAGCAAAGGCTCTAGGCACACGGGCTTCAGTATTTTCAGCACGCGGGCTCTAGGGCATGCAGGCTTCATTAGTTGTAGCGAGTGGGCTTAGTTGCTCTGCAGCATGTGGGATCTTCCCAGACCAGGGATAGAACCCATGTCCCCTGCATTGGCAGGCAGATTCTTAACCACTGCGCCACCAGGGAAGTCCCAGGAATTTTAAATATTAATATCCTCTATCACCTTTTTCATTAAGGTTTTTGTCTAAAATGTGTATTGTTTTGCTTTTCACTTGGGTCTTTAAACCACATGGCGTTTTGAGGAGTAAGGATCTAGTTTTTTTTCCACACATGGGAATAGCCAGTTGTCCCAGCCCTATCCATTGACTATCTATCCTTTCCCCACTCAAGAATATTGCCACCTTTGTCATATACCAAGTTTCTTTCCATTGGTTTGTTTACCTTTGGGTTGGGTACTGTATGGTGACAATTTTTTTTTTTTTTGGCAGTCATAGATAACTAACTTAAAATCTATTTTATTATTTGGATCCTGTTTAAGTGTACAGTTCAATGACATTAAGTATACTCACACTGTTGTGTAATCATCATTACCCATCTCTAAAACTTTTTCATCATCCCAAACTGAAACTCTGTACCCATTAAACAATAACTCCCCATTCACCCCTCTGTCCTTTCCCCATTCCCTGGTAACCACTATGCTACTTTCTGTTTCTATGCATTTGACTATTTATTCCAGATGCCTCACATAAATGGAATTAGACAATGTTTGTCCTTTTGTGTCTGGCTTATTTTACTTAACATGGCATCTTCAAGGTTCATCCATGTCATAGAATGTATCACAATTTCGTTACTTTTTAAGGCTGAATAATATTTCATTGTATGTATATATCACATTTTGTTTATTCATTCATCCATCAATGGGTATTTGGGTTGTTTCCCCATTTTTGCTATTGGAAATAATGTTGCAATGAACATGGATGTACAAATATCTGAGTCCCTGCCTTCAATTCTTTTGAATATATACCTCGAAGTACAATTGCTATATCATATGTTAATTCTGTTTAATATTTGATGAACCACCATACTGTTTTTCAGAACAGCTGTACCATTTTATATTTCCACCAGCAATGCACAAGTGTTCCATTTTCTCCACATTCTTCCTAATACTTGTTGTTTTCTGTTTTTTTAATAATAATTATTCTAATGTGTGTGAAGTGGTGTCTCATTGTGGTTGACTTGCATTTCCCTAGTGATTAATGATGTTGAGCATCTTTTCCTGTGCTCATTGTCTATTTGTATACCTTCTTTGGAGAAATGTCTATTCAAGCCCTATGCCCATTTTTGAATTAGGTTGTTTATTTTTGTTCTTAAGTCTTAGGAGTTCCTTATATATTTTGGATATTAATCCCTTATCAGATGTATGATTTACAAATGTTTCCCCCACTATATGGGTTGCCTTTTTACTCTGTTTTCCTTTGATGCACAAAAGTTTTTAATTTTAATTAACTGAAATTTATCTGTTTTTCCTTTTGTCACCTGTGCTTTTGCTTGTCATACCCAAGAAATCATTGCCAAATCCAATATCATGAAGCTTTTCACCTATGTTTTCTCGTAAGTCACATTTTAAAAAAAATACATAGATGGAGTTGGTTTGCTAGTATTTTGTTTAGAATTTTTTGTATGTATGATCATAAGTAAAATTTGCCCATATCCTTTCCCATATATATCTTGTATTTCTGGTAGCAAGACTACTGGCCTCATAAAATTAGTTGAGAATCTTTTCTTTTTGCTTTATGGAACAAATGGGACTTATTGAAGATTTGGTAAAACCTACCACTAAAATTATTTTATCCTGTAGCTTTTGTGAGAAAATTTTTGCCTCATTTTTAAAATTATAAGTCTTACAGTTTCTCTAATTCTTTTTTTATTTTAATTAAATTAATTTTATCAGGAATTATGTATTCCATCTGTTCTATTTAATGGTATAAGTTATTTATCGTACTTAAATATTTTCTAATCTCTATACTCTCTGTAATTATGTCACTTTTAAAAATTGCCTGTGCCTGCTTTCTCCTGTATTTGATCCATTTTTTTCATTGTTGTTAATCATTCTTAATCTTTTCTGTTTTCTTAATCTTTTCAAAGGACCAGCTTTTGTTGATCCTCAGTTTTTTCTTAATTTCCTACTTTATTACTTTCTGCCATTGTTAGTTTTCTTTGTTCACATTCTTTGTGCCTACATTGTTATTTTTATAACTTATAACCTAGCCCATTGATAATGTCTAGCCTTCCTTACTAGAACTAGTTTTTGTTTTTTGGGGTATTTTTTTGGCCTGCATTGTGTCTTCATTGCTGTGTGGGCTTTCTCTAGTTGCAGAGAGCAGGGGCTACTCTTCGTTACGGTATGCAAGGTTCTAATTGCGGTGGCTTCTCTTGTTGCAGAGCACAGGCTCTAGGCACACGGGCTTCAGTAGTTGTGGCGAGTGTTCTCCATAGTGGCTTCACCAATTTACATTCCCACCAACAGTGTAGGAGGGTTTCCTTTTCTCCACACCCACTCTGGACATTCTGACCGGTGTGAGGTGATACCTCCTTGTAGTTTTGCTTTCCATTTCTCTAACAATTAACAATTTTGAGAATCTTCTCCTGTGCCTTTTGGCCATCTGTCTTCTTTGGAGAAATGTCTGTTTAGGTCTTCTCCTATTTTTTGATTGGGTTGTTCAGTTTTTTGTTTGTTTTTTCTATTGAGTTGTATGAGCTGTTTGTATATTTTGGAAATTAATCCTTTGTTCTCACATCATTTGCAAATATTTTCTCCAATTCTGTAGGTTGTCTTTTTGTTTTGTTTATGGTTCTCTTTGCTGTGAAAAAACTTAAATTTAACTGGGTCCTATTTGTTTAGTTTTGATTTTCTTTCCATTACTCTAGGAGACAGATCCAAGAAAATATTGCTGCGGTTTATGTAAATATATGTTCTGCCTGTATTTCCCTCTAGGAGTTTTATAATATCTGGTCTTACATTTAGATCTTTAATTCATTTTGAGTTTATTTTGTATATGCTATTAGAGAATATTCTAATTTCATTTTTTTTACATGTCACTGTCCAGTTTTCCCAGCACCATTTATTGAAGAGACTGTCTTTTCTCTTTTGTATATTCTTACTTCCTTTACTGTTGATTAATTGATCATAAGTTCATGGGTTTATTTCTGGGCTTTCTATCCTGTTCCATTGATCTGTATGTCTGTTTTTATGCCAGTACCATACTGTTTTGATGACTGTAGCTTTGTAGTATAGTCAGGGAGCATGATATCTCCTTCTCCATTCTTTGTTCTCAAGATTGTTTTGCCTGTTTGTGGTCTTTTGTGTTTCTATACAGCTTTTTTAAATTTTTGTTCCAGTTTTGTGAAAAATGCCGTTTCTAATTTGTTAGGAATTGTAATGAATCTGTAGGTTGCCTTGGGAGTATGGTCATTTTAACAGTATTTATTCTTCCCATGCAAGAACACGGTATATCTTTCCATCTGTTTGTGTTGTCTTTAGTTTCTTTCATCAGCATTTTATAGTTTTCAGAGTACAGCTCTTTTGCCTCCTTAGGTAGGTTTATTCCTAGGTGTTTTATTCTTTTTGATGCAATCATAAATGGGATTGTTTTTTTAAATTTCTCTTTCTGTATTTTGTTGTTAGTGCATAGAAATGCAACAGGTTTCTGTATAATTTTGTATCTTGCAAAGTTACCAGATTTATTGATGAGCTCTAGCAGTTTTCTGGTGGCATGTCTAGAATTTTCTATGTATATATAATATTGTGTCATCTGTAAACAATGACAGTTTTACTTCTTTCCCATTTGGATTCCTTTTATTTCCTTTTCCTCTCTGGTTGCTGTGGCTAGTACTTCCAAAACTATATTGAATAAAAGTGGTGAGAGTGCACATCCTTGTCTTTTTCCTAATCTTAGAGAAAATTCTTTCAGCTTTTCACCACTGAGTATGATGTTAGCTGTGGGTTTGTCATGTATGGCCTTTATTATGTTGGGATTGTTCCCTCTGTGCTCACGTTGTGGAGAGTTTTTATCATAAATGGATGTTGAATTTTATCAAAAGCTTTTCTACATCTATTGAGATGATCATATGGTTTATATTTTTCAATTTGTTAATGTGGTGTATCCCATTCATTGATTTGCGGATATGAAAAACCCTTGCATCCCTGGGATAAATCCCAGTTGGTCATGGTATATGATCCTTTTAATGTATTGTTGGAGTCAGTTTGCTAGTATTTTGTTGAGGATTTTTGCATCTATGTTCATCATTGAACGTATTGGCCTATAATTTTCTTTTTTTGTAGTATCTTTGTTTGGTTTTGGTATCAGCATGATGGTAGCCTCATAAAATGAGTTCAGAAGTGTTCCTTCCTCTAATTTATTGGAATAGTTTCAGAAGGATAAGTGTTAACTCTTCTCTAAATGTTTCATAGAATTCACTTGTGAAGCCATCTGGTCCTGGAGTTTTTTTGGGTTTTTTTGTTTGTTTGTTTTGGTTTTATTTTTGGCTGCACCGCGCAGCTTGCAGGATCTCAGTTCCCAGACCAGGGATTGAACCCGGGCCATGGCAGTGAAAGCACCAAATCCTGACCACTAGACCACCAAGTAACTCCCTGGTTCTGGACTTATGTTTATTGGGAGTTTTAAAATTATTGACTCAATAGCAGTACTGGTAATTTGTCTGTTCATATTTTCTATTTCTTTATGGTTCAGTCTTGAAGATTGTACCTTTCTAAGAATTTGTCCATTTCTTCTAGGTTGTCCATTTAATTGGCATATGGTCGCTCTAGGTAGTCTCTTAAGATTCTTTGTATTTCTGTGGTGTTGGTTGTTAACTCCTCCTTTTCATTTCTCCTTTTATTGATTTGGGCCCACGTCCCTTTTTTTCTTGATGAATCTAGCTAAAGGTGTATCAATTTTGTTTATCTTTAGAAGGCTCCAGCTTTTAGTTTCATTGATCCTTTTTATTGTTTTCTTCATCTCTCTTTCATTTATTTCTGCTCTGTTTTTATATATTTCCTTCTACTAACTTTGAGTTTTGTTTGTTCTTCTTTCTGTAGTTGCTTTAGGTGTAAGTTTAGGTTGTTTATTTGAGGTTTCTCTTGTTGCTTGGGGTAAGCTTGTATCTCTAAATACTTCCCTCTGGGAACTGCTTTTGCTGCATCCCATAGGTTTCGGATCATCGTGTTTTCGTTTTCATTTGTCTCTAGGTATTTTTTTTTTATTCTCTTTTTGATTTCTTCTGTGACCCATTGGTGGTTTATAAGCATGTTTTTTAGCCTACTTGTGTTTATGGTTTTTGCAGGGTTTTTTTGTAGTTGATTTCTAATCTCATAGTGTTTTCATCAGAAAAGATGCTTGATATGATTTCAGGTTTCCTAAATTTCCTGAGGCTTGTTTTGTGGTCTAGCATGTGATCTATCCTGGAGAATGTTCCATGTGCACTTGAGAAGAATGTGTATTCTGCTGCTTTCAAGTAGAATTCTCTATAAATATCAGTTAAGTCCATTTGTTCTGATGTGTTTTTTAAGGCCTTTGTTTCTGTATTGATTTTCTGTCTGGATGATCTGGCCATTGATGTGAGTAGGGTTTTAAAGCCCTCACTATTATCGTGTTATTGTCAATTTCTTTTTTTACGTCTGTTAACATTTGCCTTATATATTGATGTGCGTCTGTGTTTACAATTATTATATCTTCTTAATTTATCATTATGTAGTGTCCTGCTTTTTCTTCACCAGTATATAGGGTCTTTCTTTGTCTCTTGTAACAGTCTTTATTTTAAGGTCTATTTTGTCTGATATAATAAGTATTGCTACTCCAATTTTCTTTTGATTTCAATTAGCATGGAATACCTTTTCCATCCCCTCACTTTTGGTCTGTTTGTGTCTCTAAATCTAAAATGAGTCTCTTGTAGGCAGCATATACACAGATCTAGTTTTTATATCCATTCACCCAATCTGTGTCTTTTGTTTGGACCATTTAATCCATTTACATTTAAGGTAATTATCCATATTTGTGTTCTTATTTTCAGTTTGTTAATTGTTTTGAATTTGTTTTTGTAGGTCTTTTTTTGCCTTTCTTACTTTGGTCTCTTCTCGTGATTTGATGACTCTCTTTAGTGTTGTGTTTGGATTCCTTTTTCTTTTTTGTGTGTATATCTATTTTAGATATTTGGTTTTTGTTTACCTTGAGGTTTTTGTATAGAAGTCTCTCTCTGTATATATACGTTTTTGTTTTAAATTGCTGATCCCTTTATTTCAAATGCATTTAAATACCTTGCATTTGTACTCTCCTCCACTCACAATTATTGTTTTCTATATCATATTTTACATCTAATTGATTTCTGTATCCCTTAACTGCTTATTGTGGATACAGATGATTTTTACTGCTTTTATCTTTTAACCTCCATACTAGCTTTCTTTTTGGATGATTTCCTACTTTTACTGTATTTTGCTTTACCAGTGAGCTTTTTCATTCCATGATTTTCTTGTTTCTAGTCGTGGCCTTTTCTTTTTTGCCTAGAGAAGTTCCTTTAACATTCGTTATAAAGCTGGTTTGATGGTGCTGAATTCTTTCAGCTTTTGTTTTTCTATAAAGCTTTTGATTTCTCTGTCAAATCTCAATGAGAGCCTTATGGATAGAGTATTCTTGGTTGTAGGTTTTTCCTTTCATCAAATATATCGTGCCATTCCCTTCTGGCCTGCTGGGTTTCACCTGAAAAATCAGCTGATAGTCTTCTGGGGATTCCTTTGTATGTTATTTGTTGCTTTTCCCTTGCTGCTTTTAGTATTCTACCTTTATCTTTAATTCTTATCATTTTTATTACAATGTGTCTTGGTGTGTTCCTCTTTAGTTTGATCCTGTATGGGACTCTGCACTTCCTAGATGTGGTTCACTGTTTCCTTTCCCATGTTAGGGAAGTTTTCAGCTTTTTTCTCTTCAAATATTTTCTCGACCCTTTCTCTCTTCTCTTTCTGGGACCCCAGTTTCTGTTTCCCCCAGTCCTGTGGAGCTCCTGCACTAAGTCCCCTCTGGCCTTCAAAGCTAAATGCTCTAGGGCTCCTCCTCCTGTTGCTGGACCCCCAGGCTTGGGAGCCTGACATGGGGCTCAGAATTCTCACTCCTATGCGAGAACTTCTGTGATATAATTGTTCTCCAGTTTGTGGGTTGCCCATCTGGGGGTGGGGGCAGGGGCTATGGGATTTGATTATATCCTGAGTGTGCCCCTACTACAGTCTCAGGTTTCTTGTTTATGTCTTGGATGTAGAATACCTTTTTTGGTAGGTTCCAGTCTTTTTCTTCAATCGTTGTTCTGCTGAGAGTTGTGATTTTGGTGTGCTTGTGAGAGGTGAGTTCAGGGTCTTTTTACTCTGCCATCTTGGCCTCAGTCCTTTGCCCTCAGTCTTGATTGTTGAGTGTAGGTTGACCATTACCTCCCCCAGTATTTAATTTTCTTATGGTCTTAATTTTCTGGTTGAGAAGTTTTTGTCAGTCTTATCTTTGCTTAGATTTTGTCAATTTATCCTAAGTGTTTCATGTTCTTGACTTATTATAAAAGTATTTTTAAAGTTTGCTTTCACTTGTTTGCTGCTAATTTGTAGAAATGCAATTGATTTTTATTTATAGAACTTGCTAAATTTACTCACTTGTTCTAGTACCTTTTTTTGTAGATTCCTTGTAATTGTTTTTATGTACCTGATTTTATAGTCTACAAATATAGTTCATTTCTGTATTTTTAAGTTTATGCCTTTTCTTGCCTTATTGTGTTGACTAGACCCTCTGCTATAATGTTGAATAATGTTGAATAGAAGTGATGAGAGTGTCTTGATCTCCACCATGGAAACATTTGGTCCTTCAGCATTACTATGACGTTGGCTGTAAGTTTTTATTCATAATCTTTATCATGTTGAGGAAGTTTCCTTTTATTCATTGTTTACCGGGAGAGTTTTTTTCTTCTTTCTTCTAAATCATGAATGGATTGAATTTTGTCGATGCTTATTTAATTAATTAATCTGCATCTATTGAGATGAATATGTTTATTTCTCCTTAATTCATTCATATAGTTAATTACATTAATGGATTTCCACTGGTAAACCAACCTTCATTTAATGTGATGAACCCCACTTGTTCACAGTCTATTATCCTTTTTGTATATTGCTGAGTTCCATTTGCTAATATTTGTTAAAAGATCTTCTCACCTATGTTTGTGATGGTTATTGCTGTATTGTTTTCTTATAATTTCTTTTTTTTCTGGCTTTTGTACCAGGGTAATAATACTGGCTTCATAAAATAAGTTCAGAAGTCTTTCCACCTCTGTTTTCTGAAAGCTTTTGTGTAGGATTGATATTACTTTTTCCTTAACAGTTTGGCAGACTAGTGAAGTCATCTGTGCCTTAAGTTATCTTTGAAGAAAAGTTTTTCATTATGAATTCAGTTTCTTTAATTGATATAGGGATTTTTAAGTTTTAATTTCTTCTTTAATCAGTTTTGCTAATTTGTGTCACACAAGGTATTTGTTCGCTTCATCTAAGTTATCAAATAGACTGGCATGATGTTGTTGACAGTATTTCCTTATCCTTTTAACATCTTGCATGAAAGACCCTAGTAATATCCTCTTTCATTCCTGATATTGGTAATTTGTGCTCTTTTTTCATCATCAGTCTAATGAGAAGTTTATCAATTTTTCAAAGAACTAGTTATTAATTTCATTGATTAATCTCTTTTTTGTTCATTCATTTCCTATTTCATTGACTTGTACTCTTTCATTATTCTTCCTTCTTCTTTGGGTTTAATTCGCCTTTTTCCTACCTTAAAGTAGGCAGAATTAAGACCTCTCTTATTTTAGTGAGTATTTTAATTCTGTGATTTTTCTTTTAAGCACTATATTAGCTGCATCCCACAAAGTTGATATGTTGTGTTTTTACTTTCATTTAGTTCAAGATATTTTCTAATTTTGTTTATGACTTTTAGTCATTTTTCCCTCTATGCTTCATTTTGTATACCTTCTATTGCTGCATCTTCAAGTTTACCTGTATTTTCTGCTTTGTCAAATCTTCCATTGATCCCACCCAATAAATTTTTTATGTTTGACACCATATTTTTTCACCTCTAGAGACTCCATATGGGTCTTTATAAATATATTCTGTTTTCCTCCTCATTATATTCATGTCTTTATATCCTTGAGCATATTTATAATGTTTATAAAAGCTGTTTTAACATCCTTCTCTGCTAATTCAATTATCTCTGTCATTACTGGATCAGTTTTTATTGGTCAATTTCTCTTTTAGTTATGTATCACAGTTTCCTGCTTCTATCTTGTAATTTTTTTTTATTGGATACTGTACATTGGGAATTAAACATCCTTATAAGCTGTATTTTATTATAGACCTTTAAAGAGTTTTGAACTTTGTTTTGTTGAGCAATTAAGTTACTCGAAGATCAGCCTGATCTTTGTAGGCTTGGTTTTAGGCTTTGGGGGGCAGGTCTAGGGTAGCTTTTACTCTAGGGTTCCTTTAGCCCCAGTACTAAGCTTTGAATCATCTAAGGTCTCCACTGAATGTGCCATGTATCCAACAAGATCTGTCCCCTCTGTCTGCTGAATGCATGAATGACTCCCAGGCCTGTGTGAGCTCTTAGAGTGATTCAGCTTATGTAATTGTTCTTTACTCCACAGCTGTTCTTTCTCTAGCTTCATGAAGTTTCATCCTACACATATGCAGACTAGTATTCAACTAAGACTCAAAGACCCCTGAGTAGAACTCTGGAGCTCTTTCTCTGCATGGCTCCTTCCTCTCCAATACTTTGCTAGCAAATTCTAGCTTCCTTGAAACTTCAGTCTCTATCTCCTCAACCCAGCGATACTACTGGACTATTTGGACTCCCCCTCCTTTGCTACAATTTGGGAAATTGCTTTGGGAAGAAATTCATAGGGCTTGCCCTCCTTATTTTCCGTCTCTCTAGGATCATAATCCTGTAATACCTATTGCCCAATTTATAAAAACAATTGATTAATATACTAAGCCCAATTTTCTCATTTATAGTGGGTAAAGAAGTCCTATAGTCATTATGTCTTCATAATGATATAATGGATTCAACTGATTATAAATATTCATGCCTTTTATTGATTGTAAAAAAAATTCTTAGTTCATTAAATATTGCCTTTTCCCCATTCTCTCCTTACCTCTGATAATTACTAGACTTTGATTTAACTAATATTCAGCACCAACTGTGCCAGACCCTGTTCTAGGCATTCAGGATACTTCAGTGAGCAAAGCACATACTCTGCTGTAATGGAATTCACATTGTTTACAGTCTATCCTGCCCCTTAACTCCTTTTTCCTATTTTCATCACTTTAGCTGTGTTCTTTCTGTAATATTTTATCAGCTCTGCATTCTAATTCACTCACTGTATTCTTGGCTGCAACATAGTCTATTTAACCAGTCCCTTAATGTTTTCTTCTCATTTTAACAATTATAAACACTTATTTTCTTTCAGCGCATTGGTGTGTTTTCTCACTTTAGGTGTCTAAACCTGGTATTTGTTTGATCTTCTGACTTTTGATTATGATTTGTTTGCACGTGTTTCCCAATTTTTTGTGAGCTCATCTTTCAAGGGACTTATTTTTTCGTTCTGAGGAAAATTTGTGGACTAGGTTGTGGAAACATCCCTGTAGACTGAGTTTGTGTTTTACCAGGAGCCCTTAGAGATATCATCTGCCCAAGAACTAATTTTTACTTTATGTTATGCTTGGGGATTTTTTAGGGATTCCTAGATCAGGTAGGAAAAGTAAACTTGAAGCCCAAGACTGGCTGAGGTACAGTCTTAGGGCTTCAAATCCTTAGGAAACTTTTTAGCCCATGCTTTCACTAGTATGTGCAGACCTTTATAGATTCTGTCTTTATGTGTCTGGGGTGGTGGTGGTGGTAATAGCTTGTTTTGATCAGTTCACAGACATATTAAAACCTAAGACCCTTAATTACAGAGATATCAATTTTCCCAGAGTGACCAAAGAATTAGTACCAGTGTTGATGCCCCTGTTTTTAATTTCCTATTAGTTATGTCACTTCATGATTGCCTTTTCTTCCTTGTAAACTCAGCTATGTCCTTAAATTTATTTCATTTTTATCCAGCATTTCCAGGTATTTTTAGGGGGCAAGGGCTTTCGTTTTTGAAGTATAGTTGATTTACAGTGTTGTGTTAGTTTCAGGTGTACAGCAAAATGATTCAGTTATACATATACATGTAGTCATTTATTTATAGACTCTTTCCCCATATAGGTTATTACAGAATATTGAGTAGAGTTCCCTGTGCTATACATTAGGTCCTTGTTGATTACTTATTTTATACATAGTAGTGTGTATACGTTAATCCCAAACTCCTAATTTATACCCCTCACTTTCCACTTTGGTAACCATAAGTTTGTTTTCTATGTCTGTGGGTCTGTTTCCGTTTTGTATATAAGTTCATGTGTATCATTAATTTTGGAGGGGTGGGATTCCACATATAAGTGATATCATGTTTCTCCTTATCTGTCTACCTTACTTCACTTTGTATGATCATCTCTAGGTCCATCCATGTTACTGCAAATGGCATTATTTCATTCTTTTTAATGGATTTGTCATATTCCATTGTACATATATACTACATCTTTTTTATCCATTCATCTGTCAATGGACATTTAGGTTGCTTCCATGTCTTGGCTATTGTAAATATACTGATATGAACACTGGGGTACATGTGTCTTTTTGAGTTAGAGTTTTCTCCAGATATATGCCCAGGAGTGGGTTTGCTGGATCATATTGTAGCTCTATTTTTAGTTTTTTAAGGAAACTCCATACTGTTCGCCATAGTGGCTGCACCAATTTACATTCCCACCAATGGCATGGGAGGATTCCCTTTTCTCCATAACCTCTCCAGCATTTATTATTTATAGACTTTTTAATGATGGCCATTCTGACCAGTGTGAGGTGGTATCTCCTTGTAGTTTTGATTTCCATTTTTCTAACAATTAGCCATTTGAACACTTCTCATGTGTCTGTTGGCCATCTGTATGTCTTCTTTGAGAAATGTCTATTTAGGTCTTCTCCCATTTTTTGATTGGGTTGTTTGAGTTTGGTTTTTTTGTTTTTTGTTTTTTGATATTGAGCTGTATGAGCTGTTTGTATATTTTGGAAATTAATCCCTTGTTGGTCACATCATTTGAAAATATTTTCTCCAATTCTGTGGGTTGTCTTTTCATTTTGTTTATGGTTTTCTTTGCTGTGCAAAAGCTTTTAAGTTTAATTGGGTCCCATTTGTTTATCTTTGTTTTTATTTCCATTACTCTAGGAGACAGATCTTAAAAGATACTGCTGTGGTTTATGTCAAAGTGTGTTCTGCCTATGTTTTCCTCTAGGAATTTTATAGTATCTGGTCTTACATTTTGGTCTTTAATCCATTTTGAATTTATTTTTTTGTGTGGTGTTAGAGAATGTTCTAATTTCATTCTTTTACGTGTAGTGGTCCAGTTTTCCCAGCACCACTTATGGAAGAAACTGTCTTTTCTCTATTGTATATTCTTACCTACTTTACTGTCGATTAATTGAACATAAGTGAATGGGTTTATTTCTGGGCTTTCTATCCTGTTCCATTGATCTATATTTCTGTTGTTGCGCCAGTACCATACTGTTGATTACTGTAGCTTTGTAGTATAGTCTGAAGACAGGGAGCCTGATTCCTCAAGCTCTGTTTTTCTTTCTCAAGATTGCTTTCGTTATTCAGGGTCTTTTGTGTTTCCATACAAATTTTTTTTTAAAATTGTTCTAGTTTTGTAAAGAATGCCATTGGTAATTTGATAGGGATTGCATTGAATTTGTAGATTGCCTTGGGTATTATAGTCATTTTGACAATATTGATTCTTCCAATCCAAGAACAAGGTATATCTTTCCATCTGTTTGTGTCATCTTTGATTTCTTTCATCAGCATCTTATAGTTTTCAGAATACCAATTTTTGCTTCCTTAGGTAGGTTTATTCCTAGGTGTTTTATTCTTTTTTATGTGATGGTAAATGGAATTGTTTCCTTAATTTCTCTTTCTGATAGCTCATTGTTAGTTTACAGAAATGCAATAGATTTCTGTATATTTTTTATCCTGTGACTCTACCAAGTTCATTGAAGAGCTCTAATAGTTTTCTGGTCACGTCTTTAGAATTTTCTATGTACAGTATCTTGACATTTGCAAACAGTGACAGTTTTACTTCTTCTTTTCCAATTTGGATTCCTTTTATTTCCTTTTCTTCTTTGATTGATTTCTTCAGTGATCCATTGGTTGTTTAGTAAAATATCATTTAGCCTCCACATGTCTGTCCCAACTGGTCTCACAGTAGGTTCTGATCTGTGTTGCAGACTCAGTTCTGCAGGCAACTGGAATGTAGTTTTCTTGCTTCTGGTGTCTGGCCCCTGGTGGGTGATGCTGGGCTACAGGCTTGTGCAAGGTTTACAGGTGGGAGGGCTTGGTGCCTGTCCACTGGCGTAGCTGGTTCTTGGCCCTGTGGTGGCCAGGGCCATGCCTAGAATTGGCTGTGGGCTCAGGAAGTCTTTAGGCAGCCTGCCTGCTGATGGATTGGGCTGTGTTCCCACCCTGTTCCTTGTTTGGTCTGAGGCATGCCAGCACTTGAGCCTACAGGCTATTTGATGGGACCAGGCCTTGGTGCCAAAATGGTGGCATCCAGGAGATCTCACACTGATGAATATTACCAATTACTTCTGCCACTAATTTCCGTGTCCCCACAGGTCATCACAGCTACCCCCGCCTCCCCAGGAGACCCTCCAATACCAGCAAGTAAGTCTGGCCCAGGCTTCTATGAAATCACTGCTTTTGCCTTGGGTCCTGGTGCACATGAGACCTTCTGTCTGCCCTCCAAAAGTGGTGTTTCTGTTTCCCCCAGTCCTGTGGAGTTCCTGCACTCAATCCCTGCTGGCCTTCAAAGCTGAATGCTCTAGGGCTCCTCCTCCTGATGCTGGACCCCCAGGCTTGGGAGCCTGACATGGGGCTCAGAACTCTCACTCCTGTGCGAGAACTTCTGTGATATAATTGTTCTCCAGTTTGTGGGTTGCCCATCTGGTGTGGGGAGGGGGGTTATGGGATTTGATTATATCATGAGTGTGCCCCTACTACAGTCTCATAGGTTTCTTGTTTATGTCTTGGATGTAGAATACCTTTTTTGGTAGGTTCCAGTCTTTCTTTTGATGGTTGTTCAGCAGTCAGATGTAAGTTGGGTGTTTCTTGTGTGAGGAGGTGAGCTCAAGGTCCTTCTACTCAACCATCTTGTCTGTGTAAGAGCAAGGGTTTTAAGTTATTCTTTGCTCTCTTGCAATCAGAAGTCTCTGATCCAATGTGAAGATTTTCTTTAATCACAAAATTTGATTATTTTAACAGCCATTTCCTATTTCCTGTGAAATTAAATCCCATCTTCTTCCCATGGCCTATCATGGTCCTATACCATCCCACACCACACCTCTTTGCTCCTCACATTCCTGTCCTGTTGGATTTTCCCAGTTGATTTTTGACTCCCTCGAGGATTTCTCACCCTGTATTGTTTCCACCTGCCTTCCTCCAGATTGTGCCTCAGTCACTCCCCATTCACCTCAGCACACAACTTAAAAGACACATCCTCTGGGAAGCTCTCCCTTAATTCCTTCTTAGCAAACTGTGCCTTCCTTTCCATAGCCTCATAGCACTATACTAGTGGAAGCTCCAGAATTTCTCTGTAGATGGGGCCCAGAGGTGATGGTTTTGTGAGGCTGGGGGTGAAGTCACATTTGCTTTACAGGTATCTTTTTAACTTGTATATATATTTTTTATTGTTGTGTTAGTTTTAGGTGTACAGCAAAGTGATTCCATTTTATGAATATGTATAGATTCTTTTTTCAGATTCTTTTCCATTAAGGTTTATCAAAATACTGAATATAGTTCCCTGTGCTATACAGTAGGTCCTTGTTCTTTATCTATTATTTTTGAATTTTATTTTAGTTACTTTTTTATGAAGTAGGTTCTTATTAGTTATCCATTTTATACATATTAGTGTATATATGAAAATCCCAATCTCCCAATTCATCACACAACCACCCTCCACCACGTTCCCCCCTTGGTGTCCATACATTTGTTCTCTACATCTGTGTCTCAATTTCTGCCTTGTAAACTGGTTCATCTGAACCATTTCTTAAGTTCCACATATATGCGTTAATATACGATATTTCTTCTTCTCTTTCTGACTTACTTCACTCTGTATGACAGTCTCTAGATCCATCCACGTCTCTACACATGACCCAATTTCGTTCCTTTTTTATGGCTGAGTAATATTGCATTGTACATATGTACCACATCTTCTTTATCCATTCGTCTGTCGATGGGCATTTAGGTTGCTTCTATGTCCTGGCTATTGTAAATAGTGCTGCAATGAACATTGGGGTACATGTGTCATTTTGAATTATGGTTTTCTCTGGGTATATGTCCAGGAGTGGGATTGCTGGGTCATGTGGTAATTCTATTTTTAGTTTTTTAAGGAACCTCCATACTGTTCTCCACAGTGGCTGTATCAATTTACATTCCCACCAACAATGCAAGAGGGTTCCCTTTTCTCCACATCCTCTCCAGCATTTGTTGTTTGTAGATTTTCTGATGATGCCCATTCTAACTGGTGTGAGGTGATACCTCATTGTAGTTTTTTTGTTTTTTTGTTTTTGTTTTTTAATTTTATTTATTTATTTATTTGGCTGTGTTGGGTCTTTATTTCTGTGCGAGGGCTTTCTCTAGTTGCGGTGAGCGGGGGCCACTCTTCATTGCAGTGCGCGGGCCTCTCACTGTCACGGCCTCTCTCGTTGGGGAGCACAGGCTCCAGATGTGCAGGCTCAGTAGTTGTGGCTCACGGGCCCAGTTGCTCCGCGGCATGTGGGATCTTCCCAGACCAGGGCTCGAACCCATGTCCCCTGCATTGGCAGGCGGATTCTCAACCACTGCGCCACCAGGGAAGCCCCCTCATTGTAGTTTTGATTTGCATTTCTCTAATAATTAGTAATGTTGAGCAGCTTTTCATGTGCTTCTTAGCCATCTGTATGTCTTCTTTGGAGAAATGTCTATTTAGGTCTTCTGCCTATTTTGGGATTGGGTTGTTTGCTTTTTTAATATTGAGCTGCATGAGCTGTTTATATATTTTGGAGATTAATCCTTTCTCCGTTGATTTGTATTGCAAATATTTTCTCCCATTTTGAGGGTTGTCTTTTCGTCTTCTTTGTAGTTTCTGTTGCTGTGCAAAAACTTTTGTTTCATTAGGTCCCATTTGTTTATTTTTGTTTTTATTTCCATTACTCTAGGAGGTGGATCAAAAAAGATCTTGCTGTGATTTATGTCAAAGAGTGTTCTTCCTATGTTTTCATCCAAAAGGTTTATAGTGTCTGGTCTTACATTTAGGTCTCTAATCCATTTTGAGTTTATTTCTGTGTATGGTGTTAGGGAGTGTTCTAATTTCATTCTTTTACATGTAGTTGTCCAGTTTTCTCAGCACCACCTATTGAAGAGACTGTCTTTTCTCCATTGTATATTCTTGCCTCCTTTGTCATAGATTAGTTGACCATAGGTGCGTTTATCTCTGGGCTTTCTATCCTGTTTCATTGATCGATATTTCTGTTTTTGTTCCAGTACCATATTGTCTTGATTACTGTAGCTTTGTAGTATATTCGGAAGGCAAGGAGTCTGATTCCTCCAGCTCCTTTGTTTTTCGCTCAAGACCAGTTTGGCTATTTGGGGTCTTTTGTGTCTCCATACAAATTTTAAGACTTTTTGTTCTAGTTCTGTAAAAAATGCCATTGGTAATTTGATAGGGATTGCACTGAATCTGTAGATTGGTTTGGGTAGTATAGTCATTTTCACAATGTTGATTCTTCCAATCCAAGAACATGGTGTATCTCTCCATCTGTTTGTATCATCTTTAATTTCTTTCATCAGTGTGTTATAGTTTTCTCCATATAGGTCTTTTGTCTCCCTAGGTAGGTTTATTGCTAGGTATTTTATTCTTTTTGTTGCAGTGGTAAATGGGAGTGTTTCCTTAATTTCTCTTTCAGATTTTTCATCATTAGTGTATAGGAATGCAAGAGATTTCTGTGCATTAATTCTGTATCCTGCAACTTTACCAAATTCATTGATTAGCTCTAGTAGTTTTCTGATGGCATCTTTAGGATTCTCTATGTATAGTATCATGTCATCTGCAAACAGTGACAGTTTTACTTCTTCTTTTCCAATTTGTATTCCTTTTATTTCTTTTTCTTCTCTGATTGCTGTGGCTAGCACTTCCAAAACTATGTTGAATAATAGTGGTGAGAGTGGACATCCTTGTCTTGTTCCTCATCTTTGAGGAAGTGCTTTCAGTTTTTCACCATTGAGAATCATGTTTGCTGTGGGGTTGTCGTATATGGCCTTTATTATATTGAGGTAGGTTCCCTCTCTGCCCACTTTCTGAAGAGTTTTGATCATAAATTGGTGTTGAATTTTGTCAAAAGCTTTTTCTGCATCTGTTGAGATGATCATATGGTTTTTCTTCTTCAGTTTGTTAATATGGTGTATCACATTGATTGATTTGTGTATATTGAAGGATCCTTGCATCCCTGTGATAAATCCCACTTGATCGTGGTGTATGATCCTTTTAATGTGTTGTTGGATTCTGTTTGCTAGTATTTTGTTGAGGATTTTTGCATCTATATTCATCAGTGATATTGGTCTGTAATTTTCTTTTTTTGTAGTATCTTTGTCTGGTTTTGGTATCAGGGTGATGGTGGCCTCATAGAATGAGATTGGGAGTATTCCTTCCTCTGCAATTTTTTGGAAGAGTTTGAGAAGGATGAGTGTTAGCTCTTCCCGAAATGTTTGATAGAATTCACCTGTGAAGCCATCTGGTCCTGGACTTTTGTTTGTTGGAAGATTTTTAATCACAGTTTCAATTTCATTACTTATGATTCATCTGTTCATATTTTCTGTTTCTTCCTGGTTCAGTCTTGGAAGGTTATACCTTTCTAAGAATTTCTCTTTCTTCCAGGTTGTCCATTTTATTGGCATAGAGTTGCTTGTAGTAGTCTCTTAGGATGCTTTGTATTTCTGCAGTGTCTGTTTATTTTTTGTTTTTGTTTTTTAATTTATTTACGGCTGTGTTGGGTCTTCGTTTCTGTGCCAGGGCTTTCTCTACTTGCAGCAAGTGGGGACCACTCTTCATCGCGATGCGCGGGCCTCTCACTATCGCGGCCTCTCTTGTTGCGGAGCACAGGTTCCAGACGCGCAGGCTCAGTAGTTGTGGCTCATGGACCTAGTTGCTCTGCGGCATGTGGGATCTTCCCAGACCAGGGCTCGAGCCCGTGTCCCCTGCATTGGCAGGCAGATTCTCAACCACTGTGCCACCAGGGAAGCCCTGCAGTGTCTCTTTTAACTTCTCCTTTTTCATTTCTAATTTTATTGATTTCAGTCCTCTCCCTCTTTTTCTTGATGAGTCTGGCTAATGGTTTATCAATTTTGTTTATCTTCTCTAAGAACCAGCTTTTAGTTTTATTGATCTTTGCAATTGTTTTCTTTGTTTCTATTTATTTCTGCTCTGATCTTTATGATTTCTTTCCTTCTACTAACTTTGGGTTTTGTTTGTTCATCTTTCTCTAGTTCCTTTAGGTGTAAGGTTAGATTGTTTATTTGAGATGTTTGTTGTTTCTTGAGGTAAGCTTGTATAGCTATAAACTTTCCTCTTAGAACTGCTTTTGCTGCATCCCATAGGTTTTGTACCATCGTGTTTTCATTGTCATTTGTCTCTAGGTGTTTTTTGATTTCCTCGTTGATTTCCTCAGTGATCTCTTGGTTATTTAGTAACGTATTGTTTAGCCTCCATGTGTTTGTGTTTTTTACGTTTTTTTCCTTGTAATTGATTTCTAATCTCATAGCGTTGTGGTCAGAAAAGATGCTTGATATGATTTCAATTTTCTTTAATTTACTGAGGCTTCACTTGTGACCCAAGATGTGATCTATCCTGGAGAATGTTCCTTGCACACTTGAGAAGAAAGTGTAATCTGATGTTTTTGGATGGAATGTCCTATAAATATCAATTAAATCTCTCTGGTCTGTTGTGTTATTTAAAGCTTGTGTTTCCTTATTAATTCTCTGTTTGGATGATCTGTCCATTGGTGTAAGTGTGGTGTTAAAGTCCCCCACTATTATTGTGTTACTGTCGATTTCCTCTTTTATAGCTGTTAGCAGTTGCTTTATGTATCGAGGTGCTCCTATGTTGGGTGCATAAATATTTACAATTGTTATATCTTCTTCTTGGATTGATCCCTTGATCATTATGTAGTGTCCTTCCTTGTGTTTTGTAACATTCTTTATTTTAAAGTCTATTTTATCTGATATGAGTATTGCTACTCCAGCTTTCTTTTGATTTCCATTTGCATGGAATATCTTTTTCCATCCCCTCACTTTTAGTCTGTATGTGTCCCTAGGTCTGAAGTGGGTCTCTTGTAGACAGCATATATATGGATCTTGTTTTTGTATCCATTCAGCAAGCCTGTGTCTTTTGTTGGGAGCATTTAATCCATTCACGTTTAACGTAATTATCATTATGTATGTTCCTATGACCATTTTCTTTATTGTTTTGGGTTTGTTTTTGCAGATCCTTTTCTTCTCTAGTGTTTCCCACTTAGAGAAGTTCCTTTAGCATTTGTTGTAGAGCTGGTTTGGTGGTGCTGAAATCTCTTAGCTTTTGCTTGTCTGTAAAGCTTTTGATTTCTCCATCGAATCTGAATGAGATCATTGCCGGGTAGAGGAATCTTGGTTGTAGGTTCTTCCCTTTCATCACTTTATCATGCCACTCCCTTGTGGCTTGTAGAGTTTCTGCTGAGATATCAGCTGTTAACCTTATGGGAGTTCCCTTGTATGTTATTTGTCGTTTTTCCCTTGCTGTTTTCAATACTTTTTCTTTGTCTTTAATTTTTGCCAATTTGAATACTCTGTGTCTCGGCATGTTTCTCCTTGGGTTTATCCTGTATGGGACTCTGCGCTTCCTAGACTTGGGTGGCTATTTCCTTTCCCATGTTAGGGAGGTATTCGACTGTAATCTCTTCAAATATTTTCTTGGGTCCTTTCTCTCTCTCTTCTCCTTCTGGGACCCCTAAAATGCGAATGTTGTGTTTAATGTTGTCCCGGAGGTCTCTTAGGCTGTCTTCATTTCTTTTCATTCTTCTTTCTTTCTTCTGTTCCACAGCAGTGAATTCCACCATTCTGTTTTCCAGGTCACTTATCCGTTCTTCTGCCTCAGTTATTCTGCTATTGATTCCTTCTAGTGTAGTTTTCATTTCAGTTATTGTATTGCTTATCTCTGTTTGTTTGTTCTTTAAGTCATCTAGATCTTTATTAATCATTTCTTGCATCTTCTTGATCTTTGCCTCCATTCTTTTTCCGAGGTCCTGGAACATCTTCACTATCATTATTCTAAATTCTTTTTCTGGCAGGTTGCCTATCTCCACTTCATTTAGTTGTTTTTCTGGGGTTTTATCTTGTTACTTCATCTGGTACGTAGCCCTCTGCTTTTTCATCTTGTCTATCTTTCTGTGAATGTGGTTTTTGTTCCACAGGCTGCAGGGTTGTAGTTTTTCTTGCTTCTGCTGTCTGCCCTTTGGTGGATGAGGCTGTCTAAGAGGCTTGTGTAAGCTTCCTGATGGGAGGGACTGGTGGTGGGTAGAGCTGACTGTTGCTCCGGTGGGCAGAGCTCAGTAAAACTTTAATCCGCTTGTCTGCTGATGGGTGGGGCTGGGTTCCCTCCCTGTTGGTTGTTTGACCTGAGGCAACCCAACACTGGAGCCTACCAGGGCTCTTTGGTGTGGCTAATGGCAGACTCTGGGAGGGCTCACACCAAGGAGTACTTCCCAGAGCTTCTGCTGCCAGTGTCCTTGTCCTCACTGTGAGACACAGCCACCCCCCGCCTCCACAGGAGACCCTCCAACACTAGCAGGTAGGTCCAGTTCACTCTCTTATTGGGTCACTGCTCCTTCCCCTGGGTCCCGATGTGCACACTACTTTGTGTGTGCCCTCCAAGAGTGGAGTCTCTGTTTCCCCCAGTCCTGTTGAAGTCCTGCCATCAAATCTCGCTAGCCTTCAAAGTCTGATTCTCTAGGAATTCCTCCTCCTGTTGCCAGACCCCCAGGTTGGGAAGCCTGACGTGGGGCTCAGAACCTTCACTCCAGTGGGTGGACTTCTGTGGTATAAGTATTCTCCAGTTTGTGAGTCACCCACCCAGTGGTCATGGGATTTGATTTTGTTGTGATTGCGCCCCTCCTACCATCTCATTGTGGCTTCTCCTTTGTCTTTGGATGTGGGGTATCTTTTTTGGTGAGTTCCAGTGTCTTCCTGTCGGTGACTGTTCAGCAGTTAGTTGTGGTTCCCGTGCTCTCGCAAGAGGGAGTGAGAGCACGTCCTTCTACTCTGCCATCTTTGTTTATCTATTTTATATATAGTAGTTTGTATCTGCTAATCCCAAACTCCTAATTTATCCCTACCCCCCCTTTCCCCTTTGGTAACCATAAGTTTGTTTTCTGTGTCTGTGAGTCTCTTTCTGCTTTGTAAATAAGTTCATTTGCATGTTTTTTTTACATTCCGCATATAAGCAATATCATATGATATCCGTCTTTCTCTGTTAACTTGTATGTTGATTGAAGCCACCCTTTGTGCCACCTCTGCAAGCTCCACCTCCCATTGTAGCTCTCCTGACACTTATAATTTCTCTTCCAATGTCTGACCTCCCTGTGAAAATGTAGTTGCAACTTTGATCAATTGGTACGTACACACACTCTCGTGGGCCTACTATTTCAGCAGCTCTCATGGTCCTACTATTAAAGCCCAGCCTCCTTAGCAAGGTGTCTCATGACCCATCCAACCTGACCCCCACAACACGTTATCAGCCTTCACCCCAGCCTCACATTAATCTCACCTCTGAATCCACAGATGTTATACCCTGTCACATGGCTTACATTTCATGTCCAGTAATAGATTTTAGTCTTAAAAAGCTGGCAACTCACCTTTGTATCCTTGTCATTTTATACACAAGAGATGATGTTTAATAAATGTGGAATATGGTAAGAATTCATAGTATAAATGGAATTGGAACTACAGTTACTATCTAGATACATAATATCTAGATACTTCATGCAACAAACTAGGATAATTACTCTTTAGCTGTACATGTGGTTGGTGTTGCACAGAGTTTAAGAATACTGACTCTGGATCAAGAATCCCAGCATGTTACTTCTTAGCAAAATTGCTTCTCTGTATCTGTTTTTATTAAATTGTTGCCAGGATTCAGTGACTTAATATGCTTAAGTAAAATGCTAAGAAGAGTGCCTGACACCTAGTCAGTGCTTCATAAGTGGTATGGTACATGGTGAGGAAATTACTTGATTATATGAAGCCAAGTAGTATTCACAGATTGACAATCTGCTAGTTCAAACCTACTTTGTACCAATGCAGATTTTTTAAAAATTTGCATTATGTTAACAATATTTTAAAACTGTTTTAGGTAAAAGGTCTTTCTAATTTGTACTACTAGTTTAAACATTATATAATGTTTCACATTTATTTCAAAACATCTTCACATACATTATTTAAACACATCCTCACTACAGCTTTGAACAAAAAGGTGTGTGTCTAATAAGGCAATAGACACAGGAAGGTGAATTGGCTTCCCCAGAGCTATACATTGTGCTGCATATAGGAAGTGTGCTTAAAATCCATTTATGTGATTCAAAGAACAGATGAAACTGACCTATGGTAACTGGAGATGGGGTTGAGAATTGACTTGAAAGGGGCACAAGGAAACTTTCCTTCGGTGAATTGAAATGTGTCTTCTTTAGGGTAGTGATTACAGTAGTGTATACAGCTGTTAAAAGTCATCAAACTGAACACCTAAAATCTGTGTATAATATTGTATTGTTAATTATGCTTTGATTTTTTTTAATGTTAAAAAGATATAGGAGGAGGGAGATTGAGATGGCAGAGTAGAAGGATGTGGAGCTCACCTCCTTCCACAAATACATCATCAAAAACACATCTACATGTGGAACAATTCTCATAGAATACCTACTGAATGCTGGCAGAGGACTTCAGAATTCTGAAAGGGCAAGAAAGATCTCCACATAACTGGGTAGGAAAAAAGAAAAAAACAAGAGAGAGAGAGAGGAATCAGGAGAGTACCTGTGTCCCTGGGAGGGAGTTATGAAAGACTAAAAGTTTGTGTACCCTGGGAAGCCCTCTCACTGGCAGGGAGATCAGCCGGGACAGAGGGGGAGTTTCAGAGCCTCAGCGGAGAGTGCAGCAACCAGTTTATGGCAGGCAGAATGGAGAGAGACCCGCACAGAGGGTGTGTGCTGCTGCCTGGCACTCCCCAGCCTGAGACGCACATCTGCAGGGATGGGCGGGGTCTGGGTGCTGAAGCTCAGGCTTCAGAGGACAGACCTGGCGAGAGGACTGGGGTTGGCTGTGCAGAGACAGCCTGAAGGGGCTGGAGTGTGATGCCACCGCAAACAGTAGGGTACACAGAGGGAGCTGGGACCCACCATAGAGGCAAGGCTCCATTGTTGGGTGCACAGAGGAAGGGCCGGGGCCCACCACAGCAGCCTCTCTCTCCACACACACGCAGCCAACAGGGCACCACCTCCACGAGCTCCAGGAGTGCCCACCGGCTGTTGCCTCCTTGGACTCCAGGAGCTGATGCCAGCCGCCACCACCACCATGGGCTCCAAGAGCAGACACCAACTGCTGCCACCACCACTGCTGTGGGCTCCAGGAGAGGGCACCAGCTCCCACCTCTGCACATCCCCATCAAGGGGATAACGGCCAGCACAGGCTGAGGTAACAGTGGCAGGCGTCCATTAAACAGTCCTCACACCAAAAATATTAAACCCACACAAGCTACACAGGGACACTGCCACATAAAAATAGCCCTCCAAGACCACAGTAGGTAATTTTTTCTCCAACACTCACAGAATAAGGGAAATATAAGTAAAATTGAGAGGGACTTCCCTGGTGGTCCAGTGGTTAAGAATTCATCTTCCAATGAAGGGGACATGAGTTCGATCCCTGGTTGCGAAAGTAAGATCCCACATGCCATGGGGCAACTAAGCCTGTGTGCTCTATAGCCCGTGCACCACAACTAGAGAGCTTGTGTGCCGCAACTACTGAGCCCATGTGCTCTGGAGCCCACGCACCACAACTAGAGAGCCCACACACTGCAACTACTGAGCCTGCATGCTCTAGAGCCCACACACCACAACTAGAGAAAAGCCCGTGCACTGCAACGAAAGATCCCGCATGCTGCAACAGAGATCCCACGTGTCGCAACTAAGACCCAACACAGCAAAATATATATTAGGAAAAATAAAACAGCTTTTGCACAGGAAAGGAAACCATAAACAAAACGAAAATACAACCCTCAGAATGGGAGAAAAATATAAAAACAAAATAAAGTAAAACTGAGGAGCAGAGGAACACTCCCAGTTAAAAGACCAAGAGAATTCCCCTGAAAGAACAACAGTGAAACAGACCTCTTCAGTCTAATAGACACAGAGTTCAAAAGGAGATAATAAAAATAATGACAGGATTAAGAAAGGCTATTGACAGAAATGCAGATTGTTGTAAAAAGGAACTAGAAACTATAAAGAGGAGCCAAGAAAAATTAGAAAACTCATTCGCCAAGACAAAAGCTGAGCTAAAGGCAATGAATAGCAAAAAAAAAAAGCAAAATGAAAGCAATACAAGAGACCTACGGGATAATATAAAGCATGCCAACCTACACATAACAGGGATTCCAGAAGGAGAAGAAAAAGAAAAGGTGATCAAAAATGTATTGAAAAAAAAAATGTATTGAAAGAAATTATGGCTAAAAACTTCCCAAACCTAAAGAAGGAAACAGATATCCAGGTACAGGAAGCACAGAAGTTCCCAAACAAGATGAACCCAAACAGACCTACACTAAAACGTATTAAAATGGCAAAAGTTAAAGAGAGGATTCTAAAGGCAGCAAGAGAAAAGCAAAGAATTAATTATAAGGGAACCCCCACAAGGCTATCAGCTGATTTCTCTACAGAAACATTGCAGGCCAGAAGGGAGTGACAAGATATATTCAAAATCCTGAAAGGGGAAAAATCTGCAACCTTGGATACTCTACCCAGCAAGACTATCATTTAGAATAAAAGGAGAGATAAATAATTTCTCAGACAAGCAAAAACTAAAAGAATACAGCAATACTAAACCTATCCTATAAGAAATATTGAAAGGTCTTCTCTAAATAGAAAAGAAGCAAGAAGATATAGAAAAGAGAAAAATCACAACTGAAAAGCAAATCACTTAAATAAGCCAGTATACAGATTAAAAAGGAAAAAAATATTTTTTAATTTTGTAAAAGTGATAACTGCAATGAACAGCAAAAGGATGAACATGAAGATGTAAAAGAGGACATAAAAACCATAAAATGTAGGGGAGGAGAGTAAGAAAATGTAGTTTTTTTTTTTTTTTTTTTTAGAATGTATTTGAGCTTATATGACCATCAGTCTAAAGCAAGTAGATATAGGAAGGGGTTAACATGCTTGAAAAACAGGGTAACCACAAATCAGAAACATACAACAGATTCACAAAACCAAAAAGAAGAGAACAAAAGCATAAAATAAGAAGAAATCAAACCACAAAAGGCAAAAAAGAAAAGAAACACAAAATCAACTGGAAAACAAGGTTTAAAATGGCAATAAATATATATCTATCACTAATTACCTTAAATTTCAGTGGACTAGGGACTTCCCTGGTGGCACAGTGGTTAAGAATCCGCCTGTCAATGCAGGGGACACAGGGTCAATCCCTGGTCTGGGAAGATCCCACATGCCACAGAGCAACTAAGCCCTTGTGCCACAACTACTGAGCCTGCACTCTAGAGCCCGCAAGCCACAACTACTGAGCCTGCGTGCTACAACTACTGAATCCCACGTGCCTAGAGCCCATGCTCCACAACAAGAGAAGCCACTGCAATGAGAAGCCCATGCACCACAACGAAGAGTAGCCCCCACCCACCACAACTAGAGAAAGCCCATGCACAGCAACAAAGACCCAATGCAGCCAAAAAATAAAAAGTAAAATAAAAATTAAAAAGAATATTTTAAAAAAAATGTCAATGGACTAAATGCTCCAATCAAAAGACACAGAGTGGCAGGTTGGATTAAAAAAATAAGAACCTACAATATGCTGCCTACAAGAGACCCACTTTAGGGCAAAGGACACACATAAATTGAAACTGAGGGGATGGAAAAAGATATTTCATGCAAAACAGAAATGACAAGAAAGAGGGGGTCACAATACTCATATGAGACAAAATAGATTTAAGACAAAGGCCATAAAGAAAGACAAAGAGGGGCTTCCCTGGTGGCGCAGTGATTGAGAATCTGTCTGCCAATGCAGGGGACACGGGTTCGACCCCTGGTCTGGGAAGATCCCACATGCCGTGGAGCGACTAGGCCCATGAGCCACGATTGCTGAGCCTGCGCGTCTGGAGCCTGTGCTCCGCAACAACAGAGGCCGCGATAGTGAGAGGCCTGCGCACCGCAATGAAGAGTGGCCCCTGCTTGCCGCAACTAGAGAAAGCCCTCGCACAGAAACTAAGACCCAACACAGCCATAAATAAATAAATAAATAAATAAATATTTTTAAAATAAATAAATAAAGCAAATAATTTTAAAAAAAAGAAAGACAAAGAAGGACACTATATAATGATAAAAGGATCAATACAAGAAGAGGATATTACACTCGTCAATATATGTGCACCTAATATAGGAACACCCAAATACATAAAACAAATACTACAGACATAAAGGGAGAAATTGATGGGGATACAATAATGGTAGGAGATTTTAACACCCCACTCACACCAATGGACAGATCCTCGAGACAGAAAATCAAGAAGGCAACAGAGATCCTAAAGGATACAACAGAACGGTTAGACTTAATTGATATTTTTAGGATGTTACACCCCAAAAAACCAGAATACACACTCTTTTCAAATGCACATGGAACACTCACTCACTATGATCACATACTAGGGCACAAAACAAGCCTCAACAAATTTAAGAGTATAGAAATTATTTCAAGCATCTTTTCTGACCACAACAGCATGAAACTAGAAATCAACCACAGAAAATGAAATGAGACAAAAACAACATGCTAATAAAAAAACCAATGGGTCAGTGTTGAAATCAAGAGGAAATTATCAATTAAAAAATACCTTGAGACAAATGACAATGAAAAGACAACCATACAAAATCTATGGGATGCAGCAAAAGCAGTTATTAGAGGGAAGTTCATAGTGACACAGGCCTTCCTCACAAAACAAGAAAAATCTCAAATAAACAACCTAACCTACCACCTAAAAGAATTAGAAAAAGAAGAACAAGAAAAACCTAAAGTCAGCAGAAGGAAGGAAATAATAAAGATTAGAGAGGAAATAAATAGAAATTAAAGTCAAGAGGTGATTTTTTTGAAAGGGTAAACAATATTGACAAACATCTGGCCAGGCTCACCAAGAAGAAAAGAGAGAGAACCCAAATAAACAAAATAAGAAATGAAAAAGGTGAAATAACAACCAATACTCCAGAAATACAAAAAACCATAAAAGAATACTATGAACAGTTATATGCCAACAAATTTACTAACCTAGAAGAAATGGACAAGTTTCTAGAAACATACAGCCCACCAAAATTGAATCAAGAAAAAATAATTTGAACAGACCACTCACTAGAAGTGAAATAGAATCTGTAATTTAAAAAAGCTCCCTACAAACAAAAGTCCAGGACCAGATGGCCTCACAGGCAAATTCTTCCAAACATAAAAAGAACTTATACCGATCCTTCTCAAACTCTTCCAAAAGACTGAAGAGGAGGGAACACTCCCAAAGACATACCATGAAGCCACCACCACCCTGATACAAAACCAGACAAAGATACCCCCAAAAAAGAAAATTACAGTCCAATATCTTTGATGAACATAGATGTAAAAATTCTAAACAAAATATTAGCAAACCGAATCCAACAAACACATAAAAAAGACCATACACTACGACCAAGTTGGATTCATCCCAAGTTCACAAGGATGGTTCAACATATGCAAAATCAATGTGATACACCACATTAACAAAAGAAAAAACAAAAACCAAATGATCATCTCAACAGATGCAGAAAAAGCATTTGATAAAATTCAACATCGATTCATGATAAAAACTCTTGCCAAAGGGGGTTTAGAGGGAACATATCTCAACATAATAAAAGCTATTTATGACAAACCCACAGCCAATATAATACTCAAGAGTGAAAAGCTGAAAGCCTTCCCACTAAAACCTGGAACAAGACAAGAATGCCCACTCTCACCACTTCTGTTCAACATAGTGTTGGAAGTCCTAGCCCCAGCAATCAGGCAAGAAAAAGATATAAAATTTATCCAAATTGGAAGGGAAGAGGTAAAACTGTCATTATATGCAGATAACATGATACTATATACAGACAACCCTATAAACTCCACACAAAAACTACTAGAACTGATAAACAAATTAAGCAAGGTAGCAGGGTACAAGATTAACATACAGAAATCAGTTGCATTTCTTTACATTAACAATGAAATATCAGAAAGGGAATGTAAGAAAAAAATACCTTTTAAAATTGCACCCCAAAAAATAAAATACTAAGGAATAAACCTGACCAAGGAGGTGAAAGACATATACTGAGAACTATAAGACATTAATAAAGGAAATTTAAAATGATTCAAAGAAATGGAAAGATATCCCATGCTCTCGGATTGGAGGAATTGTTATTGTTAAAACAGCCATACTACCCAAAGCAATCTACAGATTTAATGCGATCCCTATCAAATTACCCATGACATTTTTCACAGAACTGGAACAAATAATCCTAAAATTTATATGGAACTATAAAAGACCCAGAGTTGCCAAAGCAATCCTGAGGGAAAAGAACAAAGCAGGAGGCATAACCATCTTAGACTTCAGACAATACTATAAATCTACAGTAATCAAACAGCATGGTATTGGCACAAAAACAGACATATGGATCAATGGAACAGAATAGAGAGCCCAGAAATAAACCCACACACCTATGGTCAATTAATCTTTGACAAAGAAAGCAAGAATATACAATGGGAAAAAGTCTCTTCAGCAAGTGGTGTTGGGAAAGTTGAACAGCCACATGTAAATCCATGAACTTAGAACACACCCTCACACCATACACAAAAATAAGCTCAAAATGGCTTAAAGACTTAAAAGGAAGGCATGACACCATAAAACTCCTAGAAGAGAACATAGACAAAACATTCTCTGACATAAATCGTACCAATGTTTTCTTAGGTCAGTCTCCCAAGTTGATAGAAATAATAGCAAAAATAAACAAATGGGACCTAATCAAGCTTTTGCACAGCAAAGGAAACCATAAGCAAAACGAAAAGATAACCTATGGAATTAGGAGAAAATATTTGCAAACAATGTGGCCTACCAAGGCTTGATATCCAAAATATACAAAGAGCTCATACAACAGAACAACAAAAAACACAACCCAATCGAAAAAATGGGCCGAAAACCTAAAGAGACATTTCTCCAAAGAAGACGTACAGATGGCCAACAGGCACATGAAAAGATGCTCAACATTGCTAATTATTAGAGAAACGCAAATCAAAGCAACAATGAAGTACCACTTCATATTAGTCAGAATGGCCATCATTAAAAAGTTGACAAATAACAAATGCTGGAGAGGGTGTGGTGAAAAGGGAACCCTCCTACACTCTTGGTGGGAATGCAAGTTGCTGCAGCCACTATGGAAAACAGCATGGAGGTTCCTCAAAAAACTAAAAATAGAACTACCATATGATCCTGCAATCCCACTCCTGTGCATATATCCAGACAAAACTATTAATTCAAAAAGATACATGCACCCCTATGTTCATAGCAGCACTATTTCCAATAGCCAAGACATGGAAGCAACACAAAAGTCCATCCACAGATGAATAGATAAAGAAGATGTAGTTTATATACTGGGTTGGCCAAAAAGTGCCTTCTGTTTTTAAGTAAAAATAAAAGGCACATTTTTCATTTTCGCCAAGAACTTTATTGAACAACATATTCACCCTTTTGTTCCACTACCTTCTGCCATTTCTCAGGCAACTTCATAATTCCATCTTTCCAAAACTTTTTACCATTTTGAGCAAAGAACTGTTCCAGGTGCCTTTTACAGTCTTCCAGGGAATTGAAATTTTTTTCATTAAGACTATTTTGTAAAGACCTAAATAAATGGAAATCCAAAGGTGCAATGTCCAGTGAATACGGCAGATGAATCAGAACTTCCCAGCCAGGCTGTAACAGTTTTTGCCTGGTCATCAAAGAAACATGCAGTCTTGTGTTATCCTGATGGAAGATTATGCATTTTCTGTTGACTAATTCTGGACGCTTTTCATCAAGTGCTGCTTTCAGTTGGTCTAACTGGGAGCAGTATTTGGAATTAATCATTTGGTTTTCCGGAAGGAGCTCATCATAGAGGACTCCCTTCCGATCCCACCCTATACACAACATCACCTTCTTTGGATGAAGACCGGCCTTTGGTGCGGTTGGTGGTGGTTCATTTCACTTGCTCCACAATCTCTTCCTTTCCACATTATTGTACAGTATCCACTTTTCATTGCCTGTCACAACTTGTTTTAAAAATGGAACATTTTCATTACTTTTAAGTAGAGAATTGCATGTGGAAATACAGTCAAAAAGGTTTTTTTCGCTTAACCTATGTGGAAACCAAACATCAAAGCGATGAATATAACCAAGCTGGTGCAAATGATTTTCAACGCTTGATTTGGATATTTTGAGTATGTCAGCTATCTCCCACATGGTATAACGTTGACTGTTCTCAATTAATGTCTTTATTTGATTGCTATCAACTTCAACTGATCTACCTGATGGTAGAGCATCGTCCAGTGAGAAATCTCCAGCATGAAACTTTGCAAACCACTTTTGACACGTTCAATCAGTCACAGCACCTTCTGCACAAATCTTTTTTTGTGTTTTTACCTTTCTTGAAATAATAAAGCATAATACGTGAAAAATGTTTCTTTTCTTTCATCTTCAATATTAAAATGGCTACACAAAAATTCACCAATTTTGATGACTTTTTTATTTTTAAAAAATTTTTTATTTATTTTAAAAATTTATTTATTTGGCTGCATTGGGTCTTTTGTTGCTGTGTGTGGGCTTTTCTCTAGTTGCAGCAAGCGGGGCTTCTGTTGTTGTGGAGCACGGGTTCTCAGCACGTGGGCTTCAGTAGTTGTGGCTCGTGGGCTCTAGAGCACAGGCTCAGTAGTTGTGGCACACGGGCTTAGTTGCTCCACAGCATGTGGGATCTTCCCGTACCAGGGCTCGAACCCATGTCCCCTGCGTTGGCAGGCGGATTCTTAACCACTGCACCACCAGGGAAGAGCTGATGACTTTTTTTAAATGCACGCTGATGTGACAGCTGTCACATACAATCTAACAAAACCGTTTCAAATGAAGTTAAAGACAACTAAGTGGGGCTTCCCTGGTGGCGCAGTGGTTAAGGATCCACTTCTCAATGCAGGGGACACGGGTTTGAGCCCTGGTCCAGGAAGATCCCACATGTCGCGGAGCAACTAAGCCCGTGCGCCACAACTACTGGGCCTGTGCTCTAGAGCCTGTGAGCCACAACTACTGAAGCCCACGCGCCTAGAGCCCATGCTCTGCAACAAGAGAAGCCACCGCAATGAGAAGCCCGCGCACCACAATGAAGAGTAGCCCCTGCTCGCCGCAACTAGAGAAAGCCCGCATGCAGCAAGGAAGACCCAACTCAGCCAAAAATTAATTAAATAATTAATTAATTTTTTAAAAAGACAACTAAGTGCTACTACAGCCATCTTACAGAAAAAACTGAATGAAACTTTTGGCCAACCCAATACAATGAAATATTACTCAGCCATAAAAAAAGAATGAAATAATGCCATTTTTAGCAACATGGATGGAACCAGAGAGTATCATACTAAGTGAAGTAAGTCAAAAAGAGAGGACAAATATATCACTCATATGGGGAATCTAAAATATGACACAAATGAACTTATCTATGAAACAGAAACAGACTCACAGATATAGAGAACAGATTTGTGGTTGCCAAGGGCAAGGGGGTGTGGGGGAGGGATGGTGTGGGAGTTTGGGGTTAGCAGATGCAAACTATTATATACAGGATGGATAAACAACAAGGTCCTACTGTATAGCACAGGGAACTACATTCAATATCCTGTGATAATCATAATGGAAAAGAGTATTAAAAATGTATATGGGACTTCCCCGGTGGCGCAGTGGTTAAGAATCTGCCTGACAATGCAGGGGACACGAGTTCGATCCCTGGTCCAGGAAGATCCCACATGCCATGGAGCAACTAAGCCCGTGTGCCACAACTACTGAAGCCTGCGCACCCTAGAGCCCGCGCACTGCAACTACTGAGCCCGTGTGCTGCAACTACTGAAGCCCACATGCCTAGAGCCTGTGCTCCACAGCAAGAGAAGCCGCCGCAATGAGATGCCCACGCACTGCAACAATGAGTAGCCCCAGCTCGCTGCAATTAGAGAAAGCCTGTGCACAGCAACGAAGACCTAATGCAGCAAAAAAAATAAAAGCATATTATCTATCTATCTATATATATAGATATAACTGAATCACTTTGCTGTACAGCAGAAATAAACATTGTAAATCAACTATACTTCAATTTAAAATATGTATAAAAATATATATAAAATATACATAAAATACATATAATATATATATATATATATATATATATATATATATATATGGGATGTTAAGTTGTGCACAGAGCTACAGCCATACAAGTGTGTTTGGGTATGTTGAGGAGAAGCAGTGGTGATGCACTGACTTACTTAATGGCACTCTGTGGGAAAAGATGTGAATCAGAGCTTGATCACAAACTCAGTATGAACCAAGTGTGTGTTCTACTCAACTCTAAAACAGCCAACATCAACCCAACCTAAGGACTTTATCACCTTTGCCTGTGTTGTTGGACTGCCCTATCGAACAAAAAGGCAGATTCTCTGTTCCTAGATATTTTTAGCATAAATTAGATATCCACCTAATAACTGTCAAAAATGGGAAGTTAACAGAGCAAAGAAGAGAGACCAGTGAATTTCAGGACGGGTCCAAGAACCAGGTGAGCCAGTGTGCAGAAAGTTTGTGAACATGTGCATTATTTTGAGAAGGTCCTTTGGTGCAACAAATTCTCCAAGGGATTTCTTTAAAAGAACTTCAAACCTAGATAAACAAAAACTGATAAACCTTCGTTTCAGCTCAGAAAATTACACACACACAAATAACATTTTTTAAGCTAACTCTGCCAAGGTGGTACTGGGCTTCCCAGTAACAAGAGGGGGCAGGAAGGTTGACTTGTGCTTTCCTGGCTTTTCTCTGCTTTGTTGAAATTATTGCTTTTAATAAACCCAAAGAAAATCTCCAGCTTTGACATTGTTAGCTTCCTTTTTCCACAAAAAAAGCAAAGGTGCTCCCACACAGAAACCAAGGCATAAATATACATGAATTACATCTGAAAACTTTTCCTGATACTTACAGGTGTTCTCTCACCTCTGAAGTCCTCTGCTTACTTTGTCGAGAGTCTTCCTCCAAAGTGCACCTGAAAACCTTCTTCCACTTGTTTTTGTTTTTCTCTTTAACTTCATGTTCATCTCTTGACCTAACGGGGACGTTACTGACACTATTTTCCCCTGTCAATCTCCATCCAATACTAATATTAATAGCACTGATGCACCCAAAGGAGAAAGTCCAAGAGCCTGAAGACTCAAGTAAAAGCACCAATTTCTCTCCCTGCTGCCACCGTCCCCACCCACAGACACCACCTCTACCTTCTTTTCTGCCAGGAAAAAAATGTTTGAATGGTCAATAAATCTAAACATACGTTTCAAGACAATTTAAGAAAAAAAAAAAAGTCATCTTAATTACTGCCTCTTAAATAAGAACATGCAGCCAATATGACCTTTGATATTCCAGAGTAGTTGCCCTCTTCTCTTGGGGTTTTCTACTTTGCTAAGTAAAGGTAAAGGCCAGAGCAGAACAGCTCAGAACAACAGGGAAGAGGCCAAGGGCTGCCACCAGTAACCCTTCCTTGCACAGCTCGTAGAAGCTTTTAAATAAACACCAAGGGGCTGGTCTGAAGAATATCAGCTTAAAGGGGTGACACATTATTAACCTGTCCATAGTACCTCAGTCTGATCCTGTTTCTACTCCTTAGGTTCCAAAATTATAAATTTTACTTCCAGGTAACATGAAAACCACAAAGTCGTCTTTTCACTCTTTTCTTCTGATGAATACAACCAGAGTTGAGAGTTTTGACCATGGATATATGGGCTGGGATGGTGGGGCAACTTAGTCTCCGTTCCGGATGTTTACTTTTCCGTAGAAGGACGTCCCTCAGCCCTGGCTTCCCTCTGCCCCTCATGCCTCCCTCCCCCGGGAGGAACCTGCCTCATTGATGAGTTAGTTAGGGGAAGGAAGTGGCCTAGTTCTTCTGCTCCTTCCCCACCTGTACCTCTTTGGAGGTGACCTGCCTTCAGACAGCATCATTGTCCTGGGCCGTGCACTAAGCTTAAGGGTGAAAGGCCCTGCCTTGGTAGGGGGACGTCTGCAGTGGTGCAAAGATGCTGGCAGCTGGCGAGTCAACCACAGCCTGAGGTTCCGTATTAGAAAGCCCATTTTCCATAGATACACGAGTCACAACCTCCAAAATGCATTTTATTATTTATAAAGATGTTTTGGCCATCATGTGCCTTAGTCTGTTGACTGCTTAGCTGGTTCAGAATTCAGAAAGGAAGCGGTGTGCTCTTTGGTGGGTACTCACACCCCAACAGGATAAAGTTTACTTTCCTACACTCAGCACTTTGAGTAACAGTAGAAGCTCATATGGGAGATGTCTAAAAATCAGCTGTATTTTTGTCTGTCCCTCTCCTCATTCATCTTTCTCACAGATGCAAAGTAGAAAAACTGGGGGCGAGTGCGGGACTGTTTCTAAAACCATAACACTCTTCTTTAGCTAGATTTTTTTTCCTGAGTGACAACGGGCAAGATGCAGTGGATCACTCCAGAGACACAATAAGTGTCTCTCCTCTCGAAAATCTCTCACTGATGGGCTGTGGATTTTTATGAAACTTCACACAAGTGCAACAATTCTGAACACCTTCCTCAACATGCTTACAACCTAAGAACTAAGGATGTAATCAGTCATCAACCAGATCGTACATTTGCCCTGTAAACTCAATCTGCCAGAAGAAGAAAACACACCACCAGATTAAGAGCTTTTTAAAATATAATTTAAAACTATTTTGTACCAGTACAATATATTAATTTTACAAATGTAAAATTTTATCTGCTGTTAAAGCATTTGCAAAAAACCACACATCCTACTTCAGCTTTATTGCACAATATCTATAAGAAAATATTAATTTTTAAATTAGAAAACATAAAAATGCTTTCAATATAGAAGACACAATCTGATTTTAAAGACAATACTCTATAAGGAGGTCTACCCAGAAAATAACAAACTTTCACAGGATACCAAGCTGGCCAGATGCTTCGGCAGATCCAGTACAAAGCACTGTTGAAAACCAGTCCAAGTTACTTAATCCAAACTGTATCATCCTTCTTCATTAGAAATCCAGATGCCACTCAAGGTGGTTTCTTATACTTTAAAAAGTTGAGGCATTTCTCAGTTGTGAGCATTCTGAATATATCTTACATATGAAAAACAATCCTTCCAACTTCACAGCCATCTGCAGGGTTTTTTCCTTCATGCAGATTATCTCTGGCAACTGTGTTTAATGTCTATCAAATAATCATTTCAATTCTTTTATGCTGATAGAAAACATCAAGTTAAATATACCTTTAAACCTAGTCCTTTACAAAAATCAGTTTATAAATTTGTATCATAAAAATTAGTGTCGAGACCATCAAGGTGGCCTTCGTTTGTTTTATATGAGTTGGTTCTCCCAGAGTTGGGATGGTGGATGTCCCACTTTTCAATGTAGTGTTCATCAGGAAATAAATCCAAGCACTAAGCTGGAATCCCAAGACGGGTTAATGAGGTTGTATGATGGATTTTAGTGGGATAGTATTACCCTGGGTATATATACCAATGTAGGTATTAAAATACTGACAGCAAATCTTGGTGGTAATTTAATTCATCTCCGACAATGAATATAATCTGGAGATGCAAAAGGAAAAATGTTCATAAGTACATATCAGTTGTGTGTATTGTAGAAAGGGAAAAAAATCCTTATTTAGTAGAACAAGGATTCAATAAATTTGATACATTAAATAGATTATACATCTTTTTTTATTAAAGTATGTTAATTCAATCTCAAGTGTTTTCAAATGGATGCCTTTGTGGCCCAGAAAATTGCCTTTTGGAAATTATGGCCTGCATAAGCAAAGTCAAATATAGTACTACACACTCGTGTAGAGAAAGTAATTATTAAAATAGTGGTTATGCACTCACAAGTTTGTTGTAGGTAGACAGAATTATCAAAAACCCAGATGCTTATAAAAAAGTTTGCATTATTTAGAATTTCTTCCTTAGGAATCAAAGCAGTTGCTTTCTGGAACTGCATTTTTTCAGAACTGTTCAAAGCACCTCATCTAGATGAGTGTTTTTTAAAAATATATATAAAAAGTCTACCATGAGACTTCAAACATCACATATTTCACCTTTTACGGGCTTTTTATCATGCATCCCTTCCTTTAAAGTCCTTCAGAATAAAATAAAAATAAACTCTCACATTCCATTAGAAAAAAAGGGAAACATTCACGGTCTGAAAATTTTCTGCATTCCCCCAAATCTTGGTACTATGTGCAATTTCCTCATATACAAGTTTTGAGGAAACCCCTGATCATCTATTACTGAATATTCAGCTAATGGACATGACATAGAAAGTTGACATTAATTGTAGTGAATAGATTAAAATCTATTCCATAAAACAAAAATGTTCTATGACTTCAATTTAAATACATATCTAAAAAGCTAAGAGGAGGTGTTCTGTTTGTTTTTTAAAAGTGCTAATTATTACAAGTATCTTCAATAATACATTATGTCCAATTCTTTGTAAAACTAAACCATGCTTTAGGCACACTGCTTGATGAGTTTCTAAGAAGCAGAGGAAAAAAAATATCACTTGTCAATTAATCCAGCTTCCTTAATTTTACTGAAGAAGAATTTCTCCAGGATATTGGCACATTTGTAGTATTCACTCTCAGGGGGGTTGTACTCTTTGCAATTGGTAAAGACGCGCTGTAAGTCTGCCATGAATAGTTTCTTAGACACGTAGTACCTATTCTTGAGGCGTTCGCTCATGGTTTTCAGATCTGCACAGGAAAAAAAAATATTAGCCATCTTTGACTCCTTTTAAACACCAGCTGACAAAAGTGAGATCGGGAAAGAAATCTATGTCATCAGTTTGATCACATTTGCACCATCCCAATGCCTTTCTTTAAGAGAAGTTCATATGATCAAGGAAAACAGTTCTTGAATCTTATGTTCTTCCTTTTGTGAGGGTATCCTGTGCAAAATCACAGTGTTTTAACATTGAAGGGACCATTATTAGTCATCTGGCCCAATCCCCTCTCCAGCACGAGGAAGCTAAGTAGATTAGCAGCAATAAGTACGATGAACTAAGTACTGTTAGCTCTTCATTCAGAATTATACAGAAGAGGCTTTGTCTATACATGGAGCAGAGCAGGTGGAACATTAGTATCGAATCATTTCATTACTTAAATCAGAACAATCAGACTGAGTTTGTTTCTCTAAATTCACAGTTGTTCTGGTGCTGCAGAGGTAGAACTAAAATGGAGAAACAGATCATAAATACATCTGCAAATACACCAATGACCTTGCAAGTAAAATGGTTCCGGTGAATTTAGTTTCATGCTCCATCAATGAAATAAGAATGACAAACTTTACTTAATAATCTATTTTCTAAAGCAAGTAAGCCTTGCGAGACAATTGTCAAAAAAGAATATTTTCCCAATATATCTACTTGCTTTAAATTATTTTACAAAGGAAAACAGAGCTTCATCTAAACTTGTAAGAATATAATGGGGCTTCTTTCGTCCTCACTCTCAGAACCACTTTAAAGAATTCCATGAAGATTAGAAGATGCTAACATTTGTCTATTTATAGGTCCCTAGTTGTCTCTAAGCCTGGTTCTATCATTAAAAATTATATCAACTATTAAATTGGATTAGCAGATACACACTACTATATATGAAATAAACAAGGTCCTATTGTATAGCACAGGGAACTGTATTCGATATCCTGTAATAAACCATAATGGAAAAGAATATGAAAAAATTTATATAAACTATGCATGAAAAAATAAGTCAAAATCACTAAAGAAATACTTCTGACTACCAACAACCCAAATTCCCACTATATTATCAAATTTTCCAGAGGGAGAGAAACTGACAACCAAATACACTGGGATTATCATTTAATAAGATAAATAAACTTATGTGCAACATCCCAAAATGGGGAGAAATTCATTTGCATCAAAATCCTAAATCTACCACAAAACTCCAAAGGAAAAATAGGAAATATCTGCTTTCGCCTATTTCCTTTGACTAAAGCCTTTTTTTTTTTTTTAATAAAGCCTATCTTGGTTAGAAGTATGTCATCACATCTGTGAATTCAACTTTCCATTTTCTTTCTTCTCTAACTGAAACAGTTTGGAGGGAGAGAAAAACTGAAAAGTGTTGAGCTACACAAAGGCTTGACAAACAGCCCAGTAAACGTGTCACCTGAGTGTAACTGAACAGCTGAAGAGGTGCTCTCATTGAATAAAGAAAGAGCAGTGGCACCGGCCTCTCTGGGTAAAACTGTATGCTTACCCTCCCCCCACCTAAATGCCCACCACTTAGGATGTGCTGCCTGATACCATGTTTACCATGTTTAGAAGGAAGAGACGTGTGACCGAAAAAACAAAAATAAAAAAAAAATAAAGGGGGAAAAAAGAATGAAACTTGACACAAAGAAGTTTATGCAAAAGCTTTCCCCACTATTTTTTGGAAGGCAGGAGGAAAGGAGCGATGGGGAGAGCTTCAAATACAGCAGAAACAAATCATGAAAGTGTTTGGAGCTTGCTGAATAATTACAACCAACTCTGCGTGTTTCCTTTCTCTATTTCCTTTCCATTCTGAAGTTATAGATAACAGCTTCCTTCCTCTGGCCTTCTTAGAAGCTTTTGGTTGACCAAATGGCCTGGGTCACAAAAGAAGGTGACTGAACACTGGTGAAAACAAACATGGAGACACCACTAAATTATTCATTAAATCCCCAAAAGTTGGCAGTTCTGGGTAAATAGGAAAGCCCTGCCTAGCTATCCATGTGTGAGAAGCTTGGGCCGCTCCTCAGACGCTGTACTGAATGCCATTTCCTTAACGAAACAGGTTGGATCTCATCCATATGGAAGAAAAGAGGTTTTTTTAGGGCATGGGGGGGAAGAGAAGAAATGTTTTTTTGAAAAAGCCATGAAGGCAATGGCAGAAAAAGTGGACTTACTGATTGTCAGTCTTGTCCTCAAAGACATGACCATCTTAGGGGCAAGGGCATCCCAAGAAAAAAAAAGCATCGCTCCAAGCAAAGAGTACCATTTCCTGTTTTCATTAACGCTGCTCACACACACCTCAGCCCACCACTGGCCTTGCTCAGTGGGGTCAATTGTCCCCTCACGAGCATTCAGCTGTGCGCACAAGTGGTGTCCAACTGGCGAGGTTCCCACCCTCCTCTGGCTGGACCAAGCAAAAAACTTCCAGAGAGCAGGCTGTGAGTAGGCTATGACAGACAGGACCCACGGGACCTGCCACCGCAGGGCTTCAGAGTGCACGTGGACAGGGCCGAAGACCGTTCTCCCCAGGCTCACGCAACCTCCCGTGAGCATTTCACAAAAGAACCTGAGGCAGCCCAGGTGACGAGGATGCAAAGGTCAGGTAAGTCTGGAAATGGACTTGAAGGGTTTTAGCATATTTTTCACATCCTGGGAAATAGTGATTCCCAAGTCACCCTTCCAGTCAGAATTCTACACTCCTTCAACCCTTACTCTGATTTTCATGTACTGAAATACACAGAAGCGAGGCAGATAGAAAAGGGAAAGAAAAGCGTATGGATGTGTGTCCACTTTAAGGATCAGAGACTACTGAAATCATTACCACCACTATGTAAAACATTCGTGTGATAATGCCACAGAAAACATCTACAAATAACTCTGTTATCGGGGAGCTAATGGGTCCCTTTCACTCTTCCTTTCACATCTTAATACCTTCTTAGCACCAGGTAGAAAAGGGACAGAAGATACAGGCTCTCTCCAGAAAAATGGCCACACAGCTGATTGGAAAAAAAAAAAAAATTCAGCTAGTGGTCTGTCATCTGCACAATGCCAAATTAGTTTAATTTGGGGATTCTCAATTGACTCAATTAATCATTCCTTTTAGCCTGGTGCAGACACAGCAGCAAATTCCACAACTCTACATTTCTAAAGGCATTTTTTTGTTTTGGGATGTGGGACAAAGCTTAAAATAGGAGTATAATTAGTGACACTCAGTCTCCTTCAGGAGCATGGAAAATCAAGAGCTGCATTAATGATGATTTCTCCATCTAAGAGTACAGCAGCCAAGCGGCTTGATCTAACTTCGTCTGTTTACCTTCAAAATTTCTCAGACTCTCCAAGCATATCAAGAGGACAAGCTGATGTTTTTCCATTTGCAACCAAACAGAATATAAGCAAGGTTATGTCCACACAGCTGACTCTCATCCCTAGTGCTGTCTGCAGCTGGCATTGATGGTGTGGGCGCTACAGGGCAGCAGCAGGAGCCTAATGAACACGGCCATCCCCATCCCTTTACCCTCCTGCTCTGATTCCACCGGCCCTCCACCCTACAACGGAAGAGTGCACATCAACCTCGGCACCCCTCTGTCCCCCACGCCACCATCCAGAGAGTTTTAAATCTATACTTAGAAAATGTTAATGGCATTACCCATGGGGAACCTTATAACTTCATAATATCCCGGAGCTTCTGTTCTCTTCACGGGTTCCATGAAGGGCCAAGCGCTTTGATGGCTCTTGGGTAAAGAAAAAAGTAAGGTATCTAATATGGAAATGCCATGTGGGAAATCATTTCAAAATATTTGCATGAGGTGAAGGAAAAGAAAACACCCACCTTCACCTGCTGGAGAATGCTCTTGAGTGTGCTATAAAGCTGGTCGGGGTCTCTGGGCTCTTTACTTGAAAGGAAAAGAATAAACAAGAAGGAACAATGATTAGCTTTCTCTTCTCTTGCCAAGTGGTTCCAGCTCATTTTTACATAAACTTAAAATTAGAACCATTCCAGAATTTTTTATGAAAATTGAAAGCTAACAAGTGTTGTGACGGTGACTACAGTCAGTTTGCCTGTTTTCTCTATGTTTCTGGGAGGGGAAAAAAAAAACACTTGCATTAATATCCTCTGGCCCATCATACTTACCTTTTCTCTTTTCCACTCGGTTTCCAGCCTGTCTCTCCTATATATCAACAAAATTAAACACTGAATGAGAACTGCTTTTGGTCAAGAGAATAACATATTTAATAGTTATCAAAAATACAATAAATTATAGCCACAACTCAATAAATGTCTGTATCTGAAAAGAGACTGAACTTAACTACAGTTAATTCTTTACTTCCTCATACACCTAACAATACAAAACATTTCCAAGGCTGACACTGCTCTATCTGTTAGTACTTTTTAAAGCAGGAACTTCAACCTTTCAGAGGAAAGCATAAAAAACAAATATGTCTGGTACTGTGGGTGGGTATTTTTTTAAAACCCTAAGTCACCTTTTTTGCTAATCACCCTGTGAAAGAGTTAAGCTGTTGTTTTAGGTTGGAACAAACTCTGTCCTGGTCTCTAGTTTATTTGGGGCAGACCCTGCTTGTAATGCAAGATGGTTTAGTGTAGCAGAAAGAAGACACAGCCTGGAGTCCAACTGACCTGGACTGATTTCTTGTTCTCTCCTTAAAAGCTAATGTACCCGAGATAAGTTAGTCAACCTTTGCCTCTGTTTATCAACCTATAAAACAGAACTCCAAAACTGAGCTGATGTGATTCCGTTTGAGATTAGTTGATATATGTAAAAACACACAAAACAAACAAACAAACAAACAGAAGAACGCCTGGCGCATGTAGGCATTCAGTGACAGGGTAGCTATTAATAAGGATAATACATGGAAGCAAAATTTCCAGGTCTGACAAGGAAAGTAAGATCTGCTGTAGGGTATACTCTGTAATGAAGAAATATATCTTGCCCATATACTGTCTTATTTTCTCTGGAGAATTTTAGTTTGTTTGCTTTGGTTTTGTTTATATTAAATCTTCAATATACTGGATGATCCTGGATTTGAACCAAATGAAAGTACCGATATTCATAGCTTTTGATCTACAAAAACAGCTATTTTATATGTTTTAACCCAATACAACTCACCTCTAATATACTCACAGAGAAGAACCCTTGGGAAAACTACTCTAAAATAGGGAACTTGAAACAAAGTATATGCTTTGCAATCATCTTGTTTAGAGGTTTGCGGAAACTAATTCAGCCTAAGCACAGTTCTATGCAGGTTGCACCCAGGAGGGCAGTGAGGCAGGGTGCCAACAGCAAGATGTCTAGAAGAGGCCAGGATGGGGCTGCTACTATTCCTGGCGGTCAGTGGCCACACGCTGTTTAAGGTTAAAGGGCTTAACCATCCTGAGGCTCAACCTTCCCCTCTGAGTAGAATTCCCTGCCATCAAGGTCACATGTGGGGAGTGTCCAGCACAGTGCCACAAGTAACAGGCGCTCATAAACGATGGACACTAACGGCTACAACAAGAGGTCGACTAAGTTCTCTTCGATTTGTTTGCACTGGGAAACAGAGAAAAGATGTAAAAGGAAAGCATTTGCTCCCTTCTTAAAGACTACAATAACACAAATGGAGACGGACAGGGGAAAAAGCTTTCCAAATCACTGCATTCTGGTACAACTGTTTCCAACACCCTCATGGCATTACCAAAAGGTTTTGCTTTTAGAAGAAGATCTATACATACGAATTCCAGGAATGCTTTCTATCGGGATCTGCCGGACTCCATCTTTAAAACAGGAAAGTCCCGGGTAGACTTTCCGAATCTGGGCTTGTTTTCTTTCTATCAGCTTTTTAATGATCTGTAAAGCACAAGAAGAAAATATGTTTAGTGACAGAAGTCTGTGGCTACAGTTTAAGTCAGTCAGTCTAAGGAGTCATTTTTCTAACAAAATTAAGTCTTCAGGAAACAAAAGGGTGAATGCTATTAAACAGTAAGACATGAAAGCATTCTATTATACCATGCCTTTAATGTCATTCACCCAGCCGTCTTTGAATACTTGTCCCCTGCCATTGAAAAGAAGCCAATACTGAGAGAACACACTGTCCCAAGGGCCCACTGTCCTCTTTAGCATAAGCGCCAAATGTTTTGCCCCCTCCCCTGGGAGCCTCGGCTGCAGCAGCCCAGGCAACGTCGGAACCTCTTCACATCCCACGACCAGGAACGGTTCCCTTCTACTCGAGGGGAGGACAAACTCACGAAGTCCCCAAAGCCTGGGAGGACGGCCGTCCTATTATTCACATTTTTCAAGGCTTGAGCTCCAACCTATGCTGCCTGCATCCAAAAAGCAGCTCTAAAGAGCAAAGGCAACACAACCAGGATGGGGGCCACCAGAACTGATTAGGGAATTTTGAGAGGTGTCCGTTTGTTTCATAAAATAATTCCTAATGCCCTGAGGTAACTATTTCCAGAGCAGTTCTCCCTTTGAAAAAGGAAAGGAAAAAATAAGATAAAATAGCCCTCAAAAATCACCATCTTGAGATTAACCATATCATAACTGAATTTTGGAAAACACAGAACAGTAGCAGTCATTAATTGAATTCACAAAGGAAAACAAAAAAATTCTAGTTCCTAACTGCTTGATCTCAGACATAAGGCTGGTAAATGCCACAGCATGAATGCATAATCTTAACAATTAAACATAGGACTCCATAAAATGAATGGGACTGGCAAAATATATTCCTGGTAAATCTACTCAGGGCTGTCCAATAGAAATGGCATGTAAACCACTCATGTCATTTAAAATTTTCCAGTAACTACTTTAAAAAAAAGAAAAAAAAAAGTAAAAAGAAACAGGTGAAATTTTAACAATATATTTTTATTTAATCCAATATATCTAAAATATTATCATTGCAGCATATGTTCAAGAGAAAAAAATTATAAGATATTTTACATGTTTTTATTCACACTATGTCTTCAAAATCAGAGTGTATTTTACACTTAACAGCACGTCTCAGTTTTGACTGGCCATGCGGCAAGCACCCAATAGCCACATATGGCCAGTGGCTACCACCTGGGACAGAGCAGATCTAAATGGATGCTCTGCATTTATTTGTAAGTCCAAGTCTTTTTAAAAAAGAATCCCTGGAAACAACCTAAATGTCCATTGACAGATGAATGGATAAAGAAAATGTGGTACATACATACAATGGAATATTACTCAGCCATAAGAAAGCATAAAATAACGCCATTTGCAACAACATGGATGGACCTAGAGATGATCATACTAAGTGAAGTAAGTCAGACATAGAAAGACAAATATCATATGATATCACTTATATGTGGAATCTAAAAAAATGACACAAAGGAACTTATTTGCAAAACAGAAACAGACTCACAGGCACAGAAAACAAACTTATGGTTATCAAAGGGGAAGGGGGGGAGGAATAAACTAGGAGTTTGGGGTTAACACATACACACTACTATATATAAAACAGATAAACAGCAAGGTCCTACTGCAGAGGACAGGGAACTATACTTAATATTCTGCAATAACCTATAATGGAAAAGAATCTAAAAAAGAATAGATGTGTATAACTCACTTTGCTGTACACCTGAAACCAACACAACACTGTAAACCAACTACGTTTCAGTAAAAAAAATTTTTGAAGGAAAGAATCCCAATGACAATTTCTTATATGAAGGCCTTCAGAAAATATAATTTCAAATATAATTTTGAAAGTTTTTTCTCTTCACCAAGGATGCCCTCAAATGTGCCAGCCTAGCAGGTGGCTTCCATACCCTCAGGTAGCACCTTGAGGTGACTGGTAATGGAGGTGGGGCGCGGGGGGCTTCGCAACCTCTCTGCGCCTCTGAGATCACTTTGGAGAAAGAAGACATTTCACTTCCGTTCCAGTCTCTTAGCTTCACCTCCCTAGAAAATGTCTTCACTTCATCACCATGTTGTCGTCTTTCTCTACTCAAACCCATCTCTCATTCCACTGCTGTTGGTGCTAGTCTTCCCAAACAGAAAATTGGGGGGAACGCCCCCATCTTTAATATTTCACCAAGTTTTAGGATGTCTTCCTACAAAGATCCCATTGCTTTTCCTCACTCTTACTTTGGCCCCTCCAAGCCCAGTCTCACGTAGCCTCACATGTGAACTGAGATTTAAGAATTACCCCCGCTTCCCAGCCCCTCAGACACACCCACACTCAGTCCTGCTCACGGCCTGTTCACACTTTCTCAAATAGTGGCCTTCATCACCCACACACCTACGGTCCCAGGTGTGCAGGTACCCGTGAATCCACTTATGTTGGACTCTGAATCTCTGCTCATGCTTGATTCCCTTCCAGGCCACCCCGTTCTAGACACGTGTCCCATGATGCCACCTCTGAAGATGCGAGATGATGCGAGGGCCGCTGCATCCCACCCTGCCTTGGAGTCCTCACTCCCCACAGCACTCAGCTCCCACCCGCCGCTCCGCCTGTGCAGCTGCACTGGTTCTCTCTCCACCCCCGCTAACCACAACCACGACTGACTGCTCTGTACGCTTCCACGGCGGGGAAGGCCCTCCATCTCCCTACAGTTTGTTCCTTCCCACTATTCATCCCTCCCTTCCCCAAGGGGGTTTCCAGAGTTGGAATAAATGACACTTGTAAAACATCACTTGAATTCTGTGGAAGAAGATATTATGTGAATCCAAATACCTTCTTAGGGCGACCTCCGATCTCTCATGCATTCAGTGGTGCGCCTGTTAGGGAAGGCTGGAGGCTGAGAGGGAGGTGGTGGGGGAGGAATCCAAGGGGAGAGAAAGGGGAAGGGGACGGGGCACTGTCTTCTCAAAAGCTGAGGCTTTGCTGCCATCTAAAATAGCTCTGCGCAGAGGGCTTCCCCTGCATGCAGGAAGGGCCCATTGATCTGGACTCTGAATTTGCGACCCCGCAGGGGGGATCCTGCTCTTGGCTTCTACTGTGGAGATGAGCTGGAGAAGGAGGAGCATGGTGACAGGGGACAGCAATGAGGACGGCTGCCCTCGGCTGGCAGCCTCTGATTGCTGCACAAGGGGCTGCGAATTCGGACCTGCTCCTTAAGCCCAGTGGAGAACAGGGAAAGGAGCCTTCTGTGCTTGTATTAACTCGCCAAGCACCCTATGTGGAATTCTGTCTTAGGCTGACGTCTCTGACCAAGAAACAACAGAGGTTGTTTTTATTTTCTAATCTAATAAAAGCCTTTTGCTCACTTCCACGGGAAGCATAAGAACAACTCTGAGCTACTTTAAGTAAAAGGAAAATACTTACTGAGCACCTACTATACACCAGACACTGCGTAAGGAGCTTTACATCTGTTATGTCAGTGACATCTGACAAGTAACTAAGAACTGGGATCAGGGAAATGAGCAGAAACCAGAAAACAAAGATAGGTTTAAGGCAGAGGTCTTTTTTGTTACTCACTAGAGAAAAGTACACTCGAATGAATAACAGAAGTATAAAGTGGGACTGATGTGGGGTGACCCAGGTGCAAATTCCCAGTTTTTGAACTCCAAGAACTAGGGGGACCAAGGGGATGATCCTGGGCTTAACACACAGAGTTCATTCATTTAATAAACGGCTTCTGTTACACTCCCCTAATTATGATCTCTGTATGTTTCTTTTCCCTGACTTAGAGAAATGTAAAAATTACTATGTAGTCAAATCTATCAACGTTTCCCTTTACTGCTTCTCTTTTAGTTCATATGCATAAAAGACTTCACCCCAGCATCAGATACCAAATCACTTGGTACTTCCCTTGGCAGTCCAGTAGTTAAGACTCTGCGTTTCCACTGCAGGGGGCGTGCGTTCGATCCCTAGTCGGGGAACTAAGATCCCGCATGCCATGCAGTGCGGCCAAAAAAAAAAAAAGAGTCCTCTCCAGATAACAAATCACTTACTATCTGGAAGTATAAGCCTTCAGAACTTGCAATGCAGAAGGAGAGGTGAATACAAACTAAGGTAAATATGGAAGGTAATGACTAACTGAAATTCAAATGAGTGGATCAAACTAGTGCTCAAGAAGTTCGAAGAGGAACGGAAAACAGGAGGAAGTGGTCGCATCTTGTGTGTGTGTGTGTGTGTGTGTGTGTGTGTGTACACGCATTGGGAGAGGAAGTGGGTAAAGGATGAAGATACCAAGCAAGAGGGTTAAAGCATCAGTAACAGCCTTTGGAGATTAGTTTAGAAAGGGAAATAAAGAGGTGGGTTTGAGAAGGATGCATGAGGCCAGCATGTAAGAGGCCTTGAAGGTGAAATTAAGATTTACTATCATATTTTACAAGTTTTGTATTTTACACCAATTTAACAGGTACTGACCCCCTTAGAAGTGGTGATTTAGAGCGGAGATAAAGGATACCTTCAAAGAAGAAATCTAGACAAAACAGAACAAACCGAGGTTATGGTACCCAGCAGACCCACACCCACAGAGCCCAGGGACGCACACTTCACCCCAAAAGAGACCGGTCTGCGCAGAAGGAACCCGAGTCAGTCACGTACTTACCTCCTTCTGCTTCTTAATGATGACAGAAAATTCCGTGTACGGGATCCGTGGATTTAGCTCACATCCCATTAAAGTGGCTCCTTCATAATCCTTGATGTAGCCAACATATTTGGTTTTGGGGATTTTAATTTCTTTGGAGAAACCCTGCAAAGTCAATGACTTCATTTATACAGGGCTGTGCATCAAACATCCTCTCTGAGTGCTAACTATGTGCTAGGCCTGTCTTGGTGCCCAGCACACGTCCAAGCTCTCATCCTATTATCCTGGGGAGGATTAGCAGGAAACCCTTCCAAGAAGTTCAGAAACATCAAAAATCAACTGTGCAGACAGGAAGCAATTCAACATAAAAAATAAACCTAGTAAAACACAAATAATATTAAAAAGTCTTTAACAAAAATGGCTATTAAGTAAAAATGAGGTTTAATTTTGCATTAAACTGCACAATTTCTCCCAAAGTAGAGAGGGGGGCCTCTAGGATGCTCCACAAATCAATAACTAACATTGATCTAAATTCTGAAAGCAAACTTTGTCCAAAAATATAAGAATAAGAACCTTGATGCTGAGGAAATGAAACAACTACTTGACAGGCAAAAAAATTCCAGACGGGCTTCCCTGGTGGCGCAGTGGTTAAGAAGAACCTGCCTGCCAATGCAGGGGACACAGGTTCGAGCCCTGGTCCGGGAAGATCCCACATGCCACGGAGCAACTAAGCCCGTGCACCACAACTACTGAGCCTGCGCTCTAGAGCTCACGAGCCACAACTACTGAGCCCACGTGACTAGAGCCCGTGCGCCACAATTACTAAGCCTAGAGCCCGTGCTCCGCAACAAGGAAAGCCACCGCAATGAGAAGCCCGCGCACTGCAACGAAGAGTAGCCCCTGCTCCCCACAGCTAGAGAAGGCCCACACGCAGCAACGAGGACCCAACGTAGCCAAAAATAAAATAAAATAAATAAATTTATTAAAAAACAGAAAAACTTCCAGACCATCACGACAGTGGTTGTTTCAGTGATATTAATGCTTTGCAGTACATTCATTTACATACTTTAAGCTGTAATAATATAGTTATACAGGGCATACAGTCATATAACGACTTTCTTTATGGTGCCTATTTCAAATTTTTGCAGAAGATTACTTGGACTTTAAATTTCCTGCCTCCTCTTTCAGCAAAAACTTATTTTCCAAGCAATTATTGACATCAGCCTCCAAGAGGACCACAGACAAGTCATCTAAGAAGCATGGCTGAGATTTCAGCTCTACAATGTCGTTACTGCCTAGGAAAGCTGACACTCAAGCCCCCAGTAAAACAAACCCACTGAGTTCTCTCTAGTGAGTTTTATTACGAAAGTCACAAAGGCATCCTAAAGAATGAGGAGAAAATAAATAGGAGGTTACTTATCTGACATCAGAGGAGTGAAAGCTTTCTAGTCATATAAGGACTTGTATTTTAAAAAGAGGTTAATAGATTTTATGTAATAAAATCTTTAAAATTCTGTACATTAAAAAAAAAATCCATATGCAATGTGGAGAAGCAAATGACAAATGGGAGAAAAATCATAAAATAAAAGGTTACTATCTTTACATATATGAGTTCTCATAGATCAATATAAAAATAAATATTTTAATAGAAGAAGAGGCAAAATGCAATGAATTGGCAATTCAAAAAAAGAAGAAATACAAAGGGTCAATGAACAAGGAAAAACAAGTCAAACTTCACAATAATCAAATAAATGCAAACATGCACAATTTGTCACCTAGGAAAGGGGTAAAAAAATATTTTTTTTTCAATTATGAACTTGTTTCCTGAGCCCCCTTATACACTGCTGACAAGAGGAGAAATTATTTGGCAGGGCATAACAAAACCTTAAATACTTCTGGAAGCGCACATTCACACACGGACACTTAGTTAAAAAAATACCTAAATGTCCCCCAAATGTGGCATTGGTTTAATAAATTATTCTCCATTTATACAACAAAATTTCAGAGAAGCATCAAAAATCATATTTGAAAAATCAGACTATATTAAGTTAAAAACGTAAGTGATTAAATTACATGCAATAATGAGCCAATTTTTGTATTTGTATACAGACAAACACACACAGAGAAAAAATATTAGAAGGGTATCTGTCAAAACGTTAACAGTAAATTTCTCTGGGTGGTAGAATTACAAGCAATTTTTCTTCTTTTCTTTGTGCTTCACTTCATTTTCCAAAATTTCTACAGTAACTATACGTTACTTTTGTCATCAGAAAAGTAAATGGAAAATGTTTAGGAATTTAGAATTACAAAGCACTATTAAAAAATATGTAGCAAAGTATAATCCTCAGAGTGCCGAGATGGAAACTTCTGACAGAAAGAACTAAGATGCAGCCAAGCTCCCAGCCGCCTGTGTGCTGTTGCACCAGGATTGTCGGGAGCCCTTTGTAAACATCTGAATTTCCTCTCTGCTGTCATAAATGAAGGTCTTCCAGAGACTGAATCTATTTCTCTCATTCATGGAGAACTCTAGTCCCCCAGCAATGGGAATTTCTCCTTAGCCTGGGGAATAGCACATTTTAGAATGTCGGGATGTAACATTACACTTCACTTACAGATGATGTTCATTCATTCACTCAACAAACATTTATTCAGTACTTACAATGTGTTGGTCATACCCTCTAGTCCAGAGTGAAGCTTACTTCTGGCTTAAGGCTTGCAAAATAAATGGATGCCCCTCTTATAAGCAGAAAACAGTGGGGGGCGGAGGGTGGGTACTTACTTGCATGAAAGCTACCTGAGTGCATATTAAGAAAAGAAATGACAGAACAGGGTTGCACGTGAAAAAACCCACCTGCTTCTTGAAATATCCAATTGCATATTCATCTGCATAGGTGAGAAAGTTCAGGATGTCATGTTTTATGTGATATTCCTTCAAATGGTTCATCAAGTGTGTTCCATAGCCCTGTGGGCAAGTCAGTATGCAGACAAATATATTAGGTTCTGGAGAAAAGAAAGTCCCATATTTTCACTGGGAAATACTGGCAAATTTAGGAGTATGTATTGCCAAGGTAACACCAACACCCTTCTTGCATTTCTGAACTTTGAAAATGAGCTGTAAAACCAAACAAATTCAAAATCCTTGAATGGAGATACAATCATCTTTTGAAAATACAAGTTTCTGGCTCTTCGAAAAGAACACACCAAGGCTACAAGCTGCTCATTCAATCCTAGAGATTACACGCTGAATATTAATAAAGAGGTTTTTGGAGTAAATACTGATTATGAATTTCTGCTTATGTTTAAAGTACTTGAGAACCTGAGATGAAAAGAGCAATGTAAATGAGAAGGGCTAATCTCTACTAGAATATTAACTAATCCAGGTGTTTCCTGCATACAACAAATCAGCAGTCCTTCCAAAGAACTGTATCATCACGTACATAGGGTTTTCAACTTGGTCTTATCAGACCTTTCCAAGCAAAGTCTGAGAAGCCCCGAACCTCTAAGTGAGCCAGAAGACATTAGGAAGTAACTAAAAATAGTGAACAATGTTAAATAAATTAATGATTGAAATATGAAAAAAAAAAAAAGTAAGTACCAGGTTTTTTGGTGATGTACAATGCTTAGAGAAAAATCTATAAATTTAAAGGGATGGTTTTAGAATCTCATAAAAAGAAGATGAAAGTAAATCCAAGCATCCAGATACAAATATCTTCACATCAATATTTTAGAATTTGGTGACACGCTTTTCTGAAGAACTCAAACATGCTCATAGGTATGTTATCATGGAACTATAGGCCCACAGGGGAGAAGGATCTTGGGAAGTCATCCGGTCTGATTCTATCCCATGTGACACTAGAAGTCTCCTGCCATCTACCTTGGACAGGTGAGCTGCTAGAACACCTCCAGTTTAGGGTGCTTGCTCAGTCCTTAGACCAATTAATCTTCAGCCACTGTTATGGTTGGGAAGTTCTTCCTATGTTCACCTGAGATCTGACCCCTCGTTCCTTCTACCTATTGACCTTAGTTCTACTCCTAGAATAACAAAGACTGGTCCCTGCTTTTAACAACTCTCCAAACCCTTGAAAATCATCCTCCCTCACCCATGCCCATTCCTACCTCCCAGGTCCCAAGCCAAGCTTCAGTTGTTCTTCATATGGCATGATCGGAAGACCCTTTCTCAATCTAGTCACACTTTACAGGGTTTTCTCCTGTGTAAGAGGGGTCTCCAACTCCTGGGCCGCGGACCGGCACCGATCCGGGCCTGTTAGGAACTGGGCCGCAGAGCAGGAGGTGAGCGGCGGGCGAGAAAGCGAAGCTTCATCTGCCGCTGCCCCATCGCTTCCCATCGCTCGCATTACCGCCTGAACATTCCCCCCACCCCTCCCACGGTCCGTGGAAAACTTGTCTTCCACGAAACTGGTCCCTGGTGCCAAAAAGGTTGGGTACCGCAGCTGTATAACAATACCCTTCTAAAGCATGGATCCCAAGACCAAGCATAATAATATTCAGGGGACAGTCTGTCCAGTACATAGGAGAAGAGTATTACCATCTCCCTATTCTGGAAATTATTCTTCCATGGATATTACCCATGGACATGTTAGCTTTTCCCAAACATATCACAACACTGACACATTGTGAGTTTGAATAAAACTCGGATGAAAAGACGAATGAAATCTCTCCCTTCTTGAGAAGATAGTAAAATGGGGAAGATAGACATATAGAACTCATAATTTCATATACAACTGGCTGTTCAATATGGTAGCCACTAGCCATGTGTAGCTTTTGAGTGATGAAAATGTGACAAGTCCAAATGAGACATACAGGTGTAAAATACACACCAGGGGAAAAAACTCTCATTAATGACTTTTAAACTTATTGCATGTTGAAATGGCAGTATTTTGGACACCTTAGGTTAAATAGCAAATACCAAAATTAATTTCACCTGTTTCGTTTTACTTTTTTTTTAATATGACTATTGGAGATTTTTAAATTACACATGTGGCTTGCATTTGAGGCTCACAGATGTATTTTTATTGCACAGCACTGGTACAGAGTGATGTATTTGTACCTATAATAGAGAAAAAGGCTATAAGATATTTAAGAGGGAGAAGGAAAAGAAGATGTGTAAGCTAAGCCTTAAAGAAGTTTTGTCAAGTGGTAAGAAGACAGATTGGAAATCTAAATGTAAGGAAAAATAAACCTACACAAAAGTATTATAAAAAGATACAGGAAAGTGGGTTTATAACCTAGGGATACAGAAAGGCTTCTTAAAGAAAATATAAAATGCAAAAGCATAAAGGACTGATTATTAAATAGACTATTTCAAAGGTTAAAACTTCTTTTACAGATTTCATAAGCAATTTAAGATACCATAAACAAAATGACAAAATGGGACAGTATAGATATACAAGATATTATAAAAAATTAACATCAAGAATGCATAAATAGGGCTTCCCTGGTGGCGCAGTGGTTGAGAATCTGCCTGCCAATGCAGGGGACACGGGTTCGGGCCCTGCTCTGGGAAGATCCCACATGCCGCAGAGCAACTAGGCCCGTGAGCCACAACTACTGAGCCTGTGCGTCTGGAGCCTGTGCTCCGCAACAAGAGAGGCCGCGACAGTGAGAGGTCCACGCACCGCGATGAAGAGTGGCCCCCGCTTGCCGCAACTAGAGAAAGCCCTCGCACAGAAACGAAGACCCAACACAGCCATAAAAATAAATAAATAAATAAATAAATAAATAAATAAATAAAAATTTAAAAAAAAGAATGCATAAATAATACCTTCGATAGGATCAATACAAAAAAAGATAAATCATCAAAGGAACAAGCAATAAATATAACAAAGAAATTTAAAAAAAAGATGTTTGATCCCAATACCAATCAGAGCACTCCATCATGAGATGCAATATTTCACTCAGCACTATGCAAATTTCTTTAAGGTTGACAATACCCAGGGAAATGGTACTCTCCAGCACCACTGGTGAAAGTGTAAATTGGTAAACCCACTGAGAAGGGTGATCTGGAAATAATTTTTTAAATTGAGACTCTGGCCATAGTCATTCCTACAGCAATGCCACTTTTCAGCGTCTAGAAATCATTTCCAAACAGAGCACTGTTAGTGATAGAAAATAAACATGAATGTCTTCCATAGGGAACAGTTACATAAATTATGGTCTGTCTACATTAGGCAAATCTATATAAAAAGAATAAAGTAGTTCCATATTAGCACTGTACAATAGGCATTTCTGCAATGATGGAGATATCCTTCATCTATGCTATCCAACATGGTAGCCATTAGTCACATGCAGCTACCAAGGACTTGAGTGACCAAGGAACTGAATTTTAAATTTTATTTAATTTTAATTGATCTAAATATAAATTTAAATAACCACGTTTATGTACTAAAGTTGAAAGATCCCTAAGATACAATGGAAAGGTTTTTTTCAATTATGTACAGTATGAATTCTAGTTATGTAAACAACAACACACCACACAGGTACATGTTCATGTACATAATATAGGGAAGCACCTAGAAGTATGCACACCAGGCTGACAATGGCTGGACGGCAGGGGGAAGGGGGGATGGGATTTTTGCTTTCTCTGAAAATGTATCTGTGCATGACCTATATAATTAAATGTTATTTTTACAGAAAAGTGGGGGGAAAAAAACTGGAGAAAAGGGAAGGGTTGGCTACTGCATGTGCACAAGAATAGTAATATCTAGGAATCAGTAAGAAATGTGTCTTCTCATGAAACTCACTTTAACCTAGATGTGAGTTTAACCTAGACGTGGTTGATGGAAGAGAGTTAGGCTTTCACTGTATACACCATCTTGTAAGGAGCTAACAGAACTATACATTTTCTCCCCTTCACCCACAATCCAAGGATTTTACTCAAGAAGAATAATAATGGTTCTTTTGTAAATAGCTTCTCAAAACCTGCATAAGATATTCTTCATCAACAGCCACTAATCTGTCATTTCTCCAAAGAAATTTTCCAGATTCCAACTGCTTGTGAGTAGGGACTGTGCCTTTTAACTTGAATCCTCTCTGTGTATTTCCTTGGTTAAAGAGGCACTAACAGTGTTAAGCTATTATATGCAAATGTTTAGATTTTTCACCCCAGAACTATTTCCCTCCTTTGTATGCCTTTATTTGCAACTATCACCAAAAGGATTCCTTTCCAAATCCACCTGGTAACTTCAGTGTTTATTTAAATACTTACTATGGTAAATAAGTATTAGCCATGTAACTTTAAAGTTGCATATAATGTCAAACCCAAGTAATTCTTAGATAAGCTATTCTAAAACCAGGTGAGTAGCTTTAAGTAAATTCTCAAATGTTATCCTGCATGTGTTTTGAGCAAGATAAATTCATATACAAATCTTATTTAAAGCATTCACAGGAATTTGTATATAAGCTTAAGTCTCCAAAATGAAAGTATCATTTAGCCAAGATTTTTAATATCTCAAATCAAAATTGTAAACCTCCACTTATGAACTTGCTGTTTTCACAAATAAGTGCTACCAGAATTGACTTCCATCAGATGCATCCATTCTATCCAGTTTTGAAAGATTAATCTTCATTTTCTAAAACTAGTTAAGTCACTTACAAAAGGTGGCTTTTCCTTTAGTTTTTCCTACTCAGTTTGTGATGTTTGGCCACCTTCCTTCAAGTCTTTAGAAAATTATATGGTTTGGGGAAAAAATATACACTGCCCTTCTGGGAAGTAATAAGACAAAGCATCCAATTCATATTAAACAGCTTTAGTTTCCCTTTGGTATCCTAAAAGTGTCCAAGGCAACCTTAACCAACCTTTCCAAACAAGCTGCTTGGTGTAGCTTTCTTTGCAAACAAAAATTAGGCAATCTTCTTCTGAAATTATAAACCAAGGACATATTTTCCAGCTCCTCTCCCTATGAAAAGCCAAACCAAATTTTTCTTTTAAGTAAGTTCCTAAATTCTGGACACTTATTGTTTCTCACTTTGGCTAGGGGGAAATAAACCTGTGATAAGCACAGCAACAGTACCATCTAAAGACATATAGTCAAAGGTCCTTGAAAAAGAGCCAGAGATCGGTTTCAGGTAAATGTGGGCCCTCACCTTCTCCAGTCAGAATGATGAATTTGATACTGATGAATTTTGTCTGCCCTTGGATGCTGAGTGTTGTGAGTCAAAGACAAAAGCCCCATTTGTGCTTTGTGAGAGGAAACCACAGCAGCTGTAATTGGCACCGTGACCATTACACAGAGGAGAGCCGTTAATGAAGCCAAAAGCACCCACGGCCCTGGTTTCAGCCGGCAGGCAGCGCATGACTCCTTCCAGAGATCCATTTTTGGTTTCTGTAACTGGCATTGCTTCATTGTAGCTGAAGAAGGCAACAATGTCCTTAGGCCTGCACTCTCCAAGCCCAGCGAGCACCTGAAATGTGGCTAGTCCAAACTGACACAGGTGTGAGTGCGGAATACACTCTTGATTTCTGAGACTTAGTACAGATCAAAGAATGTAAAATGTCTCAATAATTCTTGGACGCTGAGTACCTGTCACAATGACAACACTTTGGATATACTGAGTAAAATAAAGTATATTTTTTTAGAATTATTTTTGCCTATTTTCTTTTTTTTTTTTTAATGTAGCACTAGAAAATTCAAAATCACATACATGGCTCACATTTGCACGTTGCATGATATATCACTGGACAACGTTGCTTTAGACCTGCCAATAATATTTCTCAGCAGCCATTAGATCCTGAGCTACTTATCTTTCCACCAACTGCCACATTTTTGCATGATTTTAGGGCTCCCAAAGTACCAAATGAATTATAGTCTGAAGACGCATTTCTGGTTCCACTTTCACAAAAGCAGCAGAGGAGGACACAGCACAATCTAAATCTTTCTGACAATTGAGAATCTGATTTATTCCAGTCAGACTGCAATGCCAACCACGCTATCAATAAGACAGTCTGGTTCCTGGGGAGGAAGGGACCCATGCCAAGGACAATCGGGAAGGCAAATCAGCCACACACGCATACATACACACACACACACACACACACTCCAAAAAGACTCACATTCCAAACGTGCATGAATATTTCTGAAACTCAGTCATAAATTTATTCAAATATGTCATGACTTCCCCGACAGAATTTCTTTAGTCCTTGTCCCCCATTAGGCACAAGGTCGTAAGAAATCTTTCTGAGGTGTGAGCCACCTAAATCATCTCCCTAATCCACATCGCACCACACCCCTTCTGGTGGTGCAGTGTCCCCAGGGGTGTGTAGACATGTCTGCACGTGGAAATGATCAGTAACACTGAGACGTGTTTTCAAACATCTCTTCACTGGCTGTAAACTTTGCCTGAGTTGTACCAGGGGCTGTGTGGTGTCCCCAGACCCTGCGCCCAGGTCCAACAAAGCCCGGTAGAGCCTGACTGTGGATACAAGGAAGTGTGTACGCTACACACACACACACACACACACACACACACACACACACACATCCACCCGCAGTGAGAGGGTGCTCCTTGGAAAGTCCTGGGCTCCACTTGGAACCTTCTCTGGACCTGGAGACCCTGCCCAGCTCTGCGGCTTTCGTGAGAAGCACCACATTCTGCATTTCTTCTAAGACCTTGGGTCACTCTTACCTTGACTTGCTCATTTGAGGTTACAGCACAGAAAACAATCTCTGTGAATCCTTGGGATGGGAACATTCGGAAACAGATACCACCAATAACACGGCCGTCTTTAATTAAAGCAAGGGTTTTGTGTTTCCTGCAAGAATAAGATTATGTCAAAGTTTTACTTCTCTTGGTTATACAAATATACTGTTTGGGGTGTCCCCCTCATGAACCAGCCAGGAAAAGCAGGGGGTTGTTTCTTCTTGATTTTTCCATGGAAACCTCCTCTATCTGGCCTCCATCTCACCAGACCGTTCTTTACTGTGGACTTCTTAGAGCAAGCTTGCCTGCCTGAGATGGCACCAGAGCTTCCGTGAGGACAAAGGCCGGCCACCTAAGGAGGCTCTGAGGTTACAAATAAAGAACAGAGCATGTGGGGAGGTGCTGACTGGTGCTGGAACAGGGCCACCCCTGATGCCCACAGATCCACAGTGGGAGTCCAGAGGGAGAGCACAAAGGCAGGGACAAACATGGGATGTGTTTCTGAAGAGTTTAGTCTTACTCAAAAATAGCACGGAAACAATATGGAAAAGAAAACCAAATCCACAGGTACAATTTGCTGAAACCTGCATTCCAGAATCCTATCGGGCCTGCAGTCTAAAACGTCACTCTGAATAGTCACATGCACGGATCACAATGCACGTAGGCTACTGGGTTCCATGTGTTAAAATACATTCAAGTAGGGAAGTTTACTTTCTTGTTTCTTGCTTTTTTTTTTTTTTTTTTTTTTTAATGTAATGGATTGTCAAAGTTAACCTAATACCCCAATAATCTTCTCAGGGCTTACAGACCCTGGCAACAATGGTACCTAGTTAAGATACCAAAATCAAGAATATTTTGACTATTGAAAAAGTGGGACGCCTGCTTAGCGTTTATATATTCCTTCATTGCTATAAGGAACGAAGCACAGGATGGTCACCCACAACTTAAAATATAAAGCCTCATTAACAAAAAATCGACGAACTGTTGAAAAATTAATCTTAATGCCTTTAGCCATGGCAATTATCGTGATGCCACTCTACATCCACAGTGTGACGAGAGGCAGTAGGACTCAGTGGGTGACTATGGCTGACTTTCACTGTCTGAGTAGTTCTTCTTTCATTTAAAAGGGAAAAAAGGGGACAGGTGATCCCTGGTGATCCAGCGGTTCAGACTCGGCGCTTCCACTGCAAGGGGCACAGGTTCAATCCCTGGTCGGGGAACGAAGATCGCATGTGCCATGTGGCATGGCCAAAAAATAAAAAAAAAAAAAGAAAGAAAGAAAGAAGAGGGGAAAAAGGGAGAAGGAACAGCAGAGCACAACTTACGGGTCAAAGACAAGCCGTGTGATGTACTCCTTTGGCATCCGGGGCAGTTGATGGGAGAACACATTCTGCAGCCCCACCAGCCAAATCAGTATCTTCTTGTTGGGCTTCTGGTTCAGGGAATTGCCCACTACGTGAAATTCAATCACACCCCTGCGCTCCTCCATCCTTGCCGCTTCGTCCCTGGCTGAGTGTGCTGACAGAAAATTGGTCTGGGACGCAGGAGACAGGAAAACATTACACAGAGCTCTTCTCTTAAGACAGGAGGGATAGGACATAGCAATGCCTCTCTTCTGTGTTCTAATAAGATGCACATTTGTGGATTTTCAGGGTCCCAACCAACACACAGAAGTGATGAAAACAAAATAGGAAGGTAAGAGCATTTTGAGGGACCAGAGTTTTCTACGTGTACACGGAGATTTGGTGTAGATCAGGAGCCACCAGACTTTCTGTAAAGGGCCAGGGAGCTCATATTTTAGATCTGCAAGTCATGAGGTCTCTGTGGCAACTCGCCAACACTGTTGTAGGGTGAAAGCTGCCGCAGACAACACATAAATGACTGGGGCAGAATTCCAATAAAACTTTGCTTAAAAGGGGGGAAGGCAGACTGGATCTGGCCTGAGGGCTATAGTTTGCCAGTCCCTGGTTTTTAGGAACTCCATCTGGCTGAGCATTATAGCACCCTCGGGATGACAGATCCCAGTACAGGCCCAATAGTGGCAGTCTTATACTGTCAGCACCTCTTCTTGGAAGATGGTTTTCTTTGCACAGGAGTCTCCGTTGACCACTCTCAACCACAACTCGCAGCACAACCTTGTGCCAGCACTCAGTGGGGTGCAGGTCAGTGTTCAACCAATAGCTCCCCAAGGGAGAAAAGCCCACTGGCGGCACGTGCTCATTTCACTGGACTATGGCCGGTGCCCAGCTGCCCGGATGCCACTGTCGTTAGTTTCAAGCTACCAATGTATTTAACAACCAGCACACAAAATTCCTGAAAATGTAACAGTTGCCTTGCACACACCAGTACAAGTGAACTCCAGGACACTACTAAATCCACCCAACACATCCTGAAATGTGTGACTACATCCACATCTTATAGCTGAAAAAAAGTGAGCTAAACTAATCCGTGAAGTTACTAAATCCCCGAAAGACAAGTACACAAAAGGTACTACAGTCATAAGTCCCCAGGACTGGATATCTAGAAGGAAATGGAAAGAACAATTTTATAAGAAGATCTCTTAACAACATTCTGGTTCTCTGACTTATCCTCACTACCATGAAATAAACCTCTAAGGAAACATGACAAATTAAAAACGGGTACTTTGATCTAGCAGAGCCATACTAAAAAAAAATTTAAAGATGTTTTGCAAAATAATCTCCGAGCCATTTCTTCATTTTCTGGAAGCTGTCAGAAACGTCTTAAACCGCTTTGCCCCTGGATAGGACACAATGAGACTGACGGCAGTACTTTTACCAGAATTGCTTTACTTGAATCTAATCATGGGTAAACAGACAAATCCAGGTAGAGGGACATTATGCAGAAACAGTGACCGGGACTCCGCAACAACAGTGCTGCCACAAAAGACCAAAAGAGGGCTGGCGAACTGTTCTAGAAAAAAGGAGACTAAAGAGGTGAAGAGGGGAAGTCCCTGGTGGTCCAGTGGTTAGGACTCCATGCTTCCACTGCCGGGGGCACAGGTTCAATCCCTGGTCAGGGAACTAAGATCCCGGAAGCCACACAGCGTGACCAAAAAAAAAGAGGTGAAGAGATAAGAACTAAATGCAGTGCATGCTCCCCGACTGATCCTCCAACAACAGCAGCAAATGTTATAACGGACAGAATTTGGATATACGGGAAATTTGGATATGGGCTGTATATTAGGCCAAGGGTCTAATATAACTTTGTCTAAGCAAAGTTTTCTATAAAGGGCCAGGGGACAACTATCTTAGGCTTTGCAGTCAGATTTCCCCTATCTTAATAATTCAGATCTGCTCTTGTAGTGCAAGGCAGACACAGACAATACACTTCAATTAAACTTTATTTACAAAACCAGCAAGTGGGCTGGATTTGGCCCGCAGGCTGTAGACTTCCAACCCATACATTAGATTATACTGTAACCTAGCTAAGTTAGCTGGAGGTGATAAGTGCATCGAGGTCATGTGAATGAACAGTCTCAGTCTTAGGAGACACATGCAAATATCGCTAGGGGTGAAGTGTTATGACATCTGTATTGAATTCTGAAATGGTTCCTAATGCTTCACAGGAGCGAGAGCGAGACAGAGGGAACGTAAATGAGGCATGTTAACAACTGGTGAATCTAAATAAAGAGTCTCTGGATCTTTATCATGGAGTTTTTTGCAACATTTATGAGGGTTTAAATTTTTCAAGATAAAAAGTTGAAGGAGGAGAAATGCCTTCAACTGCGTGAGATTATGTTTCCCCGTGATGTGACAGTCATCAAGGGGAATCAGCTCTCCATCAGCTTTTCTTGCCTTTCCGACCCTGACCACCAGGCAAAGTGCAAACCAGGGTAGCATGACATGCTCTCTCTCGGCAATACCATCCCCATTCCCAGCAGCTGGAGTGGCCCGGAGAGCAGAAGGGGTCCACCAGCTGGCTGCCTAGGTTCACCCTGCTGACCTCTGGCCCGAGCATCGCTGCAGGGTCCGTGATGGTGGACATGACCTCGTGGATTAATTCCAGTGGAATATCGCCCATCACTCGGGGTTTCTTGGCCTCCTCCAAAACATGAGAGTCATTCATTTTCCTCTTTTCTCCTTGAGGATCAAAATAAAAGGGTAAACGATGGGTTATTTTAACCACAAAGCACATGCCAACTAATCCAACTAATTTTCTAGTAACACTGACAGGTGTGGACGTCAACCCTCCGTGTACCGGGGGAGGGGCACAGTGGAAGGCGGGAGAGAGAAGGGAGGAGGTCTCACAGTAACTGCCGACCGTTGATCTATTCTAAATAGTTTCTATTTTCCATGATAATTTTTTAACTTGACATGAGTTATTAAGGCATGTGTCTCTTCACTTGCATATTAAGGGGTGAGTCTAGTTATCACTTAGTGGTCAGAGAACATGGTCCATATGATACCAAAGGTCAAAATTCTTCGAAACTTGCTTTATGGACTAAGACTTGACCAATTATTTGCAAATTAAGCGTCTTCTTGGAAAGAATGTGTATTTTTCCGATTTTGAGTGCTCTCTACACATGTTAGATTAATCTTGTTGATCGTGTTTGCAGGGCTTCTGTCCTTACTGACAGTTTTGTCTGCTTGATCTATGAATGAATCAGAGATGGTTCTTCCAGACTTCAACTGTTGGTTGGTTTGAAGTGATTATTTCTCCTTGCAGTTCTGTTAATTCTCCCTCTTTCATATATGTTTGCATGTATGTATGTCTAGATATATGTGGTCGTATGCATGTCATGTACATATGTCTATATATTTGAAATATACTCATGAACTGTTTTATTTTCCCAGTGAATTTAATTTTTTCATCACGAAATGACCCTCACTATCTCTCACGATGCTTTTTTGCCTTAAAATGGTGCCTCACAAAGTGAGCAGGGCCACTGGCCTCTGAAGTGGGTACACTCTCAATATGTCACATGCTGGGAAAGGCCGGGCAAAGGCAAGGAGAACTCTCTCCCACCTTCCTCCTTAGATTACATGGTGCCTTTCTGTCCCTTCTACTATCACGTTTGGTTTTTCTTTCTTTCTTTTTTTTCCTTCTGTCATAATGCATTTATTCTTACAATTAAAATTTTTTTAATTTTTAGATGTTCAAATCTAATTTATTCCTCAGGTGCGAATCCCACTAAGCATGTTGCATATAGCATTCCCATCAACTTTAGCTAAAAAGGAGCAGAGCAATGTCAAGTATCTCATCTATACAAGATGCTTCTCCAAATAGTACATGTTACTTACTAAACAGTTTTGGTTGAGTTCTTGTTTTTATAACTTTTTAGTTGTTGTGATTGGAGGTGAGCGAGAATATTTTCAGTCATTTGACCAAGAAGCCTTCAAATTCCACGATTCCCCAAGATTAACATTGTGAACTATTTATTTTGGAGCTGAGGCTTATACCCAATATGCCCCAAACTTGATAGATTGCTAATAGTGATGTGATTAAGAAAGCATCTTAGGCTGCATCCAAGCTCACTCGCAAAGAGTTTGCAGATTAATTAGTGATGTCTCCCTTGGAAGTGGGAGAGACAATGGTGGCACCAATGCTAAATGCTTAGTACTTCAAACAAAATCCTCTTCTCTCCCCCTTTTATGTCATTTCTTTAATGTCAAACTTTGGTCATGCCCAAGATTTGTCTGAGGTCAAGCCTGCGGACAGAAATGCAACCTTCAAAACATTCTGTAACTGTGAAATGCCTTTAGTATTAAGAGATGTTTTTGCCCACATGGCAGATTACATTCAAGGCCAAATTCTTTCCCCTCCTGTATCCACGCTCTGCTATGTGATTTTGCAGTTCTTCCTATAAAAGGAGTAGGGTACATTTCCCCACCCCTTTACTCTGAGTTTGACCATGTGACTAGCTTTAGATGACAAAATGAGGCAGGTGTGATGGGGTACCAGTTCCAAGTTTAGGCTTCAAGTAAGTGTATTTCTTCTTGCTTTCTGGTGCTTCTGCCACCATAATAAGGACATATCCTGCCCCAAGGGAAGGAGAAGAAACCCAATGGTCCTAGAAGGAGGATGAGAAATACGCAAGCCCCGCCTGAAGGAGACTAGCCGGGATTAGCCACCTCCCAGGCAACACACAGGATGAGTGAGCTATGACAATAAAAGATTACAGTTTTAAGACTCTGCACTTTGAGTGGGTTTGTTACACAGCAATAACTAACCAATACAGCTCAAAGTGAGTTCCAACCATTGAGATCCTGGACATGTACAATCTGTTCAAGGTCTACCTTTGGCACACCTCAGATAATAGAGCTTCTAGGGCAAATCGCAGTCCTCTATGATGCCCTGGAAGAGCTTACCTGGGTTTGCCTCAAGCCCAGAAGCGCCTTTACAGGAAGGACTGTTGCTCCCTCCATTCTGTTGCTCAAGGGACGCTGAGTTTGAATTGAAGGTAACTGTCCCGGCCACAGGAGGTGGATTGATAACTGCCCCCAGGAAAAGGAAAAGAAGGTATTAAATGACTTCTTTCTTAGGCAATAAGGAACCAAGTGCACATGACACCATCCCATTCCTGCCCATCACCCCAAAGAAGTCATCTTTAAAATAAAAACTATGGGGCCAATGTGGGCATGGTAAGAAAGATAGGGATGGATTATAACCCGCTGGATAGAATAAAGATATCCGAGTCCAAATTGATAAAATAATAAATGCATAAATAAATAAGTGGGGAGAAGGTGAAACTCTTCGTACAGGAGAATGCCAACAAATAAGAAAGGAATGATGGAAGTTGGCAGGGGCCGGGCGAAGCAGCCAGTATATAATAACTGATTCAGGGAGGAATCATCTGTACAGTCTAAACCTTGTGAATATAATTTTTTTTATATTTATTTTTATTTATTTTTGGCCGCGCTGGGTCTTCGTTGCTGCACGCGGGCTTTCTCTAGTTGTGGCAAGTGGGGGCTACTCTTCGTTGCGGTGCGCGGGCTTCTCATTGCGGTGGCTTCTCTTGTTGTGGAGCACGGGCTCTAGGTATGTGGGCTTCAGCAGTTGTGGCACGTGGGCTCAGTAGTTGTGGCTTGCGGGCTACAGAGCACAGGCTCAGTAGTTGTGGCACATGGGCTTAGTTGCTCCGCGGCACGTGGGATCTTCCCAGACCAGGGCTTGAACCCATGTCCCCTGCATTGGCAGGTGGATTCTTAACCACTGCACCACCAGGGAAGAAGTCCCAATGAATATAATTTTGATAAAGACAGGATAGTCTCAAAGTATCTCCCCACAAAAGTACTTTTTTTTTTTTTTATTACAAAAGGAGAAATGGTAACACTGCAGTGGAGAAACCTCATCAACCCCACCCTAAGCCAGTGATCAAACTGCACACCAGCAACAATGGGAGAGGCCAACGTTACGTGCCTCCCGATGTGACACAAAAATTGCTATAAACCACATCACTGAGATGGGGGCAAAATGGAAAACAGCACAAAGATTAGATAATAATATTGCATCAAGGTTAAAATCCCTTACTTTGATAACTATACTGCGGTTAAATAAGAAAACGTCCTTGCTCTTAGGAGATACCCACTGAAGTCAGTAAAGGGGCATGACGTCTGTAACTTCCAAATAGTTTAGAAGACAAAAAACATACATTTATGCACACATATATATGGAGCGAGACAGAGACAGAGAAACAGGAGAAAGGATGAAGCAAGTATGGCAAATGTTAACAATTTAACAAAGAACATACAGCACACAGGACTGCTTTGTCCTAGTCTCGTAACTTTTCTGTAAGTTCGAGAGTACTTCCAAACAAAACCTTTTTGTTTTGCCTTTTTTCAAAAAAGCCATCATAGGAAGCAGGACGTTGTTTGCTAGTGTGTTGCTGATCCGTAGCTGATGAGGCGAGACTGATGAGGGACATGGGCATTCCCAGTGCAGACAGATGCCCAGAGAGCACATTCATCTTGGTGTCAAGGCAACCACAGCGTGGTCTACTACGGGGGACTTTCCCCGCAGCCAAGAGAGTGATGGAGTAAGTAAACCGAGCCACGGAGAGACATGGACCCATAGCACTCCTAACTGAACAGCAACTGGTATGTAAAGAATCAGGATACACTGATTTACAACGTTGTGTTAGTTTCAGGTGTACAGCAAAGTGAATCAGTTATACGTCTACATATACCCACTCTTTTTTAGATCCTTTTCCCATATAGGTCATTACAATAAAAAATTTTTTGAAATAAAACATAGGTGAGGAAACCACAGCTCCCCCAGAAAAAAAAAGAAAAAAACGGGGGATCAGAATATACTAAAGCACCAGGCTGTATGGCTTTCCTCCCAGCAAACAAGCCTTCTGAATTTCTAAGTACACTGGAGCGATTCTACACAAAGGGGAAGGAAGCTCTGGTGATTCAGAAGACATCTGAGTACCTTGCAAAAGTTCAGAGCCATCATTATGAATGTCATTTATCACAGTTGCATAGATGTGCAGACATGCCAATTAAGTAGGTGATTACACTTGTCTTTTCCCCCAGAGAACACACTGCAATTACTGCAGAACAGGAGAAGACAGCCTGCTTCCGACGGCGGCAGGTAATACTGACAGTCCAGCTGAACTGCGTGACAACCTGAGACACAGAGATGAATCTGAAATTCCCAGAGGGTCAGAGACGACCCGCCTTCTCCACCTTGTGTGATGACAGACAACACAATGGAAGTGGGACAGACTGGGACGCATCTTGAGCAGGTGAGGGTCAAGGGAAGTCTTCACCCAGAGAGGAATCCTCTCCAGAAAAGAACTAAGTTGACCCTGCCAAACAGCTCTGGTATCCCCGGCCCATGTTCTTCACTCATTCCTTCCACATGTGCTTGCCTGCACATTTGCAAAGCACACTGGGGCCGTGCAGAGCAGCGGTTAGAGCTCTGGCTCTTAACTCAGTGCAAGAGACAGGAATTAGACCCAGCGTGAAGCTCAGTCCCATCACTCACGAGCTCTGCTTTTGGGCAACTGGTTGCTCCCCTCTGAGCTCTCATTTCTCATCCACATAAAGGGGATAATCACACCAACTTCTCATGGTTTGTGCTAAGGCTCAAAGACAAGGAAGCAAACCTCAGGGCAAGCACTTACTGGAAGTATCAGCTATTCTGGTGGCAAAACTGGGTCTCTGACCATGCGGGAGTCACACTCACAGACGTACAGAGAAAAGGGGGCGAGGGTAGCATGAGGTGAGTGCTTTGTGACTCAGACTGCTGTACATCAGGTCACCTGAGGAGCTTTTAAAGTCTCGATGTCCAGGACACGTCCTTGGCCACGTCCAGGCCATGCCCTTGGCCAATTACATCACGCCCTCTTGGGAGGGGCCTCAGAAATCAGTAGTATTTTTTTTTTTTTTTTACTTAAAATAAATCATTTTGTTTTATTTATAGCTATTCTCAGTATCTAAACCAGTGCCATAAATACTGTAGAAAATCAGGAGATAATTGTGGGAAAGAAGGAAATTATTTTCAAACATACAGAGGCATCTACTGGCAAAAACTGATAGAAGCAATTCTTAACTATTTATTGAAATAAGAACCTCTATATGGCATATTTTACTGAGTCACTAAGAGCCAGGCTATAAATTTAGGTGGTTTCTAAACTTTTTAAAGATTTTTTCTAGATTTTTAATGTAAATTTTCTTTCCTTCCTTGAGAGCATCCCAAATTAATAAAGTTCTATAATTAATCATACCACAAATAAATAACACTATTCGAAATCAGTAGTATTTTAAATCACATGGGTGATGCCACGGTGCAGCCAAGTTAAAGAACCGGCGATAGGATATTATCAAGGTTCCACGAACGTTTGGAAGAAAGGAGATCCAGCCCTTACTGGAAGGCGTGGGGAGAATTAGGAAAGGGTTTGTGGGAGAGATGCCATTTGAAAGTTAGGTAAAATAAAGACAGAGACAAAGTGAACAACATGGGGACAGAGACAGAAATACAGAACACACGCCCAGGTGCTACACAGAGCATGTCCAGGAAATGCTGACACTCTGGTCTGGAGTTCCGTCCATGCACAGAAGAGCCCCAGGGCGCTACAGGCTTTGAACCAGAGAAACATGAAATTATATTCTATGACCTAAGGAAAAAACAGCACAGAAGATGTTTCTGGTAACAAGAAGCCAAACAAAGATGGTCTGATCCAAACCAAAATACCTCATTCCCTAAGTACACTGCTTGCAAGGATTTAATTATATGCATCCAAACTTGGGCTCTAGATGAAAAAAGAAAGTTTTAATCACCTTCTCAAATGCAGTATGCTGAGTGAAAGAAGCCAGAGTCAGAAAGCCATGATTCCACTCATATGGCATTCTAGAAAAGGCAAAACTACAGGAACAAAAAACAAATCAGTGGTCGCCGAGGCTGGGGGTTAGAGCACCGAATGGACTACAAAAGGGGTACAAGGGAATTTTCTGGGGTGATGCAGTTGTCCTATATTTTTTTTTTCTATATTCTGATGGCAGTGGTAGTTACACAACTAACTATGTGTGTTTGCCAAAATTCACAGAACCACATACTAAAAAGGTTGCCTTTCACTGTACGTATTCAATTTAAAAAATTGCGGGGTGGGGGAATGGTGAGAATAAAATTACCCTTTGCTGGAGGCAATACTTAAGAGCCCCCATGTTACACATTGAACTAGATCTACTAAAAACTCGACATCAAAATTCTGCATTCTATCTTTCCCCAAGGCCACAAACAAATTACTGCTTTGGCATCTCTTGCCAAACTTCTCCAAATTTTCCGAGCATCCAAGGCAGGAATTCAGACCCTCTTTCTAGGGTCAGTGTGACTCCAGAAGTTACACATCTTCCTTTCTCACAAAATGCTCGCTGAGGCCACTGGCTGACCTGAGGCAATGCCGGCGGACGCCCTGACCCCACTTCACGTCCTGAGACTCACCATCCTACCATTATCCATGAGAGCAACTTGATGCCCAAACCAGACCCCACAGATTCAGAAACCAGAGGGAGACATGATTCCTGGGCATATGTGGCCATTGACCGAGACTGTAAGTGTCTTCAAAAAGAGCCAGCATTGACTGCAGACCTGAGCCGCCTGGGTTTAAACCTCCAGTACAGCTGTGAGGTGCGGGCTGAGCAAACTCCCATAGCAGGAGCAGCAGCTGTGGTTATTTTAACTGTTTGGTTTGCACCTGCTCTCCTCACCAACAGAGATGTAGATGCAAGATTTGCCAGAGCTTTTACTTTTTTTTGGCTGGTGCTAGTCTTCAATTCTTGATGAAAAACACAAATACATGCAGAGTGAACTGCAACGAACACTTCCTGGTTGTTTTCTGATTTATGCAAAAAAAAAAAATTTTTTTTTACCTGTTTGGATTCCTAGCTGGCTGGTTCTGGAAGAAGCTGAGAGAAAATCCTGATCCCAGATGGGAGAGTTTTGACTATAAACTTCTTCTTCTAACATGGACAGAAACCTAGGCACAAGAGTAAAGGCAAGCATGAGATCAAAACTAATGCATTACTAGAGGGACGAAAGCCCCAACCACCCACGGCAATCACATGAACACCAGCATCCTATCTTCAATTTAGAAATATGCTAGTCAATTATGACTCAAGTGATGATTTAGTTGGGCAGCCCTGGTGTATTCTAATAACAGAATGCATTTCTACAGATGTATTCTCTTTGGGCTCTGCATAGATGGATACGAGCTAGACTACACAGAGCATTACATGAGTGGAAATGCATTCCACCCAGCCTCCCTCAGGGAATCTCGGAACCAGATTCCAGCCCTCCACGGATCGGTCACTGTCACTGTCATTTCCATCACAAAAGCCGCTATAGTATTTATGGAATCCTTGCCATGTGCCTGCACTGTCCTAAGAACTTCTTTTTTTTTTTTAAATTAACCTTTATCGGAGTATAGTTGCTTTACAATGTTATGTTAGTTTCTACTGTACAGCAAAATGAATCAGCTATACATATACATATATCCCCTCTTTTTTGGATTTCCTTCCCATTTAGGTCACCACAGTGCATTAAGTAGAGTTCCCTGTGCTACATAGTATGTTCTCATTAGTTACCTATTTTAGACATAGTATCAATAGTGTATACGTGTCAATCCCAATCTCCCAATTCCTCCCAGCAGCCCCCCTTTTCCCCCTTGGTATCCATACATTTGTTCTCTACTTCTGTGTCTCTACTTCTGCTTTGCAAATAAGATCATCTATACCATTTTTCTAGATTCCACATATATGCGTTAATATACAGTATTTGTTTTTCTCTTTCTGACTTACTTCACTCAGTATGACACTCTGTAGGTCCATCCATGACTCTACAAATGACCCAATTTCGTTCCTTTTTATGGCTGAGTAATATTCCATTGGATATATGTACCACATCTTCTTTATCTATTCCTCTGTTGATGGACATTTATGTTGCTTCCATGTCCTGGCTATTGTAAATAGAGCTGCTATGAACATTGGGGTGCATGTGTCTTTTTGAATTATGGTTTTCTCTGGGTAAGAACTTCTTATTGAATCTTCACATCAACCCAATGAGTTACGTATTTTAGTTTTATTTATCACACACATACATAGCTCTTACTATAGGATAGACACTGCTTTAAGTAGTTGGTGTATATTAACTCGTTTGATCTTCCTAACAACCCTATGAGATAGGATCCTTTATTGTACCCATTTTACAGATGGAAAAACTTAGGGCACAGAGAGGCTCAATAACTGGTACAAAGTCCCACAACCAGTAAATTGCAGGGCCAAGTTCAGAACGTGTGATTAATTACTATGTTATATTTCCTGTCGTGTTATAAACAAACAGATCTCAAGTTTTGGGGGCCCACAGAAATCACCCGAATACCTTGGTAGGAGTATAGATACCCAAAGCCCACCTACGCTTACTGAATCGGAGTCTGGGAGAATGGTCTGGGCAACTGATTTTTGATAAGTACCTTGGACAGTTCTTATGTGCCCCAAAATAGAAGAACTATGATTAAAACACCAACACAAATCTATACTTCTGGTACTGGAATGTCTTCCTGAAAGCCTCTTTTTAAGGCACATTAATTCTCATGGAGGGGTACAGAATAATGGCTAAGAGCTTGGGTTCTAAAATCCAATTACCAAGCTCACCACTTATTATTTGTGTGACCTTGGAACAAGTTCTTAACTTTCCTCTTCCTTGGTTCCACTTTTATAAAATGGAAATATCAACAGTAACTCCTGCAGAAGGTGGTAGTGAGAAGTACACTAATGTCATGCTTCAAATGGTGCTGACCCCTTAGGAAGTGCTCATTCATTCACTCAACAAACACTGAATGCCCACCACATGCCAGGTGCTGGAGGACAGAGGGGGGACACAACCTCGTCTTGCCCTCAAGAAGTTTACACTGCAATGATGTAATAAAGGTTAGCTACTATATACGTCTACTATCCTGTCTCTCAAATTTTGAAATCCAAAAGCCCTTAAAAAAAGTATTTTCCCTAATCCATTTGGCAACAAAACATACGTAAGACTACTTATAGTCTTTATAATTATAAGTGGATTTGCTTTGGGGGACCTGTCCCCTCCCCTAAAGCTATGATAATGTACAGTCCATGTGTTATGTTACCTTTATAAAGATGTCAAGTTACCTTAAACTTGAACTGAGAAACATACCAAGTATGGATAACTGATCAAGGACATACATTCACATCATCAGCAGCATCACAATTACTGAAAGTGCCACTAGTCTTCTCATTAATCAAATCCGGCAACACTTTAGAAGGTCTCGGGGTGGGAGAGGTTGGGTTTTTGGAAGTGAAGACAGGTGGGGAAAGGTCCTGAGGATCTTCTGACTTGCTACTCATACTCCGAAGATTTAAGAATAAGGTACCATTTGTGTGAACATCTACCTGCACTCAGTTGTGTAATTCATAGTTTACAGAAATGACATGAGTCGCCTTTTGCCAAGCAAGCCACCATTAACTTATGCTTTAAAACACTTTAGTATGCTTCTTATCTAACACAGAAAGACTGACAGCAACAGGAGGTAAAATCCTTACTAAGATCACATTCTGACCTTGCTGACAAGAGGTAAGGTTCTTGATGCATTTCCCCCTTTTGCTAAGCAGACCCTGCTTTCACCTCACACAGCCCTCAAGATTTCCCCAACTGCCCTTTATCACAGAAGTAAATTTCCTTTCCTTTTCCAGGCTCCTTCTTTATCAGTAATTATATAATGGGAACACTTCACAAAGCCCTAAAGAGACTCACCAAAGAAGAATGCCATTAATAATTTAGGAAAATAATCATGTGTGTGTTATATAATATATATATATACATATATTTAGTTATTTCAATAAAATAAAGAACAGGCTCATCTAATGCTACAAGAAAACACTTGTTTTCTATACAGAGGATACAAAATTGTATGTAGAATAAAAGAACACAATAAATTGATTCTTTATCATAATCCACTATTGGTTGAGGCCTTGTCATGTTCTCATCTAGTTCTTTGAATATAGCATCTTTCAATATAATCTGATTATATTTATTGGATCTGCTTTAAAATCATTGCTAAATTTAACAGCTGGTCCCACTCGGAGACAGCTTCTTTAGACTGTTTCAATTTCCAAGTATAGGTATTACTTCCTTTTTTCTTTGTACATCATATAATCTTTTGTTAAAAACTGTGCATTTTACAAAATATATCTTAGCAAATTTGGATTCTGATTTTTTTTCCCCTGAAGTTTGTTGTATTGTTGGGGATTTTGTTTTTGAATAATTTACTTGGACTTAATCTGAGGAATTTCTCTCTCCTGGACTGTAGCTTTAGGCTAGCAGAACTCTATTTCCCCATTCATTTCTTACAGAGTTTGCTCCTTTTATTGAAATCTTCCCTGGGTGTTGGTATTTAGCATGTTGCTACCAATCAAGTCAGCTTCCTCAGCTTAAAACCGTGGTTTTCATGGGCATTCCCAATCCTGCTACCTCCACCACACCTGCTGCTCTGGCTTTTAGGGTGTTTGAAGGGGTTATGTCCATTCAAGAATGCCATAGATTTTTGCTGTTTTTGGCCCAAATTTCATCAGCTTTTTATGAGTAAATACTTCTCAACTTTTTTGAATTAATTTCCAGAAAACTAAAAAGATTGTTTTTGTATTTTGAGTTATTTGGGGGGACGGGAAGAAAGGTGTTTTCTCTTAGTATAGAATCATAGGTTCTATACATGGAGAAAATATTGAAATATCTAAAAGCACAAAAAGTATATCACAGTGGTAGGGTTATAGTGGTCTTTTGCTTCTTTGTTCCCTGTGAATCAAATTTTCATCAACATGTCCATTTATCACTTTTAGAATGAAATGTACATACTAAAGTTTTTAAAAACAACCGTGTAAATAGGTGGATGGGGGTGGCGTGGGGGAAAGGCACACGTTAAAGCCAAGCAGAAGAAAGGGCAACATATGAAGAGCAGGAAGATAAGGATGTAAGCTCTGAAGATGCATCTGAGAATCACGGCGACCTCACCAGGTGTGAGAAGCAGTCTGCAGCCCTCGCCTTGAGCTGGTGCCCAAGATCCAAATGGCACCTCCAGCTTCAATATGAGATTCTGCCGCCAAATCTGCCCGTATAAATCCCTAACAGCCTCAAATGTTGTCAGATTCAATGAAAAGGGATTAAAAGGAGAAGTGGGTGGTAGTTTTACCCTACCATTAGTAACAGAGATACAAAGAAAGCAACATTGATTTTTCAGCTGAACAGCATAAGCATGCCAGAAGTATGGGCTGAACGAACAAAACACTATAATTAGCAAATATCTGTAAGAAGCAAAATGAGTTTGCTATGGGAAAAAAAAAATTGCTACTATGCAAGGTAATTAAAATTTCTCTTTAAGCACCGCAAAAGGTGTGGGGGGGGAGGGGAGAGGGGTCCTCTTTGTCCCTTGGCTTAGAGACAGAATGACAACTATAATCTGAACACATGAAATGCTACTTATGTGGCAAATGTAATAGAGAAATAAGAAAACTGCTTTACTCTCTATGGAAAGAAGCTTAGAACAGTTAAAAGGCAGCCACTGAAATACATGAACTTGCCCAGAGTTCATTACCCATTGAGGGGCAACATTCAAACTGCAGTTTAAGTGCTTCTGAACCTTCCTCCCTGGAGGATACCAAAGGGTCCATGTCCTGCCTCAGTCTCGTGTGCTGGTTGCCTTCAGGAAATACTGAAAATCAGGTGGCTAGGACTTATGTGCAAATATTGGACGTTCAGCTAAAGCTCATTAGAATTATCCTCTACCTAACGTTTGAGATTCGTGTTAAACTGCAAAAAAAAAAAAAAAAAATTTGTTCAGTCCATTTTCATCAGAAAACCATTTTTGTTGTTGTTTTGGGCCTCACTTATTTTTAAAAATTAAATCATCTTTCCTGAGATACAAATTGGGTAAACCAGAAATAGTAACAATAATAAAAATCCAGTTTCTCAGATAAAACAGGATTTCATCAGTCTTTGCTCAAAGACTATAATATAATGGCTCCTCTCTGAAACTCTGCTATCTCGCAGTTCTCCCTGGCAGAACCCTATCAGACCTAGAATGCCTTTTCAAATGATACCTTCCACCCCGCAAACCAGTGCTACTCCAGGCAGAATGAACTCCCTCCTTCCTGTCACTGCTCCGTGACAAGTCATCAGCTGCGTCCCCAGGCTCTCACCAGCACCCAGCCTCTTAGCTTAAATTTTGGGTTCTTCGCACTGAAAATTCATTTCCAAGGCCAATGGTGTGGCACTGCAACTTCCTATCCCTTTGACACGTTTCATGTATTTGAAAAATATTTAAATGATTATTCACACGTTGGAGTTCTGGCAGGTGCGAGAAGCAAGGTGCACAAGAGCATGCACATTCTACAAGAAACTGAGTACAGAGGCACAAAGATCATTCTGCAGGAGGCCTCTCTGTTCCCGGCCGGCCCCGCTCTTGGGGTCTAGTTCACTCTAGCTGAGACGGGACTGATCCGCCAATCTTAGCAAGGGCTGGATGGGACTTCCCTGGAGGTCCAGTGGTTAAGACTCCGTGCTTCCAATGCAAGGGGCGCGGGTTCAATCCCTGGTCGGGGAACTAACATCCCACGTGCCGCATGGTGGGCCAAAAAATTAAAAAAAGGAAATGGCTGGAGACGTGGGACGGAAGAAACAGCCACGTGACTTCTCCTGCACCACTTCTGGGAAGATGGAAATTGCTTCTGCACCACCTTTCCCAGCCCCCACTAGCATCCTGGCAGCCGAATATACAAAACAAAGCATCCCCCCACCCCCCTGCCTCATGAGACTCAGGTGGGATGAGGCGAGGCTGAGGCAGCAGTCGCACAGAGTCAAACTCATCTCAGATGGGCTGGAAAGTACCCACGGAGCCTCCCAGAGGGAGCTGAGAAGGATGGGGTCCCGCTTTCCTACCCCTCCTGATCGTGTCACTGAGGCAGGCGTTGCTGTGTGTATCCATCAGTCTCAAGCCCTTGCATCAAACAAAGACCCACAAGAGCACTCCCTTACTTTGGGAAATGGGTGAGGATTAGAGTCCGTTTCTCGAGTGGCAGTTTGTCTTTCTCCTGCCTCGCCTGTTCCAGGAGCTGTCGTCTCATCACGGTGAAGACAGAGCGGAGCAAGGTTCTTCCGAACACCTGGGCGGTCTCGTACCGAGGCAGACTGTCACAGAACTGGGGCACGTTGCAGTAACACAGCCACCTGCAACCAGAGGAGAGCACGCCATCAGTATCCCTTAAGCCCCAGACCACGTGGAACACCCAAGGATGGCTAGCTACTCTGTATCATCAACCTCAGCAGGAGAAACCAGGTCTGCAGCGACCAGCAGAAGTATCACCACCAGCTAGTAAAACGTGGGAATTAGGTTAGCTCACCCTGCCATAGCCACTTGGGTCCAATTCTGCTAGAGTCAGTCCATTCTGCAGCATCCTTTAAATAGGAGGAGGAATTAAAGGAGAAACCGAGGAAGTCCCTTCTGCAGAATAAGAACTCCCCATCTAATCCTCTAAGTAAAATTTAAGGCTTCTTTAAAATGCCTACGCAGCATTCACACACCTCCACAGCTTTGGTGGGAAGATAAAGATCTTCAAGACTGTTCAAAACTCAGTCAAAACGCAGGAAGTAATGAGCTTCCACCATCTGTGGCTTAGGTACGTTTTCAATGACTCAGACTCAAAGTCAAAAATGCATTTCAGCGTTGCACAGGGCTGGAGGAGTTCCCGGGACGCAGAGGGAAACCAGGGCTTTCCTGAAACCTGGTCACAGTTCTGGGGCACACGGGCTACGTAGAGCATATGATTGAGAAAGCTCGTTCAGCCAAGAGAAGCTAGAAAATGAGCATCCATCCACAACGGACCCACCTTCTCCAGGGTCTCCCGGAGATGCAAGCCCTGAAATTCCCGGCAACATGGGCACACAGTGGGGCCCAGAGGGCAGCAGAGACCAGGGTCAAGGGTCGAGGCTTCATTGCCCAGCTCCCGCTCCTTGGTAGCAGATCCAAACATCCGCTTCCAGGACAGGACTGCTTTCCCCAGATAAAACCCTCTCCTCCCTGTGTGCCTTCCTGATCTCGTTGAAGATGGGGGGCCGTGCTCCAATGCGCCCAAACTGCTGAAGGACGCCCCAATGAACTGTCAGCCCCTCAATAAAGAGTGGAACAATATTCACTTACTCACGCTTCTTGACTTATTTTTTATCTTACTCTGTATTACTTCTTAGTTCTCCTGTGTATGGGGTGGGACTGTTTCATCTTTGGGGAAGAAACCTTTCATCAGTGTTAGTTCATCCACCTAGATTCAAAATTAACCTTAAAACCCTGCTACGATTTCTGTTCTCCTCTCAACTTTTCTGTCCTAATAATTCACACCCAAATGTCATTTTATGACGTAATACCCAGATGGGCATCTTAAGGGCTGCACTATATCTTGTCAAGTCGGAAACAGTGACCTTGGGAGCAGAAAAAGCTAGGAGGTGCATTGATTTTATAATTCATAAGGCACTTCATATAGAAATTCATCACCTTCGAAGCCAATCTTTGCTGGAAGTTAGCCTGTGGCCACTAAATGAAGTTAAAATATTTGGAGTGGAAGGGAGGCCAGCTCCCAGGGAACTAATTATGAAACTACAAATGTAATCACAAACCATAATCATCAGTTCAATTTCATGAGACTTAGGCTATCATAAGATTGTTTGTAAATGTTAATGATATTAAAAGTATGTCCAATCTGCTGCAATGGAAGATATATAAGGATTTAAGGATTTAGACCAGTACTGTCCAATAAAGCCTCTATGATGATAAGATTGTTGTATACCTGTGCGGATAGCCACCAGCCAGGTGTAACTACTCAGCACTTGTACAAATGAAGAGCTTAATTTTTTTTTTTCTTCTTTTTTTTTTAATTGAAGTACAGTTGGGTTACAATGTTATATTCGTTTCAGATGCACAGCAAAGTGATTCAGTTTTATATATACACATATATGTGTATATACATACATGTGAATATATAAGTCTTTTTCAGATTCTTTTCCCTTATAGGTTATTAGAAAATATTGAACATAGTTCCTTGTGCTATACAGTAAGACTCTGTTATTTATCTATTTTATATATTGTAGTGTGTATATGTTAATCCCAAACTCCTAATTTATCCCTCCCACTCCTTTCCCCTTTGGTAACCATAAGTTTGTTTTCTTGAAGAGCTTAATTTTTTTTTTTAATAAATTTATTTATTTATTTAATTTTTGGCTGTGTTGGGTCTTCGTTGCTACGTGCGGACTTTCTCTAGTTGCAGCGAGAGGGGGCTACTCTTCGTTGCGGTGCGCGGGCTTCTCATTGTGGTGGCTTCTCTTGTTGTGGAGCACGGGCTCTAGGCACGCGGGCTTCAGTAGTTGTGGCACACGGGCTCAGTAGTTGTGGCTCGTGGGCTCTAGAGCGCAGGCTCAGTAGTTGTGGCGCACGGGATTAGTTGCTCCGCGGCATGTGGGGTCTTCCCAGACCAGGGCTCAAACCCGTGTCCCCTGCATTGGCAGGCGGATTATTAACCACTGCACCACCAGGGAAGTCCCAAAGAGCTTAATTTTTAATGTTACTTAATCTTAATCAATTTAACATTACTTTCAACCAACAAGGGCCTACTGTAGAGCACAGGGAACTAGCCTATGATAAACCATAATGGAAAAGAATCTGGAAAAGAATAGATTTATATATATCAATATATCTGAATCACTGTGCTGTACACCTGAAACTAACACACCATTGTAAATCAACTATACTGAAATTAAAAAATACATAAAGGAAAAAATAAAAGTAAAATAAATAAAATTTACTTTCAAATGGAAACGCTGTGAAATATTTTTCCATTAAACAAAACTTCACTGTTTTGGTAGAACCCCATTTATCTTTAACCACTTAAAATTTAGTGAATGAACTAAAATGTGCTGTAAGTATAAAACACACACAGGATTTGGAAGACTTAGTACCAAAAATACAAAAGTAAAATACATCATTAATAATTGTTCATATTGATTCCATGGTGAAGTGATAATATTTTTATATATTGGGTGAATAAAACATTATTAAAATTAATGTCCTGTGTTTATTTTTTTAAACGTAGCTACTAGGAAATGTTAAATCACATATGCGGCTCATTTATGTGGATCATATTATATTGTATTTGGCAGTGCTGATTTTGTGTCTAGAAGAGCATTTCCATCTATAGGGGTCACAGATGTCGGAGACCCTACTTAAAGACAGATGCTCTTTCTGCTATGGCAATGATAGGCTATAAATATTATCATAAAATCATAAAATGTTGTCCCAAAGTGCTTAATAGGTCATTCACTCTCCCCAGAGTAGAGGAAGGCAGCATAGATTATCTAGTAAAAATTTTCAAATAATAGGTTGCCATTCATTTCCTCTGAGAATTATTTTTATAGACCTCAGTTTACACTTTGTAGTTTAGTTTTTTTACTTGCAAGACTAATCTTATTTTATAAATCTGTAAGGGCACAGTATGAAAAGACAGGAGATGAGTCAGCGTGTGGTGTTTCGGGGACTGCTCTAGTAACTGACACAGTCCAGGCGTGTGGTGAGACAGAAATAAGGAAACGAGAATGAATGTGTGCCTTGTCACTACTCACACGCTCCCCCAAAGACTAACCTGGAGGAGAAGATTATACCTAAACGACTGGTTTCAGGTCTTCTCCAAAGAAGTGAAAGGACAGCTCAGTGATCTTTGTATGCCTAACGGTGACGGCATGGGCGTGCAACTGACTGATTGTTCAAACAACTGTCTCTGACTTCTTAACGGCATCGTGATTTGCAACCACCTTGCTTTCTTTAAAACGTGAATAGAATTGGAGAACTTGACTGCAGAAGACCATGTCATCCTACTTACTTGCTGGACTGAAAATCCTAAGGTTTTCAGGAATTAAGTGACCTCTCCCAGTTCTCCCAAACTAAAAGACTAGTTACTTTTAGAGACCAGACTAGAAGCTAGGTCTCCCGAGTGCGAATCCACTGTTCTTTCCACGCTCCATGATAAATACTGCCCTAGATTTACACACCTAATTATGAATGCCCAGGAAGCATGGTGACAGGCTATACCTCATACAGCAGTAGTTATATACAACTGTTTCACCAAAATCAATTTAGTTATATCTAACTTGCTCAGTATTCTTACAAAGCATCTCCCCAATATAGGCATGACCTCTAATTTTGAGAAGGTCTGCACAACCGAGAATCTAATGCTAATTATTTGCCACTTTCCTTTAGCATATTCTGTTGGTCAGATGTATTTTAAGAAGTCGTATTCCTTTGACACTTTATTTTCCAGTTATTTCCTCGTGAAATTATATTAGCACACCATCATGGAATTCAGGGAATTTCAAAATATTTGTCCAGATTTTTTTCCAACACCACAGTGATTTCTGGGGGACGTATAAAGGTATATTTAATTTATACTTATATAAATTATTAAGGTTAAGTATTTTAACATTAATATACCAAATATTTTTAACATATAAAATATTTACGTTTTTCCTTAAGTCAGAACAGAGAGGATAAGTAATTTAAGCAGCTCTGCTGTTCAGTCTGCATTTAATTTTTTATTGGCTAGATCCTCACAGGTTAGCTTTGTGAGGGACATAATCGTTTTCTGAGTCTATTCTCTTCCACGGAGAACCCTGTTTCTCCCCATCTTCACGCTGATGTGCGCTCCACGAGTTTTCCGCCCCTCAGTCCTAATGGCTACAACTGCTATAAATTACATGCTGAACCAGCAGTCCAGCTCCTGACGTTCACTGACACGTCACCTGGTACCTGCAGCTGTAACAGGACCTATTTTGGAGAAGATGGTATCAGGGAGACACCATGCCGCGGCGGCGCGTGGTTTTTTAAATTCCCACGTGGTCGAAACAAGTCTCGCTTCTGATAATGTTCACAGGTTGTTCCTCTCTGCTTCCCTTTCTTCCTCAACACGGCGGTGGGGGGGAAGCCCGGGGCGGGGGTGGGGGTGGGGGTGGGGGGGGGGGCGGTTTGGGAGGCACATCTACCTTCATTCCCTTATTATTCACACAGTCTCCTGATCTCCGGCCCGCCTAGAAATCGGCAGGTTGCAGGACGGGCTCACTCGAGGCCCTCGCCGCTTCCTTTCCCCCACGTCCGACTCCACCCTTCCGACTCCACCCTTCCGGCCTCGGCTGGGGCGAGGAGGCGGGGCTCGCCAGGACCGTGAGGATGTCTCTCGGTGCCCTTTCTAAAGTGACCCTCAGGGCTTCCCTGGTGGCGCAGTGGTTGAGAATCTGCCTGCCAATGCAGGAGACACGGGTTCGAGCCCTGGTCTGGGAAGATCCCACATGCCGCGGAGCAACTGGGCCCGTGAGCCACAACTACTGAGCCTGCGCGTCTGGAGCCTGTGCTCCGCAACAGGAGAGGCCGCGATAGTGAGAGGCCCGCGCACCGCGATGAAGAGTGGCCCCCCACTTGCCACAACTGGAGAAAGCCCTCTCACAGAAACGAAGACCCAACACAGCCATAAATAAATAAATAAAAATTTAAAAAAAAATAAAGTGACCCTCAAATCGCTACCCTCTCATCCCACTGCACACACTCCAGCAGAAGAGTCGCACGCTGGCAGTGACCGAGCTTTGGAGGGCGTGTGTTGGGGGGAAAGCATGACTAGCATCTTCCCAGCGCCTGTGCTGTGCGCCAGACGCCATGCACGGGCCACTTCAGGGGACACACAACAGCCATGGGACCGGGCAGAGGAAGAAACAGAAGGTCCAGGAGGCGAGGTGAGAGAGCTCTAACACACACACAGAACTGGGGAGGGATGGAGCCATGGTTCAAACCCATCGCTCATTCCAGAACTCGACTTCTATTTTTTACGACTCCTTGAGTATTCATAAGTGCCGCCCATTTCTTGGTAATTCCCAAGTGCTACATAGTATTTCTATTATGTTTTCTAAAATACAGCATTAACTCCCGTGCTGCTTCACAATTAATTCTCCTTCTTGATGAAACAATTTTTCCTCTCTTAAGGGTGGCAAATATTGGGAATTCCCTGGCGGTCCAGTGGTTAGGACTCTGTGCTGCCACTGCAGGGGTCACGGGGTTCAATCCCTGGTTCAGGGAACTAAGATCCCACAAGCTGGCACGCCCAAAGGAAAAAACAAACAAAGACAGACAGAAAAAACGACAAAAAGAGAGGCAAATATTTTCAGGGATTTGGCTTTGACAAATATTCAGCTTTGTCAATCGTTCACAGATGGAGTTAAAAGACACATAGAGTTCTATTATCTCAACTCATTTTAAACAAGAGTAACAATACTATAGGAACTATTGTTAATATAAAGCTCTGAAATGAAGGTGTGAAAATGAAGACATAATTTAAAAAGTTGATTTTGAAGAAATCTGTAAATCTTTACAATTATTAAGATAAAATACTTTATAACTCAAATTGTATATATTGTAAAAGGGGAGAAAAAGAGGGAAAGGGGGTTTTAACTCATGAAATCAGGTCAGCGATCAGAGAGAAAAGCTTATCTTCAACTACACCCATTCCTCTTTGTCATCCGCTGTTACGGAAAATAACCTGGGTACAATTGGTCTTTACGAGCTGTCAAAAAACACTGCCTATTTTAAATTGGGGGCGGGGGAAAAACCCTGAAGCAAGCTTGATGTGCCTATAAAATATAAATGGGAAAAGTTATAAAAAAGGTGAACAGAATGGATAATACAAGTCCCTGTCTTACTTAAATAAAAATAAATGTAAGTCATGCTATTTTGTAGGGCCCGTGTTTATGACTCTTAAGTCAATTCTATTATTCTGCAAGTCATAAGTAATAAAAATAAATTCCCACTTTAGAAAAATGTGTAATTCTTGGATGTGTAATCCAAGAATATGTTTGATGTCCACCAACAGGGACATGATTAGGTAAATTACAGTACATCAGTTCAACAGACTGTAATACAACCAGTAAAACGTCTGAATGGGGGACAAAAAGGATGCAAATTTTGTATTTTCGTTCATTCTAACAAATGGAAAATATCTATTTAAAGGGACAATGGCTATAAGACAATATGTATAATGATACTATTTATACCATGCTGCTGGGACTATGGTGATCTTTCCTTCTTTAAAAAAAAAATTTTAACACTATTATATTCACAGTCATTGCTTTTTTTTTGTAATGATGTCTCTATATAACAATTACAGAGTCATAGTATAATTATCTAGATCAGCAGTGCTCGATAGAAATACCATGCAAGCCACACATGTAAATGTAAGCCATGCATTTAAATTTCCCAGTAAGTCACGTTAAAAAAGTAAAAAGAAACAGGTGAAATTAACTTTAAAATATTTTATTTAATTCAATATTTCCAAAATATCACCATTTCAACATGTAATCAATATAAAAAACTATTAAACTATTAATGAAATACTTGACATTCTTTTTTTTTTTTTTGTACAATCTTAGAAGTCTCCATTCATGCCAGCCACACTTCAAGGGCTCAGTTCAGGTCTAGATGATTTGGATCCCTCACCCTCCAAAACATCATGCTATTAATGAAGAGTAGGAATCTGGGGAGTTAAATTAGACGTTCTCTCTAACTGATGGAGTCCCGTGATAACCGGGCAACCCTCTGCTTGCAGAGGCAAGTAGCGATGTTATGTCTGCAATGTACTTTATGGGCCAGAGAAGAAGAACCGGCCATCTGCTTACCTTGTATAGTTCTCCTTGTATCCAGAAATATCATCGTTGGGAGATCGCAGTCTTCGTTGAGATGGAGCCTCCAGATGCCAATAGTTGATGCGGTTCAGGAACATTTTTGCCAACTCAACTATTGTTTGCCTTTCTTTGGATGGCAGGTGACTAAATTTGTACTGTACAAAGTTATTCACACCCTTAAAAGGAGGAAAGGCAATTTATTCATGCAGCTGTGCAGTCCTAAACACTCACATAGTCAGCCCCGTTGGTGGTCATTAGCAAAAGAAAAGACATTTCTCTATTCACAAAAAGCTCTTCCTTTTCCCTGTTAGAAAACAGGAATGCCCAGAAGGAATCATGCCTCAGATCACAGTCTATGAAAAGTGACAAGACACAGAGGCTGTGAGTTGCAATTCTATGCCTGCTGCAATCGTGAGGTGCTAAAGGAAAATTGAAAATCGCGGACCGAAAAAGTCAAAACCCCATAAACAATAAAATATGGCTATTTTGCAGCATAACGCTTGCTGTACTGTCAACACAGTAGCTCACATATAATGAGATTCTTGGATAAATATAATGTTTTTACATTCGTAAAATTTTAATTTCTGAACTAAACCACTAGAATTTGAACTTTTACTATCACTCTGTCGGTTTTAGTAAACCTACCAAAAGAAAGTTCTTATTCAGAATTATGGCCTTTTAAAATAATCTGTGGATTTGTGGATTAATTTAATCTTTCTTCAGAACACTCCCATCTAATTTAATTTCAAATAAAGGAACAATGAATTCTTATTTCGTAGGGATTGAAGACAACGTTTTTTCTATGAAAAACTGACTGATAAAATACATTTATTTGTTTCTGATATCATGTCTTCTGTAATTATTCTTATCAAGAAATGCAGTCCAGAGTATCTGAGATTTACTTAGGCGAACAATGATGGGCCAAAAAATTGATACTGATGAGAGATACTGACAACACCTAATAGAAAAGGTCTATACATATCAACAGATGCCCCAAGTAAATCTCGGCTTCTTTGCAGGAATCATAATGTACCAGGAAGCCAATTTCTGGAAGCAAAATCTCATTTCTTTTCTGTGCTTTTTACTTGACTTACAATGTTTTTCACATTGCTCCTGAATTCCCTCGCCTCAGTAGACTTTTCAACGGTGCAAACAGAGGGACAAAGACTTAATTTTAAAACATCAACACCAAGAAAAAGCCCATTTCATGTGTTCTGACGAACTACATCCTCTACTTAATTTTTTTCTTTCCCAAACACACAGTGAATTCTGAGCATTCAGCAACCCTAAGAGACACAAGCTAGATCATTTATTACATTAAGTATTCACTTCTGATCCAAATGGCCCAAGACAATTCCTACAGACTTTGAACATCTCTAAGCCAGCAATGAGGATGAAAATGAAAATGTTTGTTCAGCCTTAAAGCAATAAAAAAGGGGCTTCTCTTGTATCTCTTTACCTGTTCAATGCTAGGTTTCTCAAATGGGGGTTTCTTCTCCAAAGAGCCTTCAACCACAGGTTTTCCTCTTTGTAAAATAGACTTTCTCAAGAGCTGTAAGGAAATCATTTTAAAAAAATCAGTCAGTGTCATACACACACACACACACACACACACACACACACACACACACAGAGACACTATGGAGTCTCCAAGCTTACAATCTTGCTGGGAAAAAAAGGCCACATTAATCTAGAAAAATGGTACAGATGAACTGGTTTGCAAGACAGAAATAGAGACACAGATGTAGAGAACAAACTTATGGACACCAAGGGGGGAAAAGGAGGATGGAATAAATTGGGAGATTGGGATTAACATATATACACTAATATGTATAAAACAGATTACTAATGAGAACTTGCTATATAGCCCAGGGAACTCCACTTCACTGTACAGTAGAAACTAACACAACATTGTAAAACAACTATACCCCAATTAAAAAAAAAAAAAAGATTACAAACATTTTCTCCCATTCTGTTGTTTGCCTTTTAGCTTTATTTATGGTCTTTATAATTTTTTTTTATTTTAATTTACTTAATGTGTCAACTCTTCCTCTTTTTGTTTATCAGAATTTAGGTCTTAATGATATTTCTAAATAATATTAATAATGTTGTCTTGCTTAATACTAATAATATCATAAAAGTATTACAAAACATTAAAAAAAAAAAAAAAAAGAGGCCACATAATGGAGCTGGGCCAGGCCATACCATGCTGTCTTCCCACATACAAAAGGAAAAAAAAAAAAAAAAGTTTGGAAGAAGAGAAATTCCAAATAAGTTGCAAAGGCAGTAAGTGCAGTATAAAGCCCAGAGGATGAGAGCTCAGAAGTCTGCCTTACAGAGGGAAGATGTCACAGAAGAGGAAGGGTATAAACTGAGTCTGGAAGGGAGGACAAACATGAAACACAACAAGAGGATGGAAAAGCATTTGCAGGAAGGTGAGGTAGGAGGTCAGCCTTGGAGGGAGGTTAAGGGCTCAGTACAGTTGAGGCTACATCAGTTGGAGGTTAGAAGCCCCGTTTAAACTTTGATGTTATTTTTTTCCTAAGATATTTAGTCAACCAAGATGTGGATTAAAAGTAATAAGAGTAGGGCTTCCCTGGTGGCGCAGTGGTTGAGAGTCTGCCTGCCAATGCAGGGGACACGGGTTCGAGCCCTGGTCTGGGAAGATCCCACGTGCCGCGGAGCAGCTGGGCCCATGAGCCACAACTACTGAGCCTGCGCGTCTGGAGCCTGTGCTCCGCAACAAGAGAGGCCGCCGATAGCGAGAGGGCCACGCACCGCGATGAAGAGTGGTCCCCGCTTGCCACGACTAGAGAAAGCCCTCGCACAGAAACGAAGACCCAACACAGCCATAAATAAATAAATAAATACTTTAAAAAAAAAAAGTAATAAGAGTAAATTTAGTATTCTTTTTTGTTTGTTTGTTTTTGTCTTTTTGCTTTTTTTTTGGCGGTGCGTGTGGCATGCGGAATCTTAGTTCCCTGACCAGGGATTGAAACCGCGCCCACTGCAGTGGAATGAATTCCACTGGACCGCCAGGGAATTCATTTTAACATCTTATTTTGAGACATTTTAAGCTTAGGCTTTTCTCTAAAGTACACAGTGTCTCACACACACACACACACAGCCTTCGAAGGGAAGCTACCATATTCTATTTATCTTAATTACATGTTAGTAAATCCTGAGATCAACAAAATGGGTGACTACCAGGTAACCCAATTTGCCTTCACACCCATGACCAGAGCTGTGAGGAGCTAAACACTTTTCGTGTTCTGGGCAGCCGGAAGCACACGGCGGCGCACCACACACCTTTCCTGCTCACTCTCCCTTCCCCACTCTGTTCGTGGCTTCTGCTGACCCAGAGGCTGGTGGACACTGCGGTCTCTGCACACGCCCATCCAGGCCACTGCAGGTGTGCTCACGCTCTGGATGGCCTGATTTAAACCCCTGAAAGGCCGAGGTCCACTGCGTACGCAGGGGCTGTGTGTGACGGCTGTGTGTCGCACACATAATCCAGGGCCCAGGCTCTTCGGGAAGGAATTCTGTAGGGCTCTCAATTGGCAACTTTCACTGTTGAGGTCTTTTTTCATTTCCTCTCCATCCACAGAATGTGGGCCAAGTGTTCTGGCATCTCAACGCCCATAAAACAAAAACGTTGCTCTTAATCCCTGCCATTGGAATTTAAAGCCCTCAAAGAGCAAATATCACAGAGAAAAAAGAACGCGGAACCACTCATTAAGACCTAGTTTGAAAATAAATTTGATCTTGAAATTCTTTACCTTCAACCTTTGCTTGAACCTTCAGTAACCTTTACACATGGGCCAGTTATGATATACGACCATGCATTCATTCATTCATTCATTCATTCACTCATTTATTCACTACATATTTATTTATTACACATTTATTTACATCTTTCTCTCCTTTGTCCACCGATTGCCTTTTCAATGGAAACAAAACATGGCAAACTTTCTCCCAGGAGTTAGTGGAAATAGACGAACCCCCAAGGTTGAAGAACACCCTGTGTGCCCCCTGAGCCGGGTCTTATAAGGGCCTCATTTCCTTCTAGAGGTGCCATATAAATTACTCATATGTAGTATTTGCTGATCTTATCAATGTATCATGCCCATCTTTACAAAAATAAAGGTGCCATAATGATAAGTTATTGTATGTGTTCCTAAGGATATAAAAAGACTGATTACCAAATTTAGATACAAATAATTCTGGCTGCCTACTTTTTTGTCCAGTTAAAATAAGACCTTTTGGGAACTTGACCCACTGGCGGTTTCAGTTTGGAGGTGGACTGATGAACTGGGGAGATGTCGAATCTCCGCTTCTTCATCTACAAAAGGATGAAGCTGGGATAAATAGGTATATACGAAGACTTTAATAATAGCAGCAAGCATTTGCTTCCTGACTTTTGCCAGGCACTGTCTGTGGTTCTTTATCTGTATTACCTCATTAATCCTCCTAACAACCTCTTGAAGTAGGTACTATCATTGTCTATAGATAAGGAAATGCGACTTGCCTGAGGTCACATTCACTAAGTGATGAAGCCAGGATTGGAACCCAGCTAGCTGAGCTCCAGAACCACGCTGACAAGCCCTAGGATAAAATGAGCTTCAGGAAGCAGCTTTTCACCGAGTCCATTTTCAACCTCTAAGGCAGAAGCTTCCAAAATGCTACTAAAATGCACAATAACATTTTGATTTAATTTAATTATGGAGACATAAGAGACACAGGAACTGCTTTTCCAAAACTAAGAAACGGATGATTTATAACTTATTTGCCCGAAGAATGACTTTGGGGGAGAAGAGGGGAGAATGCTGAATATTTTGGATTTTGTTCTCAAGAGCAAATATATTTGCATGGCTAAAGATGAGAGAGGTAAGAAAGGGAGAGAGAAAACATACTTCAAAGCGGAGCAGTGTTTTCTGGCCTGTTGGTTGGTTATAAACAGAACCTAGAGGAGGCCAACAGGATGGAAACCTTCCCTTCCAGCAGGGCGGTGAGGAACCGCCCGCCAGGGAGCTGAGTTCCAAGACAAATAATAGCTGCAGTCATGCAGACGTTGTTTTCCTTCAACTAAGGCCTTTTTCCAAAGAAGCTCTAAACAGTATGAACCTGCCAGGGTTCAGTCCAGATGACTCAGGCCTCACGGTCATGTCAACAAGTTGTCACCTGGAGCAGCCTGGCGCCTGCTAATGGCTGTGGTCTCTCTCCCTTGCCTTTTCCTCCCTCCCCCTACACCCTGCCCCAACATTTACCATTTCAGTGTTAATAGCCCCACGTGACTCCAAAAGTTGAAAATATAATTCCCTCTCCCACTGCTGTCCCCCATTGACCCCAAAAACCCCAGTAGTACAATAAAAAACAAAAGTTAATTACAGGGGAAAAGGGAAAATTACATATTTCAAGTAAATTCAGACCCCTCCGCCCTCGCCAAAGTTCTAAGAATTGGGCATAAAATTTGCCCTGAGATTCCTAGCAGCCAAAGCAAAAGAGGAAACTCAAAGGAAAATGGATCTCTCCTCGTCATATAAAATGAAGCCCAGCCCTCATTAGGAGATGCAAACTTTTCCTGGCTGTAAGCCCCGAGGGGAAGGGGAGTGTTTTGGGTTTTGTTTTTGTTTTTCGAGATCCTTATAAGGGTTACACAATACAACATAATCAACAGTGCCCTCGGTAGCAGGTTCTGGGGCTTTTTAAATGATTCCTTCTGTCTGCCTCCCTTGTGAATCTATTTTTGGCAACCTCTCCATTTTCCCACCCCCGGTTTCCCTCCCCCATCTGTCAGTCCTGATTGCCATCACCAGCGTGGGGAGACCCGTATCAGTGGGAAACGAGGGGCTGGGACCCAATGGAGCTGAGGCAGAGCCATGAAGAGGCAGAGGCGGGGAGTGGCAGCAGGGCTAGGTGACTGGTGTCAACAGGCACAGAGAACAGCGGTAAGACGCCAAAGCAAATCTGGAAGTTCCTGATTCCTCCCGTTGAAGAGTCTAAGCCTTAGCAGCCTCCCTCCAGCCACTTCTCCCGCCTCCCTCTGCCGCCTGGGCCCCACCATGCTGGGCGTCACATCCAGCTCACTCGGTACATGGTCTACACGCCCCTGCCTGGAAGGCGCTTCCCCGGCCCTTTTCAGGGGTGGCTCTCATGCCCCCGCTGTGGTTTCTGCTCAACTGTCATCGCAGACAGGCCTTTCCTAACTGCTCTTCCTTAGTACCACGTCCCCGCAGCCCCCAGCATCCCTGCCATTCTGATGCCACCCACCCTGCTTTGTCTCTCTTCACAGCACTTATCACCACCTGCAAACATACTGTTGACTTGTTGATTGACTGCCTCTCTTACTGAAATGTAAACTCCATGAGGGCAAGGACTTTGTTTTGCCCACTGATCTATCCCTCATGCCTACACGAGCGCCATGCACAGAGCAGGTATGTGGTAAGTCCTTGTTGGATGGATGGATAGGCAATGGAAAGAAATCTATAAGCACACAAAGCTATTCAACTCTGCGTATAAGTAGGAAGGCTCTCGAGGAGAGTGATGTGCTCAAAGTAGGGTGGGTCATTTTAGAGAGTCCCTCACGGAGAAACACATGCTTCTGCAAACCCAAGGGCCAGACGTATCTAAGCTGAGAGCCTTCCCACGTGACCTGGCCCATGGATAATGAGCACGTTTGAACAGTGAGAGAAAGAAGAAAAGCCCTTCAAAATGTGGAAGTCTCACCTTGAATAGGTAGAAATAAACTTGTTTGGTATCTGCATCTTCTTCCTTGTGGACACAGGTAAAGAGATATTCCACATCCAACACGATTCCCAGGAGTCTGTTCATTTCTTCCTCTGACACATTCTCCAGGTGGGAAACGTGAGCGGCTTAAGATAAAGATCAAAGGAACACAGGTGAGAAGTAGATGGAAACCACGAACAGTCTCCATTTTAAAATGGAACATTCGGGAATTCTCTGGCGGTCCAGTGGTTAAGACTCCGTGCTTTCACTGCAGAGGACCCGAGTTTGATCCCTGGCTGGGGAACTAAGATCCCACAAGCCGAGTGGCGCAGCCAAAAAATAAAAATAAAATAAAAAATAAAATAAAAATGGGGCTTCCCTGGTGGCAAAGTGGTTAAGAATCTGCCTGCCAATGCAGGGGACATGGGTTCGAGCCTTGGTCCGGGAAGATCCCACATGCCGCGGAGCAACTAAGCCCGGGCGCCACAACTACTGAGCCTGCACTCTAGAGTCTGCAAGCCACAACTACTGAGGCTGCGTGCCACAACTACTGAAGCTCGCGCGCCTAGAGCCCGTGCTCCACAACAAGAGAAGCCACTGCAATGAGAAGCCCATGCACCGCAACAAAGAGTAGCCCCTGCTCGCCGCAACTAGAGAGAAAGCCTGCGTGCAGCAACTAAGAGCCAACACAGCCAAAAATAAATAAATTTTAAAAATAATAATAATAAAATAAAATAAAATGGAACATCCTCTCCCAGGAACCTTCTGGAATGTCAACCCATCAGACTGCACTGTCAATAGAGGAACTTTCTGAACCCCTATAAGACTGATATCTTCACACAAAATCGACTTATAACTGTAAGAGACCACCACCTTGTTAAGCACGGACCTCCAACTCCAACACTGAAAATGACCAGAGGCTAATGTACGGTTTTAAGATCTGGAACTTGTTGGCACCAAGTCTGGGGACGACGGTGTTAAATTCTTATATGTTTCCATATAAGCCGATTTTCATCGTGCCAAGAGGGTCCTGTGGTCCTACAGGCTGGATCCAGGATTTGAGGACTGCGGGTTCAGAAGGACCCCAAAACCAAGCTCCCTAAAGGTTTAGCTCTAAGTCCTGTGAACAGTTCTGGTGGCCAAGAATATCACATATCAGGAAAGACCAAAAAAGAGTGTCAGTAAAAACTGAATGAAGGCCCTTTTCCTCAGCCCTCCTGAGATGCAGTGAAACCTCACTGTCTCTGCAGCAAAGCCCCAAGGCCTGTCTGAGTTTGAGATTCAACGTCCTGCATGGTCACGCTCCAAACCCACCTTTCCTGCCTTTATTCTGTTGTCTCACTATCATTAAGTGGCATATCCATCACCCTCCTCCCCTCCCACACCCCTGTCCTCTCTTCTTCCCAAATCCAGCCCATTTTTCAAGATGAACATGTTTTATCTTCAAAATAATCCTATGAAGTAGGGATGAGTAGCCCCATTTTACGGTTGAGGAAACTGAGGCTCACAGAGACTGAATGCTGTTTCCTCCAATGTCAATTGGCCAACAAGGCAGAGCTGGGGTCTGAAAGCAAAGGATGTTTGACCCAAATTCTGAAGCACCCACACACATATTTTTTGGATGATTAGGTGATTCACTTCAAGCCCCTTTCACTTGAAAGGGGCTCTCTCTAGGTAAGCCATCCAATACCCAACCAGGAGCCCAGATGCACCTCTGGGTGGGACCGTGGCTCTCAGGTCTGTGTCCCCAGAACTTATTACTATGCTCACTGTGCTAATAGGCACTGCCCTTCAAGAGCGATCCTTTCAGGTATGTTGACTGAAAATGCTTGGACCTAGAAGTGCTTGAGATGACTTCTAAAGAAAGATTAAACTGTGGAGAAGGGTAGGCTTTTCCTTGCCTTTTTAAAGGGAGATGGAACTAAAGATTCTCGAGGAACAATCCAGGTGTCAAGCATGGGTCAGGCTACTCCAGAGACCAAACCATGAAGCCCAGTCCGAAGTCTGGGATAGAGAACGCAGCTGGTACCCCATCCAGATCCCCTTCCCTTACCGCCTCATCTCCTGGCCTCCAACTGCCAGCAGCTCTGTTCCCTCCTGTCACCATAATCTGCTCTGCCACCTGCACGCCCCTCAAGAGCAGCCTTCAAGTTAGCGTATAAAGACCCCAGTTGCCTCGCCCCTCGGGGGGAATAACTCTGAGCTAAGTGCTCCAGACCAGCTCTCACATCTTCCCCACAGAATTACCCACCTGTTGCCCACAGCGGGAACTGGCTTAATAATGCACCCATATCGGCCACCTTTTCCTCCTGGTCTCACTTTCCCACTCCCCTACCTCCATCCCAAATAAACTAGGACTTGCACTCAAATCCTTGTCTTTGACTCTGCTTCTGTGGGACCTCAAACGAAGATATCCGATCAAAAGCATTTTCAGAGAGTTAAGAGGATTACACACCAAGAGGGTGGGCCTTCCACGCATCCATGAGGAAGCCAGATTAAAGGGGTTCAAGTTAGAGGGGCAGAGGCCACCCACCTTTCATTCCTTTCTAATGCGGAAAAGCAATGGAAAGGCAGAGGGAAGGGCCCAAGTCACGGGCCGTTGGTGATGAGTGCAGGTGTGCACACACCTACATGTGCACGGGTGTGCACCTCTAGACAGCGTTTCTAACAGGGAAGAGGGGAGGAAGGAGATTTGGTGAGGTCTGCCTTAGGTACCATAGATACATCCACAGGTACATCTCAACTTGACAACGCCAACACTATATTACTACATTATGTACACACGAACGTCAGTATTCAAATCTATTACTTTCTACTTGGCTCTACAATATGTGGCTTTATCACTTTCTAATAGATGCCCTTTTAGGTAGAACATTGGCTGGGTCATCTTGTTTTCTCAGGAATGCAAAATTTTCTTTGAGGTTAGTCCGAAGCCTTTGGGAGACAGGCCTTATTCTGACAAGTAGGTCAACATTTCTATGTCACTTATTTACAGAAACAATTTTATTTAAGACTATTTTGGTCTTGTAATGTTTTAATCTCTTTCCAGTGATAAGTTATGAAAGCAATAAGTCTCCAATATAATATAAATGCCTTCAGATTCTCCAAACTATGAAACAGTCTAATTAAGGTGCTAACATATAGTGGCTTTAACTCGTAGAAGTATATGCCATGATTCATTTTTGAAACCAGTGGTTCACTTTCTTTAAGCCACGAACGCTTTGCCCAGATAAATCCTTAATCAGAATTTAGAAAGAGTTGCTCTTTCTAAACAGAGGTTGAAACAGAGGTTGGAAGCTCCAATTTTCAAAATGGGGTGGGAGTTGGGGGGGCCCAGCATCCCCTCCCCTTACTGGGGCTCTAAGCTGCATGGTTTGAAAACCACGATATTCTGAAGAGTAAACTAGATAAAACTTAAAATGCTTAAGACATGAGACCTGAGGAGGTCCATTTCCTTCTGATTCTGCGCATAAGGAAATCCATAATCTCTCCTCCAAGCTCTGTGTGTGACCACAAGTACAGAGGACTAGACCTGGAGATACGGGGAAATGGAAACAAAGCTGCAGGTTCCCAGAGGGGGGAAGGGAGAGGCTGTGCTGGAGAAATGGGGGTGTCCCTCACAGCCGAGAGGGTGGGAATCTTCCTCCAAGAATAAAGGAAGGGTGGGCCGGGGGTGAAGGGAGCTATACTGAGGCAGAAGGAAGACAGTGCATGAAAAGGGTTAAGCTTCCTAGAATGAATGATGGAGATGATGCGGGACGGGGGGAAGATCAGATGAAAACAGAGGGAGTGGACCATCTACCTGAGAAGGAAAAAAGCAGCTCTGGACAAGCTGCCACGAAACAGAAGCTTCCGTATGATGAGAAAGCCGGCACGGGCAGATACGACCCCACTGCATCAATGCTTAGTTGCCTGCACCTGCCCCGTTCTCAGACTCTCCAAGCATGGGCCCCTTTCACCAACACTCCTTTTCAGTCTCTGAGCATCTAGCACTCAGCTTTTCCCTCTCACCAAATCCACATCACCAGCTAACGTCTCCTCCAACCCAAATCATCCATCCCCACACCCTACCTCACCACCTCGCCATCCCAACAACCAGTGCACCACCATCCTGGCAAACTTGACTCCAGGATTAAAATCCTCATGGCCATCCTCAAAACAGCAACTCCCTCTTGCCAAGGAGCCCGGCACTCACTCCTTCACTGTCCTTCATCCCCCAACCAGTGCCACCACCAGACGCAGCTGAGCTTTCCCACCCCTACCTTTGTGATCACTGGGATCTCAAGCCCACGGCACAAAACAACCCCCAGACTGCTCTGCTGCCATGGGAGTCTCCCTAAAGCCCCACTGTCCTCATCAACCCCATCTCCACCAAATCCAGAGACGTCTCCTGACCCTTGGGGGCTGCTGAGCAAAATTAGATAGACCCCACAGTCAACACCACGTCATGCCAACACCCAGATACACTTCACTCTAACGGTAAAGCGAAACTACTTACTGAATTCGTATTTAACTAAAAAGAGCCACTTATTATTGAAAAAAAAAAAAAAAAACCTCTTAATGTTTTCCAAAGAAACCTTTTTGATGCAAATAAGCTCCCTTCGATGAACCAAAAGCATATTTTCTTGAAGAGATAGGCCTCTATTATTTACAAGCCTGGAGGCCTATATTAAAAAAAATAAAAATCTGTAAACTACAATGTACAGATCAATAGCAGTTAATCGGCCACAGAACTCGTAACACTGAGTCAATGCTATCTAAAGCTTCGATACATGTTCCCTAATGTATCTTCCCAATAAAGTTTGCATCCAAGTCCATCATATCAGCAGTGTGCTAGAATACCCCTTTCCCCACGCTTGCCAACAGTGAAGAATCATGCTCAGTCATTTAATCAGTCTTTTGAAAATTAATCAGGGTCCCCCACTGTTTTGATTTGCATTCGCTGGAACGCCCTTGGAGTTGTTTGTTTTTCATGTTACTGGCCATTTGTATTTGTTCTTTTGTGCACTACCTATTCATGCCCTCTGCCTGCTTTTTTAGGATGCGGGTCTTCTTCTAATTGCTTGAAAGAGCTTTCTTGTCTATCCTCCTGGATCTCATTGGGGTTTTTGTTTGTTAGGTTGTGGTTTGGTTATATAGGAATTTTACATTTTTCAGAAAGTCAAATCTATGTCTGGCATTTCTTTAAGGTCTTGCTTGCAAAGGCCTCTCCCATAGAACCAAAAGATGACAAAAATGTATTTTCTCCTAGCTCTTCCACAGGTTTGTTCTTAACATTTAAAACATTCCTCCACTGAAACATCAATATCATAAAAGACCAAAAAAAAAAGAAAAAAAAAAGGCAGAGGAACTGTTCCATGTCCGAGAAGACTAAAGAGGCCGGCTGTGATGTTGTGATTTATATAAAGAAACATATATTTGGTCTTTGTCCCCTTTCCTAGCACAGTGCTCCTAAAACTCTTGGAATTTCATAAGTAATTCCAAAACTCTTGGACTATCGTAAGTAATTCCAAAACTCTTGGAATTTCATAAGTAAAGGTGAAAGGACTGCCTGTTGTTATTCCTAACGTGTCCCTTTCGACCACACCTGAGCTTCTGTGAATGGGCTTCTGGAAAGCCCCTACTGATGGGGGCTGGTTGCCAGGGGAACCAAACCAGTGATAAGAAGGTTGGAACTCAGCCAGCCCCCTCCACCTCCCCAGGAGAGAAGGGGGTCTGGAGGCTGAGCAAATCACTAATCGATCACTATGCCTACGTTAACAAGACCTCCGTTAAAACCCCTAACTGAAGGGCATGTGAAGGTTCCAGTAGTTGAAGCCTGGAGGTGCTGGGAGGGCAGTTCGCTTGGACAGAGCAGAGGAGCTTTGGGCTCCTTCCACCCCACCCTGCTCTGTGCATCTCTTCCATCTGGCTGTTCCTGACTTGTATCCTTTTTATAAAAAGCCAGAAATCTAGTAAGTAAACTGTTTTCCTGAGAACTGGGAGCCACTCTAGAAAATCATCCAACTCGAGGAGGGGGCCGTAGGAACCTCCGATATACAGCCAATAGGTCAGAAGGACGGGTTAGGACCTGAACTTGGGATCGGCATCTGAGCCCTTCCCCTGTGGGGTCTGTGCTAACTACAGGCAGATAGTATCAGAATCCAGTTAAGTCGCAGTGTCTGCTGGAGAGCTGGAGAACCGCTCGGTGTGGAAAAACCTGCACATCTGGTGTCAGAAGCCTTCCGGAAGTGCTGGGTGTGAGAAGACTCACTGTTTTCCGTTCACATGACAACTAAATACATATGTAATTCTAGACTGGGTGCTTAATGGAGAGGAAAATACGCTCTAAAAGACATTTTGGGGTCAACTATAAAACTGGAATACAAGCAGTAGATTAAGTATTACATTAATGTTAATATTTACTGAAGTTGGTAACTAAACTGAGGTTATGTAAAAGAATATCTGGGAATTCCCTGGCGGTCCTGTGGTTGGGACTCAGCACTTTCACTGCTGTAGTCCAGGTTTGATCCCTGGCCGGGGAACTAAGATCTTGCACGTAGTGTGGTGTGGCCAAAAAAATTAAAAATTTAAAAAAAAAAAAAAAAAAACCTTAAATTTAGAAAATACATACTTATGTATTTAAGAGGAAAAAACCATGATGTAAATGCAACTTATTCTCATATGGTCCAGGAAAAAAGTATAATACACACAAATACACACACACACAGACTCGTATATATGATATCAGTCTGTGTGTGTATCTGTGTGTGTGTGCACATGCACGCACACGCAAACACACATACGAGAGCAAATGACAAAGCAAATAGGGCAAAATGTTACCAATAAGTAAAGTTGGGCAAGAGGTACATGGGATGCTCCTTGTTACTATTCTCATGACTTTTCTGTAAGTTTGAAATTATTTCCAAATAAATAGTTTTTTTAAAAAATCATTCTTCCATCTAGAATTTGATAATCAAATGTAAAAGGACCCTACTTTCATTTCAAATGGTCTTCCAAGAGCCTGGTACAAAGCATCCATATAATTACCCAAGAATGGCCAACCCTTGACTTGTGGGAGAAGCTCTCTTCTGCTCAGCGCTGTTGCCCACAGCGTCCAGGGCATGGGGGCGCCGGGGGATGCGGGGGC